>NC_140498.1:76870721-77190721 GCF_964271855.1 Acomys minous
AAACATTTCAGTTTTGTGAGAGGAAGATGCACCTAATCTGGTAGGTTAGGCCTAGTCTCAAAAATCACCAGGTCTCAAAGAGGGCATAATGTCATACTCTTGGAGGTGTCAAATGGCAGTTCTTCCTGATACAGTCGATCCCACCTCCAAGACAGTCTGTCTCACTATGTGTTTCTGGGTAGACTGTTACTTGCTTTGTGGTAGACAAGGCAGGCCTCAAAACCCCCATGCCCTCCTGCCTCTGCCTCCTGAGTGTTGGGGTTAAAGGCGTGCACCATCCTGCCTAGTGAAATCATGACATTATTGTGATGAAACATTTTATTCAGGTCAGGAATTTCTTTTAGGTTAAGAGTGTGTTGGGTGCATCCAATGCCTGTTTGACAGTTGAGTCTGTGGAGTGAGCACTTGTCAGGAAGTTGTGGAGCTGCCTTTCTGGCGGTGTCACAGGCAGCTGCGCTAAGCTCCTTGCTGTAGGGGTCTGGTTATGCTCATCATGACCATGGCCTTTCAGGGAAGATAAAACAAGCAAGCTACAAACTGCTTTCGTAAGTCGCGCTGTACCATCAGAACTGTGAACTCAGGCTCTTAGCAGGTCCTCGGGCCCACGTGAAGCCGGTGAGACAGACAATGTTTCCACCTTCCTTCAGAGCAGCTTGGATGTGTTCTCTCCTCCCTTAGCAGCACCCCAGGAAAAGAGTTTTCAAGTTTTTAATCCTCTCATTTGTTCTAATCTTGAGGGAACTTGATAAAAAGTCAGGGGTGGGGAAGATGGTTCAGTTGAGCAAGCGTGAAGGTCTGACGTAGTCCATCAGAATCCATGTGAGAAATCAGGGTGTCGATATGCCTCTCCAGTGCTGGAGAAGATGCGTGGGGCTCACTTGTCAGGCCAGCTAGTCTATCCAAGTTCGTGAATTAGTTTCGGGCTCGGTGAAATATCCTGTTTTAAGAAAAGAAATAAGGTGAAGAGCTATTGAGGAAGACAGTGGACATTGACCTTTGGCCTCCACGTGCATGCACATAAGCACATAAAAGCAACACACATAACTAGATTCTTGAATACCACTCAGGACTTACTAAACCTAAATCTCTTGGTAGTGGCACCCAGAATTCTATTCTGAAGAGCACCCCAAATTCTAGGATTACACAGATTTGGAAACCAGTGAAAAAGAGGGAGGTTGCATCTTGTTTCAGCATTTATTTTTCTTACATTTATTCATGTCATGGTCATGAGCAGATTAAAATTGGTTGCCCACCATGCAGTGATTATTTATGAATTGGCTGAAGAAACAAGAATTAACCCAACCTGTGTCCCAGGGGTTCACAGACAGGCTGAGAAGTCTTTAACTCTGTGTTGGGTTTTCACGGATTCACAAGCTTTCCAGACTTCACGGGCGGAAGATTTGTGTACACAGGTTTTTCTAGCTTTCATCAGATTCGCTGAGGGGTCAGTGACCCATAAAAGGTTAAGGACCAGGATATCAAGCACGCACAGCTGTTGAAGGAACGGTAGAAGAGAGAAGTGCCCCTGTTGCCACTCAGCATGTTCTTTGACCTTTTGAGAGCCTATAGCAATTTGAGGCTCCCATCTGTTTTCTGACCCACTTAGCACATTTTTTTTTTTTAAAGAAGGGAAAAACAGTTTTAACATGGGGGCCGTGGTCTGAATAAAATACCTGTTTGGAGAATTGCATCAAATATAGTGTTAAAAAGCGGCCTACAGTGAAAGAGCCTAGTGGTCAGTGTGAGGGAGGGACTGCTACCGCAGGGCAGCACAGGCAAGGTTCACTCCAGCTTTCATACAGTGTATAATTAGCCAAATTATGGATAATAGTTTTCACTCCATGGATACACATAAAGACTAATTGTCTTATTTTTGTTGCATTTTCAGCCCCAGCATGTCTATTGAATTACATTAATTCCAAAATAACTTTTCCAGCTGTACTGCTGCTATGTTCTTCCTTATCTCCTAAAATCCTCAAATAACACCATTCATCACAAGACAGAATTGAGTATTAGGGGAAGTCCATCTTTAATGGCTACCGAGAATTCACTTAGTAAAATGCCCGAGCCTGGTATACGTAGTAGTCTCGTTTACTTATCTTATTATTATTTTGCTTCTGCATGCTTGTGGAGGGGAGAGGACAGTATTTGGGAGTTGGGTGTCTCCTTCCACCATGCGCACTTGAGTTTCACTTAAAGCCTTCTTCCCCTCCCTGTGATCATAGTAGAGAATCCACGTCTTCTTTGGTGAAGAAAGCTTCTTCTCTAAATATTGTAGCGTTAATAATTGTTGTAGCCTTTTGGAGCTGCGTAGGCCTCTTGGTTACTTTTCTAGCTGTGAGCAAATAGCAGACACAAGGGACTCGGGAAGGAAGGGCAGTTTGAGGATACAGTCTATCTTGTAGGGAGAGGGAGGCACAGCAGCAGGTACCTGAGGCTGTTGGTTCACATCTGTGGTGCAAAAGGGAAGATGTGGAAAGCTGATGCTCTGCTGCGTGTCTCATGTTGCTATTTATATTTAGTGTGGGACCCTAGTTCGTGGAATGGTGCCGCTACATATATTCAGGGTGAGGGATGTCCTCACAGCCATGCTCGGTGGCACTTGTGATTCTAAACCTAGGAAGACTGACACAGTACGTTTGTAAGAACTGGAAGCCTATGACTATAAGTGTGTGCATGTGTGTGTGTGTGCGCGCGCGCGCGTGCGTGCGTGCGTGCGTGTGTGTGTGTGTGTGTGTGTGTGTGTGTGTGTGTGCTTGTTTTGTGACAGGGTTTCTCTGTGTCGCCCTGGCTGTCCTTGAACTCTGTCTGTAGACCAAGCTAGCCTAGAAGTCACAGAGATCTGCCCGCCTCTGCCTCCTGAGTGTTGAATTAATACCCTGTGATCTATACACAGTGCACCATCACCACCTGGCAGATTTAAGTGTTATTAATAGGTACGATTTTTCATCTTTAGAAACAGTAATAACTTGTAGCTGGCTAGGAATTAGGAGTTTACATTATTACTGAGCTCTTGTCATGTCTCTTTAGAGGTTCCAATGTCTGTTCTACTTATTTTGAACTTCCAAAAAAATTCTGTGGATTTTAGTTTGTAGTTCATTTATTTTTATTTTTGTAGCAACAGTGAAGTTTAGTTTTCTTTCAGGAGTTCATAGAGTTTCTTGTTGTCTGCTGTTTTCCCTCTTTTCTCATTTAAAGGAAGAGGGTCTTGTAGAAGATTTGTTCGTGATTACACATCTGCTGATTAAATAGATGTCAGCTTTAATCAGTCCTGATCCAAAACAGTTTTATCAATTGTCTTATTGTATTGGACACTTTTAATGAGACACTATACCTTCAAGAGATCCAGCCTATTAAACATTCCCTGTCGTAGCCCCCAAGACTGTTCCCCCCAAGAAGTCATGGAAGAGGTAAATAGAAAGTTAGACTGGGCTTAGGCAATTTGGAAGTGCAATTTCTCACACTCTGCTTTTCTTTCACTGGGATTTCTTGAGTTTTGTAGCTTTTCCTGAGTCAGCCGTGCTGTATGTTGGGGGTGAGTCTTCAGTGGCGTAGTTTCCTGTAAGTCATCCAAGGTGATTCCGCCCACTGGGGCAGCTTTTCATGACTTGCCAGTACTGTGGCGGCACTCTTCAATGCCTCAGCTAACTTATCTCTTAATGGGTCTCTCATGGCATACTTCTGTAGTGTGGCTCCCGAAAGTTGCCCAGGACGCTTCCCAATAGTGCAAATACCTTTCAGTTGCCCATTTCCCTGTCGGTGACCAGTGGTTCATCAAGCTGGATTGTCAGTGCCTTTGTTTAAAGTGATACATGTTGGTAATTTCAGAGTATTTGCAGAATTGATGGAAGGAAGAGAGATGAGACCCAACTTGGCACTTCTGGGCCTGCTGAAGACACAGTTAGGTGCAGTAAAAAGAGTACAGTTTTCCTGTAGTGCTGTCTCAGGGTTTCGACTTCCAGTTCCAGTCAAGCTCACCCAGTGTTCTCCTGGGTTATTGTTATTGGGCAAAAAAAAACACCACTAATAGTGACCTCCAATGACTATCCCAAAGAGAGAGCGCTTATGTGATTTTTCAGGGGAGAATGTTCAGAGCTGCTCCTTGTAGATTTATCTTAAAGAAAACAACAACAACAACAACAACAACAACAACAACAACTACTACTACTACTACTCAGTTGTGGGTGTTGCTTATTTCATATTTAGTTCATGATCACTATATGTTGTTTTGTGCTGGTTGGCTTTTGTCACCTTGATTCAAACCTATACATACCTGGAAAGAGGGAATATTAAATGATTAAAAATGCCTCCGTGAGATTGGCCTGTAGACAAGTCTGTGTGGTATTTTCTTGATTTGTGATTGATGCGAGAGGGCGCAGACCATTTGGGGCACTGCCACTCCGCGTCTTGGGTTGTGTGAGAAAGGCTAAGCCCGGAGGAACAAGCTAGTAGACAGCGTTCCTCCACGTTTTTTTGCCTCAGTTCCTGCCTACACATTTTTCTGCCTTGAATTCCTGTCCCGACTTCCTTTGGTGATAGTCTGTAGTTGGAAATGTAGGAGAAGTGAACCCTCTCTCTCTCCCTCGAGTTGCTTTTGATGGCGGTGTTTATCACAGCACTAGAAACTCTTAAGGTGCTTGCATTGGAGAAGGCTGCCCTTGTTTAGTGTCCCGGGTCTCCTGTGACAATCTGATCTCGTAGAGCTCAGGTGAGTTACTGGCAGGGCCCCGCCATTTTCCTTGGACTTTGCCGATGTGTTTGCAACTCAGAATGGGAACTCAGTCCAGTTATTTGGAATATACAGATTTTTCATCTGAAGTGATATCTATAGTGATACATTCATGCTTTCCCTACATGGGCCTTCGCAGCCTTTTTACTTAAAAACAACAACAACAACAACAAACAAACAAACAAACAAACCTCTGGGCTGATAAAAAATGGCTCAGTGGAATAGAGGCACTTGTTGCTACACCCAGCCACCTGACTTCTATTTCCAGAACCCCACATGGGATGACTCTCTCAAGTTGCCCTTTGACCTCTGCACAAGTGTGGCACAGTGCCGCCCCAAATACTCAATAGAAAGAGAAATGGAAATAGAAACAAAACCTCAAATAACCTGATCATTTTAAGAACCTGAAAAGGTGTTTGCGTGAGTTATGACAAAGTCTCTCTGCTTAAACAAAATGACACTAGATTCATCATGCCTCATTAGAGTGAATATTTTATAAGAAGATTTTTTTGGAGGTAGAAATAGAGGGCAGAGGTGTGTACGTAGGGGTCAGCTGTACTGGAATAAAAGTTTAATTCTCCAGCCCTCTATCTAGTACCAGAGGGCACTGTGGATTAATGTTCCCAGCTTTAATTCAGTGTCCTGTCTAAGCCACTTGGCACTGATTCGTTCATCTCTGAAGTCTTGTGGATTCGGAGGGGGAGAGAATGGAAATGTATCATGTTCTCTGCCAGAGGAGGTACTTAAACCAGGAGGAGGAGGGGACATTAACAAATCAAGCCTTGGCAAGGGACTCTCGTGAATCAGCAGTGACTTGGAAAGTCTCTGTGGCCGTATTTTTACAAAACTGAACATTTGCTGCTGCTGCTGCTGGAGAATTCTTCTTGCTTACTTTTAGGATCAGCTTCAGGTTGCACTATAAAAGGAATGACCCCCCCCCACCTCCCCATTTTGACAACATTAGGTAATTAATTTACAAGTAGCTCAATTAGACTCCAGCCTGTACAGTGTGCTCTTGGCCTTTTGAAGAGCTTTTGTTTTGTTGCTAATTGAACTGGCTGTAGCAGAGTCAGCCAAAGCATCCTTCTTTGGCAGGACAGAGGGCTCTCTCCCTTGGTAAAGACGACCCCGTTTTCTTTTCCTTATACCAAGTCTACCCTTTGAGACGCCTTGTGCCTTTTAAAAACTGTATAATGTGAGAACTCTGAAAGGTGACAGAAGCCACATATTTCATGTTATCAGGTTTCTTGGCTTAAAGTGCCTTTAGTGGCTTTATCACATAGACGTTTAAGTTATGTGGCTAGGGCTCTGCATGGTTTTTATTCTTATTTTTAAATTTTTGATGTATACTGCCAGATTAAAAGCAGTTTTCACTTTCTGTGGCTGCATATGAGACCTTTATAGTTCCCTCCTCCCCTTTTCCTTCTGAGACAGGGTCTTGCTTTGTAGCTCAAATGGGCTTTTGATTGACTACGTGGATGGGCGTGACCTTGAATCGATGACATTCCTGCTGCTTCCTAAGTGCAGAGATTACTAGTGTGTACCACCATTCCCTGCCCCCCCATCCCCCATCCCCCCATCCCCCCATCCCCCCCAAGCCCCCATCCTCCCATCCCCCCATCCCCCCACCTTTTGCCCCCGACCACTGATCACTGGAGAGAGATCACAGGACTTCCTGCGTGCGTGCCAAGCACTCTACCACGGAGCTAGAGCCCTAAACCCAAGTAACTGCTGCTTGAAGACAAAAGCCCCTTTGTGTTTTCTCTAGGAATGATTCAGACATTTCAAATGAATATGGATCAACCTAGAGGAACAGACTGAAACGAAAGCAAGCAAGACCCGTATATCTTTGCCTAGTGTTTGAATACGGAAGTTCTTGGGCTTGCTTCTTCAGGTGGTGAAAATCCGTACCTATAGGCACAAGGTGAACTGATGTCTTCATCAAGGGCAGTAACCTGAGAGAGTCTGGCCCATGGCCTACACCTGCCTGAGCTGAAAGTCTCTTTACCTGGTGAAACCCTGGGCTAGAAGTCTGTAATGCTGCTGTTCCACCTGTTCCTGTTCCAAGTGTTTTCAGGTCAAAAGCAGGCGCGCGCTCTGTGGTTGACTGAACGGGTGGATAGCATAGGCACGCTGCAAAATGAGCCGAAGAAGGTCTTTCCGGCCACCTAGGGTCCACTCACCAATATTCTTTTCAGAGCTAAGGACATTGGAGTTTAGAAAGATCAAGCGTACTGTCTTCCTTTAGAGCAAATTAATTAGGCTCAGCAGATGTTGAACTTCTCTTTATCAGCGCATCTCTGTTTTGTAGATTTGTGTAGTAAGAAGAGAGCGTTTCCTTGTCGTTGTACTTAAAAGCACAAAGGACACTCGTTTCATAAGCCGCACAGTTTCATAAACCACACAGTTTCCCCCATGTCTCTTTTCCCTCCTCTGTTTTTGTATTGAACTAACCTCAATTTTTGCTACAGTTCACCATACTTTAAGCTCACATTTCTTTTTCCCTTTTCGTTTCTACAGTAATTTTACCTAACAAGGTTTTTTTGTTTGTTTGTTTGTTTGTTTTTGTTTTGTTTTTGGGTCAGGGGATGGAGGTTTTGGTTTCCTCCAAGTAGCATTGCCATGTGGATGTCTAACTGTATTGGATTGACTTCCAATCTGAAGCCGTAAGGCAAGTGGTCACCAGGCCAGGAAGCAGGGATTGAGGGGGGAAACTGAGGCAGGCAAGGCAACGCAGAGGCTACCTGGAAGGCCCAGGGGCTGCCTGCCTCCTGTTCTCTTCTTTTGATTGACGGTAGGGAGGGTGCAGTGTGTCTGTTTTCCTCCAGAAGCTTGCTTGTGAATACGGTTTCTGTTTGGGACATCTCAGTTTGACAGTACTGTATAAAGTTTGCAGTGAAAGTGCATTCTGGGGTAAACCAGGAGGAAGGAGGAGTTAATGAGCAGGTTTAGCGGTTCAGTGTTTTTATTTTTTTTTCCTGTGACTTTTAGCCTTTCTCCACTTGTCTTACTGAATTATTTGCTGGGTGGGTTTTTACTGAGTTGTAAGTTCTGGAATGTAGAAGCCATGGTGGTTAAAACGACATGGGGTACTGTACTCGTAGGTTCCGTGGTATTCCATACTACTGTTCTTTACTGTATGCTAAATGATAAGGCAGTGCCATAAAATCTGCCTAGAGAGCAACTTATCTGTTTTATGTCCTGTAATGTTCGGTACTTGATGCGCGTCTAGCAGATCTGCGATTCAGACAGCCAACACGAGTGGTTCCATCTCAGGAGAAAGGACTCCGGCTCACCTGACGGAAAGTTCGAGCTCGGTGGCGTGTGTTCAACTACGGCACAGACGATGAAGCTTGTCGGGGCCTTCATAGGATCTCCCCCAACCTTTATGGGAAAAGAACTAACCAGTGGGTCCAGGATCATTGAAAGAGCTCTGGGTAGCACCCAGGACCTAACACCCGCCCTAATGAGCCTTTTCATTCCGGAATCTTAGCTGAAGCATTCAGCCTGATCTCTCTACAAAACGGCTTACTGTGTGATGTTTTACTGGCTGGAAACCTGTCTGAAGTGCCACACGGCACCCCCAGCCTTCCTTTGGCTCACAAACTCTTGTCTGTTCTGCTGTTCTTTTCTTGTTGCAGGGAGGTTGGACGTGACCGAAGAGAGAGCTGGGTTATGACAGTGCTTAGCGAATTGCTTTTGGTAGTAGAACTCTTACCACGAATGCAGGAAGAGACAGGAGAGTGGGCCTGAAGAAGCCTGGGTGGTGGATGGTCACAACCCTCTGCAGTTGCTTGTGATCAGTGCAGCTGTAGACATGTGACAGTTTGTGGTTCTTAATCTTTGTGTCAGTCCCTGGGTTTAGTGTGTTATCTTCATTTAACACCTAACTTTTCCTTCTTCTTCTTCTTCTTCTTCTTCTTCTTAGGAGCTTCCAGGGGGGTTATTAAGTGAATGATTCCTAACGCACTTACCTTCCAGGGCCTGGGTTGTTCATATAAAAGCTTTTCCATGTCATCAAATAACGGAGCATGGAGTTTTACTACTGTTTTGATGGATTTGTGTGGGAATTTGGAGAATGCCTACTGACTCTTGTGAGCAAGCCGCTAAGCGGTTTATTTACAGAGCTCCGCCAGGTGCTAAAGGTCTGTAAAAGAAACAGTGTTTCAAGCCTTGGGGAGACCAGAAAGAGTTCTTTATCTCCCCAGCTGGAGGTGGGGCATTCTTCCTTCAGTGGGATATAAGCTCTGTGAGTGAAGGGGCTTTGCCCCTCTTAAGTAGTGTCCTTATGCAGCTAAGTGTTGGTTGTCACAGTTGTAAGGATGAATCCGATTGTCAGCCTTGTGTAGTAGTAGCTGCACCACTGGGGCATCTCATTTTTTTTTCCACTTATAAATGCCCTTAACGTGAATGAATCTCCCAGAAAGTGGGTATTCCCCATCTTCCGTAGAAGAATGGAATTAAATTGTTTTGGCTGGGGGTGGGGCTTGGGGGACAGTCACTATGTTATTCCTTTCTTGGAAATTTACTTTGATATTCGAATGCTTCAAGATGTCTGTTCAAATGATATGTTTTAACCCACATTTCCCAAACTTATCTGACCTTGAAAAAAATACTACCCATTTCACTCTTTCAGGGAACAGTTATTCACATTTCTCAGAACTTTGACTTGAGAAATAATGGCCAGTAGAAAGAGTAGTAATATGGAGGAAACATAAGGACCAACATTAGCCAAATATAATTAGATTTAACCCTGAGGTAGCATGATTTCTTTAAAACTCTATATGAGATTGTGGTAGACTTACACCCCCCCTTTTTTTTTCCTAAAAATGACAATTGCTTATTTCACATTTAAAAGGATGACCTCAGTGCTTCATTATCTTATAATATAATGGTGGATATCTAATAGTATATGGTGGATACATATACATGCACACATTATATATTCACAATACACATATATGTTTTTTTCTTTTTTTTAATTAATTAATTTTTTTTTACTTTATTAATTTATTCTTGTTACATCTCAATGGTTATCCCATCCCTTTTATCCTCCCATTCTTCCCTCCCTCCCATTTTCCCCTTATTCCCCTCCCCTATGACTGTGCCTGAGGGGGCTTACCTCCGACTGTATATGCTCATAGGGTATCAAGTTTCTTCTTGGTAACCTGCTGTCCTTCCTCTGAGTGCCACCAGGTCTCCCCCTCCAGGGGACATGGTCAAAGGTGAGGCACCAGAGTATGTGAGAAAGTCATATCCCACTCTCCACTCAATTGTGGAGACTGTTCTGACCATTGTCTAGATCTGGGTAGGGGTTTAAGGTTTACCGCCTGTATTGTCCTTGGCTGGTGCCTTAGTTTGAGCAGGACCCCTGGGCCCAAAACACATATATGTATACACACACATAGCCCTCCTCTCAAATGTGCCAAGTGCTGCCCTATTAAATAGTGCAAGGAAACAGTGAAAAGGGTGTTCAAGTCCAGAAGCTGGCTGCCCAATGCAGGAGACAGACATGTGAGCAGATTATAGCAATGAAGTTCTCAGATACGTAGCTAGCCAAAATACAACAAAGGAAGAAATGGTGTCTGTGTAGACCAGGCTGGCTTCAAAGTCATAGATCCATTGGCCTCTGCCTTCCAAGTTGCTAGGATTAAGGACGCGTGTGTAATCACACCCAGGCTTGTTCCCAGTTCAGGGTCACTGTTTATATGATGAACTGCTATCATACCCCCTAGACCATCCAAGCAACATTTTACTATGACACTAAGAGTCAAATATTTCCCTGCTGGAAGGTGTCCTGCTTAGCTTTAGATGTTAACTTGACACAGCTTGAGAAGTTACCTGAGAAGGAGTCTCGATGTTCAGTTGTGAGCCTAGCCTGGGAGTCTCAACTGAGGTATTTTCCAGATCCTACTGACCAGTAGGGATCATACTCTCCGTGGGGTGGCTTGTTTGGATTGCTACTTGGGATTGGAGGGACCAGAACACTCTGGGTGGTGCCATTTCTTGTGTGTGTGGTCCTAGCATGAGTCTGAGCAAGCCAGCAGGTAGCATTCCTCCATGGTTTCTTTGGCTGGAATGAGTTTCTCTGCTCAAAGAGAATTCTGTGTGGAATTCCAAGCAGTCCTGTCTTCAGGTTCCTGCCGCCCTGATTTCCCCCAAAGGTAGACTATAATCAGGAAGTAAGGGAAGAAATGAGTTCTTCCTGAAGTTGCGTTTGGTCATGATATATGTCAAAGCAACAGAAGGAAAGTAGAGTAGGAAGCAACGGGACATTCTTCTTCCCAGCACACAGTCTGCGTGTGTGTGCACGGCTTGAGGGCAGGATGCTTGTCCTGGTTACATCACGGAGCCGTGCACCTCAGGTGCAGTTTGCCTGCCGTGACTAGCATGGAGACAGGGCCTTGGAACCTTGAGAGCTCTCTTTAGGGAAAGTCAGTAAATAAAGTCACACTTTATGGAAAATATAGTTAGGGAAGAAGGTTGTGATACTGATTTTTTTCCTCCAATGCTTACATATGATTTACATTTCAAGATTTCAATTACAAGGTCTAGAGGAATAGCTTACTGGTAAATGAATTTTTTTTGGTTTTGTTTTGTTTTTTGGTGGTGGTGGTGGTGGTGGTGGTGGTGGCAGGAAATAAATACAAAGTTCAACATCAAGGATTCATCCTTGTAAAAACACTCTATAACATATACATTAGCTTCTGTAATTTCCTTTCCTCATTATCTGGTACCGTATCTAGAGTTCCACAAGAACAAGCTGTTCCCGTTGGCTACCCCTGTTTGAGTTCCGTAGCCGGGTGCTGACTGGTACGCTTTTCTTTGATGTGTGTCTATCTATTGGCCACACGGGCAGAATGATTCTCTGGATGTTGCAGCCAGTACCTAAACTGCAAAACAGTCTGACTTGGCGTGGTAGTTAACTTCCTTCCCTGGTGACCTTGGGCAGCCACTTAATCTTCCAATAACCTGGGAGGCTGAACTAGAATTAGCACAGTGCCTTGGAAGGTAGATGTTCCCTCCATTCTACAGGGAGAGTTCTCTTTTAGAGAGAGTTTTAAAATAGGTATATTTGTAGGTTAAGTGATTTTTGTTAACTAATGAGTTTCCCCCCCACCCCCACGCTCTTTGGCACAAAAAAGCTTGCTTATTACGGGGAAAAGAATAACCAAAAAGGTTGCAGTTTTTCTATTTTCTTTTCCCATGCTTAAAGGAAGGAGAGTATTTCAAGACTACAAAGCAAGCTTACCTATACCTGTAACCAGGATAGAGCCGTTCTGATTTTTTTTTGCATACTGTACATAATTAGATTAAGTTAGCTTAAGAGGGAGTATTTGGTTTGGCTTGCCAGTCTGGGTATAGAGAAGATAGTTTTGGCAGACACATTTTCATTCACAATGGAAATCAGGTGGCTTAGAAGTTAAGATAGTATGTGTTACTCCTTTACAAGACCCAAGTTTGGTTCCCACCACCCATGTTGGGTGCTTTAGAGCCTCCTGTAACTACAGCTTCAGGGGACATGACGCCCCCTTCTGGCCTCTTTGAGTACTTGTACACACTTGCATGCATCCCTCCTTCAGACACATGCACATGTATAAATAAGAAAAAAATAATGGAAATAAGTTGCCTTGGCTGGAAAGGTACTTCCATCTTTACTTCCCCCTCCCACACTGGTTAGAAGCAAGTAACAGACCTTTCCTTTTCTCAAGTGGAGAAGGCCTCTGTATACTGAGAGACAAGGATATTATTTGAAGAGTCTTTCATCCCTACTCCTGAAAGCAACCATCTTTAAATTCTTTATTTGCAGCTGGGCATGATGGCATAGCCTCTAATCCTAGCACTCAGAGAGGCAGAGGCAGGCAGATTGCTGTGAGTTGAAGGCCAGTCTGGTCTACAGAGTGTGTCCAGGACAGCCGAGGGTACACAGCTTGCCTCAAAAAACAAAACAGAACAGAACAAAACAAAAACAAATCTTTATTTGTATATTCATATATGAACACATATCTTTTCAGCGGCTCTGAGCCAATATCGACTTGAAAACTCTTGATGCATACTTTAGGCCTTTCAGCTCTCAGGTGTTTGCCATAGGGTTTTATGGATTCCACAAATCATTGGTGAAGGTGGGTGTGTGGCCTGTTTACTCTTCTGTAGCTGCTGGTTGTTCATTCTGTATTGAATGATTGCAGTGGCTGTTCCAGTGGGAGCAATGAGCTAATCTGAAGGTCCCTGCTTATGGATTGAAATATGTGGCTTCTCAGTATCCCCCATGAACATATTGCAGTTCTAGTCTTCAACGTGATGGCGTTTGGATGGCACCTTTAGGAGACAGTGTTAGATGGGATCATGAGAACAGAACCCTCATGATGAGATTAGTGTAGACAAGACACTGTAGATCTTCCTTCCTACCTTCCCTTCCCTTCCTTCCTTCCTTTTTTTATTTTTTTTATTTATTTATTTATTTTTTGATATTCCACAAATCGTGTGAGGACTCGGCCAAAGGGTGACCATCTAAAGTCTAGGCATAGTGTTCCTATCAAAACTGCCATGCTTGGAGCTGGACCACTTGGATTTCCAAGACTCCAAAACTAGGAGAAAATTTAATTCTGTAGTTTAAGCCAACCCATTTGTGGTATTTTGTTAGGCTAAGGTAGTCCTTGTAGGGAACGGAAATGGCAGCTGTGCGTTTCATTGCAACCACTCTACCCCACCGCTTCTTTTCTTTTTTTATAGTGTTGGAAATTGAACCCAGGGCCCTCACCTACGATAAACAGGCACTCTACCACTGAGCTGTACCCCCGTCCCATCATTATCTTTCTTTACTGAGCTTTACAACTATTAGTAGTGGGTGAGGGAGGTGTGGTGGGAGGGAGTGAGGGTGAGAGAGGGGGGTGGGTTGAGAGAGAGAACAAAAGAAATATTTTAAACATACTACTGGCTTTAATGAAAAAAAAATGTTTATGTCTGTGGCAAGGAGGGGATATTTGCACATGAGTGCAGATACCCATGAAGGCCAGATGAGGGTGCTGTGCCTGACAGAGGTGCTGGAAATGGAACACATGTCCTCAGCGAGGTCTCTTAACTGCTAAGTCATCTCTCCAGCCCTAATTGGCCTTAATCTTAAACAGCTGGCCCAAGCAAGCTAGTTTAAGACAAATAAAAGGTTGCTGTTGAACCGTTGATGATGGGACGGATATACTTAGGCTTCACCATTTCCTCACCTGTTTTTAACCACTAGATTCGATTGGTTGATTAACTCAGAAATCAATATTTGGTGGGCTCAATAGCCTCCTTGTAATTTTTCTCCCTGACTTTCTTGGAATCTTCTCCAATGATGAAACTGGGAAATGAACGATTATTTACAAAGAATAGTGTAACTAAAGTTCCTAACACACACTAGACACTCAGTGAGTAGTTCACATGGTCAACTGTAGAGAAGCACTAACAGTGATGTGTGTGTGTGTGTGTGTGTGTGTGTGTGTGTGTGTGTGTGTGTGTGTGTACGTGGAGGAGAGGAAAAGAAGGGTCATAAATCTTAACTTTTATATGAAGCCAGCATTTTTAGTAACTACACTGAAAACAAACAATGCACATTTTTAGAACTATGAAACCCACTGCTCTGGCTGCGCAGAGCCATGTGTCATCTCAGTACCTAGACATAGATGATGCTCTAGCTGTTGTGGAAGACCCAGAGTGACACACCTCCTCTGCATTTGAAAGTTGGTTGAGAGTAGAAAGGTGGATTGCCTGGGGCTGGGAGGTGCAGGAGTTGGGGGAGGGGAGGAGCCAAAGAGAGGCTTCCAGCCTGAGGCTCCCCGCTGGTCCCTTGGGGGATTTAGAGCCTGTAAAAACACATTTAGGCTCCTGAATGGCAACAGATAAATAGCCAGGGCCCTTAATTGAAAGGGAGGAGACCACACGGAGCAGAGGTCAGAGCTTTCCCAGATGACTGGTGTCCTGGGGGTGTCAGCCGAAAAGGTCTAGGGCTTTCTCTCCTTCCTTTTCCCACTCTCCATGCTGGTAGTCCAGTTTCTCCCCCCCCCCCCCCCACACACACACAAAGGTGAAGGGGACCATTAGCTAAGCAGTTTTGTTTGGATAGTTGATGAGGATGGCCCCTTGGGTGGGCTGAAATTTGAGGTTGGGGGAAGGGCTCCCTGAGCCTTTTCTTAACCGATATATTACAATCTGACTGTTACCTGCAGTTTGCCAATTACCTAATTATGACACAATTTTGTACATTTTTTTTTTTAAAAAAGTAGGCTGGCTCCTATTCTTCCTTATACAAGGATTTTAGTCATTGTACATCTTGTGTCTTTAAATAATGTATTAGGAACATTTTCAAGTCTGTAAGTGCTTTTTTAATGAGAGTGTGAAGATTTTAATGGGACTAGATTGCTTTTCATGACATTTCAGAGTGACTTAATTGTAACAATGTTGAGAGGCTGTATTTTAAAGTTTGCTAAGTATGTCTGTGTGGATTATAGTCAGACACTTAAAAGGATGGATGGTCGGATAGTGGATTCAGACGGTTCTCGCCTTACTGAGTCCCTCTGAATATCAGCTCTTTGTAAATATGGGTCCAGCAAGTCAGGTGCAGGTGAAGGTTCTCTGGAACCTTTTAATTTTTAAACAGGAGCAGAAGGTAATAATTGGGGATAATTTCCAGGGCAAATTCTTCAAAACTTATTAGCTGGGTCTGGTGGTGCTTCCCTGTAACCCAAGTGCTTGGGAGGCAGAGGTTAGGAGAGCTGCCTCAGTCAGAGGCCAGTTAGAACTCTCTAGAGAGTACAGGCTGGCCAGCACTACACAGACAGATCCTGTCTCAAAGACAGCCCCATTGCACCCCCAAACAAAATGAAACAAGACAAAACAAAACAAACAACCCCCCAACCCAAGCCTATGAACCGTCTGTGGGCAGTTATGTTGCTTCTGGGGTGTTTTATTTCCTTTGCTTCTCTGCAGAGCCAGGAGGCCAGGCCATCTGTTTGCCTACATACGGAGCTTTTGTGCTGCTCCCCCACAGTTTTACCTGCACTTATGTCCGGGGTTTCTGGATTTCTTCAGTTAGTGTCTCTCAAGTTTTTGTGTAGTATTCTTATGGTTTATCTTGTTGTTTCTTGTTTCTCTGAGACAGGGGTTTTCTGCGTAGCTGTGTCCGGACTTGCTCTGTAGACCAGGCTGGCCTTGTTGTTTTATCTTTTTAATAAAAGCAATTTCATACTTGATGTGAAATTATTTTTGCAATTTTTCTTTTTTTCTCTTTCTCTTTTTCTCGCTCTGTCTTGCTTTCTTTCTTTTTAAAAATATATTTTATTAATTTATTCATATTACATCTCAATTGTTATCCCATCCCTTATATCCTCCCATTCCCCCTCCCATCCATCCATCCATCTTTTTTTCTCTCTCTTTCTTTCTTTCTTTCTTTCTTTCTTTCTTTCTTTCTTTCTTTCTTTCTTTCTTTCTTACAGTATTGTATAATGAGGTGGCTGCCAGGGCACCATGGTGGGTCCAGGCCAAGGTGTACCCCTTGAGGAATTACATGCCATGCAACAGATCTGGTATAAAGGAAGTTTATTGTGTGAAGGGGGAGGGAGCCTGGGGAAGGGATAGAGTGAGTGGGCCATGAAGGCAGAGAGTGAGAGGAAGGGAACGTGGGTACCCATCACAGGGAGAGGAAGGGAGACACAGAACAGAGAGCAGAAGGAGAACAGAGAGTTTGAGAGAGTGTTATCCAGCACACACCTGGCGTCCGCAGTGATGACAGAACGTCGTTGCTATGTCCCTGGGGCAGGCCAATGGGTTTGCCCGCACACACTAACAGACAGGATGATCTCCATCTCATGCATCCAGGCTGGGTGCAAAGCCTATGTTTCTAGAGACTGTTTCTCAAAATAAGATCCCAGCAGGACCCAGTGACACCTGCATTGTCAGCACTTGGGCGGAGGAAGCAAGAGGATTGGGGGTTTTTAGGCCAGTTTGCACCACACAGTGATAGTTCACCATCAGCCTGAGCCAAGTGGTTCCTGCCTCTAAAACAATAACAGAAACTCAAAATTAGATGGATGGTCGGAGCTTGTGGTGGATGCTTGTATTTGTTTCCTAAGGCTGCCCATCTCAAGTGCCAACAGCATGGTGGCTTAAGATAACAGTAGAAAAAGTCTCACACTTTTTGGAGGTTTGAAGTCTGAAGTCCAGGTGATGTCAGGAGAGGGGTCGGGGGTGGGGGTGGGGCGGTGACCTATAGGGGAATCCCTCTTTGCTTCTCCCAGGTTGCTGTTCATTGACATGCCTTTGCTCACGGTGGCAAAGTGCCAGCGTCCACGTTTGCTGCCCATTTGGATCTCCCTCTGCATAGCCATATTCTCACAGACACCAGCTCTTGTGTTAGGGGTCCACACCAATCTGCTGTGGGCTTCTTTTCTGCCGGTTACATCTTTAGCAGCCCTGTTCCACGAAAGTTCACACCATGAGGCACCAGAGGTTAGCATCCCAGTGAGTTTTTGTCCACCTGACACAAGCTGGAGTCACCTGGAAGAGGAAGTCCCAGTCATGGAATTGCCTAGATCAGTTTGGCCTGTGGGCTTGCCTGTGAAAGATTGTCTGGACCATTAATTGGGCTAATTATTAACTAGTTAACTGGGTGTAGGATGACCCAGTCCACTGTGAGTGGCACCATTCTCTGAGCGGTGGTCCTGGGCTATTTAAGAAAGCTAATTAAATATGAGCCTTTGGGCAGTCTAGCAAGAAACATTACTGTGTGGTTTCTGTCTGTGCTTGAGCCCCTGCCCTGACTTTCCTCAGCGATACAAATGTAAACCAGATACATCCTTTCTTCCACTAAGTTGCATTTGGTAAGAGTGTAAGAAATCAAACTAGAGTAGTTGGGATGCTAACATAGTTTTGGGGAAACTCAATTCAGCCTGTCATAGGTATCATGGTAACTTTTTCTGAGGTGACAAAACAGATGTCTGTCCATACCAGATAAGACAACGATGACAGATCGAAGTAGAATTTCACCAAAGTTTTGTCTGATGGACCAACAAGTTTGCTGGGTTTATGTACAGAGCTCAGGAGAGGGGTTACTTATAGGAGTACAAGTGATTCCAAAATAGCTCTCTCACCAGGAAGTCCTGTTTCATCGTGGATACTGCGTCTTGGAGCTGACCTCCTGCAGTTTAGCATCTCCTTCAATCACTCGCAGTCAGGGGAAGGTAGGAAGGAGTACTGGCTTCGAAAACTCCCACTCCACCTGCTAGGAGTGCCAGTGACTCCACCTACTAGGGAATGCCAGTGACTGCATTTTGATAACCATGGACTTGGCTACAACGGTATTGCTCTGTCCCAGTTGCCGTGGCTACTGTGCCAGGTCCAGGGTGGCATCCTATTATGCCCTGTCATAAAACAGCCACACAACAATAGAGTAGTAGTAGTAACCATCATCATCATCATCATCACCACCACCCAGGAGATCCTGATGTAGGACACATGTGGAAGACAGTCCTAGATAATGACCTATAAACAGGAATAGCTTAAAGATGACGAGGGCCCCACAAACCCACACAGTCAGCCGCCGGCTTAAAAAGGAAAGCGTGGACAGATGTGGAGGTGCACATCTTTGCTTTTTTTTTTTTTTACTTCCGACTCATTGGAGAAACTCCAGGATATGTGAAAGTCTGAGGCGGCCTGTAAATAGAAGAAGAATGGCTAAGTCTCCAACTCACAGCTCAGCAAACGCTAGGGCGAAGGCCTGATGACCTGAAGAAGAACTGGTCATTTATTCCAATGTGAGTTCCGGCTTAAATGCTGACCCCACCTATGGATTTCAACCATCTCTGAGTGATTTAAACCCTTCTCCCAGCCACAGACTCCAATAGCCCAAGTTCTTAATTAAAACACACTATTCAAAAAAAAAAGTCAGTGGACAACCAAGTTCAGTTGCTGCATAATTTATTTACATTTATGTAACAGCTTCCCTCAAGGAACCCAAGGCATTTTGAAACTTAAAACTATCTAGCGGATATTAATCTTTCCAGAATCCCCAGGAGAAAGACACAGATATAAGGTGTGGCGTCAACAATGAGTCCCTTAGCCACATAGACAGAGCTCCCTCCCACAGACCTGACGGTAGCACTCTAAGTCTCTGTGGACCGTAGATCTAGAACTACTTCAGGTTTTGTTTGTTTTTTATTGTGTTTTATTGTCTTACAGAAGCAGAACTAACAAATGCACCCACCACACACTGGAAAAGGAAAGTCATCAAATCCTTTGTTGCATTTTTTTCCTTGTAATTAAGATAAACATCTTATCCCAAGAATAAGATTTTTCCAAAGGCCACCTTAAAAATGTTCCTTGACATTTAACCAAAAATAAACAACCTTACTGAATTCTAGTGTGCATTGCTCTTTAAGTCTCCCGGCCCTCATTAACATAATCCGCTTTCAGTGAACACTCTGGGCTTTCCCAGGTCTTGGTAATGTTTTACTTCTTTTTGAGTAGTTAGGGCAGGTGAGAGTAAGAGGTAAAATTAGCTTTTTTTTTGTTCCTACAGGCAATGAGCTATGGTCCAAAACTACACAGCTTTGAATTCCAGTGGATGCTAACACCGAAAGACTGCTTAAGGGTAGAGGTGAGACACAGTTGCTCACGCTTAGAGGTTCAGCCCAGCTGTGTCTTTGTCCTCTTGTGTCCCCGAATCTTCTGGTTCTGCCTATCTGTATGAGATGAGGGATTAAAGTCTCTTGCCTTCGAGACATTAGTCCTGACCTCCAAGTTGCCAGGAGGCTGTTCAAAATGCGCTTCCTATCCCAGTCACACCTGCTGAATGAGGATCTTTGATGTAGAACCCCTGGGCACTCCTAAGATGTCTATTGAGTCCGTGAAGGCATGGACTGCCATGGGTCATTCAGAGGACTTTGTCATTATTTATCCCTACAATTTCCCACTGTGCTGGCTAGTTGTATGTCAACTTGACACAAAGCTGTGGTCATCTGAGAGTAGGGGACCTTAATTGAAAACAAAAACAAAAACAAAAACAAAACCAAAACAAAACAATGCCTCTATAAGATTGGGCTGTAAGCAGACAAGCCTGTAGGACATTTTCTTAATTAGTGATTGATGAGGGAGGACCCAGCCCATTGTGGGTGGGGCTATCTCTGGGGTGATGGTACATCATTCTGCTTTAGTTCTACCAGGTCTCTGGGTTTCCAGATGAGAGGTGCTCAGGTACATAGACTGGAAAGTCTACTGAGCAAGGAACTCCACTGGCACAGCTACAAGGAAGTCATCATTTCTGGGGTTCACTTGGGTAATGCAGCTGCTTTGCGGGGAAGGGGGTCCCTCATACCATGTAAGTAAGCCCAATACACTGATTCTCTGTGTTTGACTTTGGTGGATTGGTACTTTGTTGTTGGTACCTGCATGGAGAGAGAAGATGCTGGCATCTCACGGAGAAAAAGAGTTCATTGTTTGTTCTCACCTGGGCTTGCCTCAGACTCTGTATACACTGTGTTTAGGTTGCCATGGTAAGACCTCATGCATTGAGGGGCTGGGTCCTCTCTGCCTCATCTTTGTGTGCCCTCCCCAAGTAAAAACTTGTAAGTATGTTGTATTACGCCTAATTAGGGAGGTTAGGGGCCACTGGGAATGCAGATTTGGTTCAGCAAGTGTTGTAGGGAGGTCCCAGAGATGCCCTGGCCTGGGTGGCATGAGATAGTAGGAAGAAGGAAGGATGAGATGACCTTAGATCAACTCCTTCATGGTTGTCGCCGTTGGTAGCTGTTAGCCTCTCACTGATAGCCGGTGCGCTCACTGACCTCTCAGTTCTTGGGAATACCAGATTTTTTCTTACCCACACGTTTAAACTTGGTAGGAGCAGTACCCGGGGAAGTGCTTCTCTGGGTACAATGTGGTCTTTCCACTCAGTGGTGGTTAGTATCTGCAACTAGATAGCCCTGACTCCTTTGAAGTAGTGTCTTCTGGAGAGTTCTTAAATGTTCTAGATGTCGTCCATAACAGGAACTGAGAATTGGTCTCCTCTTGTTGACTGTAAAAGGGTACGGTGTACTTCTGCCTTGCAATTGGAGTTAGCTGTGAGACTGGCGCAGTAAGGTCTGTGAAACCTTTATCCCATGATGCATGCAGAACTAAATGTTGAGGGGGGAAAAATAAACAGAACGGTCAAGGTTGCTTCAGACATTCAGTGACCGACTGAATGACTGTCCTCCTTAGGCCTCAGTAAGTAAACAGTTGTTCACAGATGGATGCTTCACCTGCCCTTAGCCTGACAGTTCTAAGAGTGGAATATGTAGGTGCCTCATTTTGAAATTAAAATGAATAGGTTGTCTAAAATAGTGCCGTTAAATTGAAATGTGTGTGTGTAACATGTATTTACATTTAAAAAATAGGTGAAATAAACTGTACTAAATGATATAGAAGAAAAATTTAAAAGCACTTCAATGTCAACATACAATCAGCATCGAAATAGTAACTGCCGAGGATGTGACTCGCTGAAATGCTTGCCGAGGGTTCCACTGGGAAAAAATAATAAATTAAGTGGTGTGGTATTTGCTTCCCCCCATGACTCTTGTACTGGCCAGTAAAGGTCTAGAATATGCCACCCAATATGTTTAGTTTTTCTTTTCTTTTTCTTTTGAGGTTGCTTTGTCATACCCGTGAACATGTTAATAGGGTGAGTGACAGTACAACATGGAAAATGGAGGGTGAGTGTATCTTGTGGAGCTGGTTTCCTAGCTTCAATGTGACTAGTTTAAGGAGTCAGATGAGCTCAGACTTCTACAGGGATGCAGTGTGGACGTTGGCTTCCGTGCTGAGCATCTGGAGGTAGTTGCTCCAGGCCTTTGAGGGATACAGAACAGGGGTTGTCAATCAAGGAGAATTTCTCTGCTGTTGGATCAGCCTTGGCTTTGACCCTGTTGTGTGGAGCGCTTGCTGCTGACTTAGATCCTTGGTTCTTCTTATAGTCAGCTTAGAAAGGCGGGTGTGGGTTTTGAGGGAGATGATTAATCAACGTGTGAGATCTTCCTTGTGACATTTAATTACAATGTAAGTATCAAGTGCGGTCGTTTATTAGCCTAGTAGATCATAGACGCCAGCAGGGTAAAGGCAGCCTTTCCTTCTCCTCCCACGTTAATAGCCAGATCCTGTGCTAATCTGTAGATAAAGGCTAGGATGTATCTGCCTTTCCTTGATTTTTTGTTTTTTTTTGTTTTTTTTAGACCACTGCTCAAAGTCCCCTGCTAGAATTCAAGGAGACAACCTTGATTAAATTAGGCCAGATTACATTAAAGTGAATGGTTAAAGCCT
Source organism: Acomys minous (assembly GCF_964271855.1). NCBI lineage: Eukaryota > Metazoa > Chordata > Mammalia > Rodentia > Muridae > Acomys > Acomys minous. The sequence continues at coordinate 76,892,776 of NC_140498.1, forward strand.
TTGGAGCCTTTGGTTTGTAGCAGACACCATAATGACCTTCCTAGCATCCCCAAATCCTATTAGGTGAGTTGATCTTATTGAAGATTTTACGTCTGCATAAAGAGCATTGCCCTCCAGGTGGTCTCTGGAGGTAAGCTGATAGACCAGCCTTCCTGCAGTAGGTTGGTTTTGTTGGTTTTAAGTGACCCTGTAACCTTATAGTTGTAAGAAGACAAACCATGCATAGCATAATAATCTTTGGTTGTACATTGCCTTACTGCCTGTCAGTGGCTGTGGTGGGGTGTTTTGTTTATTGTTTTTTGTTTTTAAATCACCTCTCCATATTTTTTAAATCATTAATCAACCAACCAACCAACCAACCAGTCACGTGGTCTCATGTGTCCTGGGCCAGTCTTAAACTTCTTATATAGTCAAGGATGACCTTGAACTCCTGATTTTGTTGTTTCTGTCCCCCTAGTGCTGGGATGATAGGCAGTCATTCATCATCGTGCAGTGCTAGGCAAGTGTTCTGCCAACTGCTTTACACCCTCCCCCTCCCGCCCCGAGATTTCCAGTTTCTCTTTGTTAATCTCAAGGTTTGTGAAAAAGAGAGCAAAGAGATAGACATGTAATAGGTGTAAAAATTGGCCGTCGCGTCGTTTTGGCCAAGTGTAGATAGTCGGTTGGGAGCTCTGTTTCTAAGTGTTGTAAAGTCATTTCCTTGTAGCCTCTGTCCATTTTAGATTGCCATTAAGAATCATGGTTTGGATCTGGCACATGGCTGAGATACTTTGCAAGATACTGGAAATACAGAACCTGGACACTCCAGGGTTGGGATATTGTTGGCTGTGGTTTTCTGAGCATGTATATGGGTTTATTGTAAAGGCCAACTGGCTCTTGCCTGTTTATACATGTGCAGTGACCATTTATCCCCTTGAAGCCACACATACTTTTTGTCAAAGCTTTCCACCAACTTAAAAATTTATGGATGACTAACTTTTTGCAAAGATATTTTAGTTAGCATTTAGCTTTATTATAGGTTTAATGTCTTTTGGCAAAAAGGAAAACAAAACCCAAGAAATCAGACCAGGGCACTTTGAAGTGTGCTTACTGTATCCACATTAAAGATTAAAAACGCTGTGGAAAAATAATGCTAATATTTGGTAACTGATTATTGTCAAAGGATAATTTTGTTAGGTAGAGACAACTTGAAGGTTCACAAGTGACTATTACACGCTGGCTTGTCTCTCAGAGATGAAGGGAATTCCTTTCAGGGCATCTTTTAACTAGGACTGAGTGTCCACCACTGTCCTGTGAGTCACATGTTTGCCTGAGAGGATACAAGGCACACATGGTACTCCTGGCTACCCTGTAAGTGTTTCTGCATCCAGGAGACTGGAGTGGATGGAGGTGACATTTCATGAGATTTATGATACTTTGGCTTTGGGACTTTGAGTGTCTTACAGAGTGGAAGCCTTAGGCACACCTAGAGATCATGTTGACATTTGGTTTATGCACACCTGGATCAGCCTATTAACTTTTTTTTTTTTTTTTTTTTTTAGGACGAGGAGTGGATTAATCTTAATTGCTGTCCCTACCTCTCTTCCCCCTTCCCCTTTCTCTGTATCTGCCTCTCACAAAGTCTCAGGTAGTCTATGCTGGCCTTGAACTTGCTATCTAGCCGAGGATGACCTTGAACTGAGTACCCTGCCTTTACCTCTGGAATGTTGTGATTACATTTGTGCCCACCATGCTCTGGTATATGTAATGCGGGGGCTGTTTTGTGTATGCTAAGCAAATACTTTACCATCTGAGAGACATAGGAAGCCATAAGCTCAGTTGCTAAAGAATTTGTGTGTGTGTATGCTCCTGCTCACACAGTGTGTATATGAAAATAGAGGACAACCTGCAGAGTCAGTTCTCTCCTTCTACCACCAGAGTCTGAGAATCAAAGTCAGGTTCCTCAGGCTTGGCAGCAAGTGCCTTAATCTGATGAGTCATTTCCCTGGCCCAGAACGCAGTTCTTTATTTAGCCTTTGTATTAGGGCAGCCCTGGACCTGTCCTGTCTCCAAAGATGAAAGAGCATTGGGCCAAACTGGGAGCATGAACAGTTATGATTGATTAATAATGCCTTGGTTCGCTCCGCTCGTAAGAAGGAAAGTGTCGCTAGCCCACTGGATGAAGATCGTATCTCTCTAAGCACTCCTCTGTATCAAGTGCTCGGTGTTCTGTGCCTGTATAGCACTTGTCTTCTCAAGAGCTGGGGTCATTGACAGCACACTTCTTATCCTTGAGTTTCAGAACATGGTGGAGTGCATGTTTGAAGTCAGAAATGTAATTTCCCCTAAGCATAGCAAGAATTACTGTAGTTCTCCGTACACACGGGCACACAATTGTGGGCTTCTATTCAGGCTTCTTGAGGCGCCGGGGTCTCCTTTTGCTGGCGTTGATTGTTGGCTGCGCACTTCTCAGAGTTGCCTTTGTTAGGCCGCAGCTGTGGGGAGGATGCATGCTTATTTCGTGTCTGTGACCTTTACTCCTGCCATCCCTCTGACCCGAGACCTGCCCTGCCTACCGCTGCCTCCTCTTCCTCAGCCCCAGCTTTGTTCTGCTGGGCCTCCTGTTCCCACTCCCATAAAAAAAATGACCTCCTTGCTCCTTTCTGTCTTAGCTTAGATGTTATCTTGGCTCAGGACGGCCCAGGCCTGTGGAGGCTCAGGAGAATCAGAATAAAGAGGACGAAAGGGGCCCAGTCAGGAGGGATTTCTGTTAGCGTTTTCAGGCACTTTGGTATCATATTCAATGTCAGTTTGGTGACGGTGCCCACCTCTACCTCCTCTTACCTGGCTACCTGCGCTTTCTTGCTGTTTTTCCTTCCAGGTGTGTGTGTGTGTGTGTGTGTGTGTGTGTGTGTGTGTGTGTGTGTGTGTGTGTGTTTTCTTTGAGTCCATTGGTTATTTAGATACACACTCTTTGTTTTGTACTGTCTTATAATGTCTTAAATATACTTTTTATTAAGCTGGCGAGATGGAAGGTGAAAAGCATGCACTGCTCTTGCAGAGTTCCCAAGCTGGATTCCCAGTGCTTATGCAGTGTGGCTTCCAACTCCCTGTAAGCTCTAAGGGATCCAAGGTTTCTCACCTCTGTGGGTACTTGCACTGAACTGCTCACTCACATCATAAACACATACGCACACACACATTGATCTGCTCACTCACATCTCACACACACACACACACACACACACACACACACACACACACACACACTGAACTGCTCACTCACTCACATTATACACACATGCACGCACATCAGACTCACATACACACACTTGCACAACTTAAAATATTTTTACATGTGTGAGTTTGGGTGCACACGCCATAGTGTGGTTGTGGAGGTCCAAGGACAACTTTCAGGAGTTGGTTTTCTCAAACGCGCTCGTGTGTGGGTGTGTATGGGTGTGTCCCCTGAGGCTTGAACTTCTGTCCTCAGACTTGCATGGTGAGCACTTTCACTTGTTGAGCCATCTTGCCAGTCCTTTTAAAAGCCTTCTTGATTTAGTCTGGCATACAGACTAATCTCGCTTGGTTGCTCTGGGGCAGATGAGAAGCCGTCTTCTTTCCTGGTGGCACTCTGATATCTCCCACAGAAAATGTGTGTGCCGTCCACAATCTGTGTACATTCCTCCTCACAGATGGCAGTGGTAGTACCTGTAGTATTTGCGTACTTGAAATGTGCCCAACACTGTGACAAGCACTGTACATAGATGATTTCTTATTCAAGCTAGCCCAATAAAGTTTATGAACTATCGCTGTCTTCATTATATAGATGAGGATGTTGGGTGCTCAGGAGAGTTTTAATGGCATGCCATTATGCATGTAGCTTGAATCAAGCAGCGGCAATCAGGATTCAAACCAGGCAGCCTGTGCCAGGGACCAGGTCCAATTGCTCAAGGAAAGGCTGTGAGCTTACAGCCAGGATAGCTGGCCTCATGGCAGCTTTCTAACTGGGAAAATTTCCCTCTTACATCAACAGCCTAAGCACTTACTGTCTTCATGTTTTCAGATCACTGAGAGCAGTGTGCTGGGTGGTTTTTTTTTCTTTTTTTCTTTTTTTTCTGGTGAGGGAAACTGCATGTTTTAAAGCACTAAAAAGAAAAAAGTTAGACATGGGCTCTGAGTGTTGCAGTTCCCATTTTGACTATACAGTGAAGGAAATAGACCAAGAGTGACCCCCCCCCCCTTTGGAAAGATTACCTAATTGGTAGAGATTGCTTTTCTGAGGTTAGTTTGTGTTCCAGTCTCGGCAGCAGGTGACTATGCAAAGGGAGCAAGCCCCCAGCAGTCCAGTATAGACAAGCTTCTCTCCGGCTCTGGCACCAGTTGGCACACCTGAATAACAACAGGGAAGCTTGTTGACCATTTGGCACTCTGTAGCCCAGTAATTAGAAACTGTAAAACAATAATACAGACGTGAAGCAAATCCTCCAGTTCATGAAAAAAAAATCTGTGATCCTGCTTTGTGGCTGAGTGGAAAATCACAACCGGCTGCTCAGACAGCAAAGCAAACACTTCAGGATTTTTGGCAGCTGTTTTGTGCATATAAAAAGCTCTAGGCTCTATATTCATTTAGAGGATGTCATACTTCCATAAAAACGGAAAACAATTGCCCCACTTCCTTGGTGCACCACCCCCCCCCCATTTTCCACAGCGAATCTCAAAATATGGTCCCTGGATCAGCAATATGTGCTTTAGCTGGAAATGGTGTTTAGATTCTTGGTCCCCACTCGAGACCCTCTGAACTGGACACCTTAACACGAGGCTGAATGACTGATTTATGTTTTAATAAATCTATCCCCCCGCTGTCTTCTGCCTACCCCTCCCCTTTTCAGGCGATGCTTTTGCACTGTATAATCTTTTAGAAAACACTATGAGCAGGGTAAGGTAATTCTGGGCAGTGAAGTTGAGTGCGTTCCCTTTTGCCCACTCAGATGTGTACAAGCTCTCTGCTGTGTGTCTGGTTGGCTGTCCTCTCACAGCCCCCTGGGCTTCCCTGGGGACTTGCTTAGGAGAAGGGCGCTTGAGCAGGGACTGAGACCTGGTCTTCCAGAAATTATTTCTGATTTCTTTCATTTTGTCCTGTATTGGTGTAGTTAGCCTGGGCAGGCCCACAGGCTGTGCTAGACAGAAGAGGAGAGGCATTGGACAACAACAAGAGCTTTGGCGATATCACTGGCTGGTTAGTGACATGTTCATCCTTCTGAACTGTCATTAAGTTAGGCAGGGTGGCAGCGCTTGCGTAATCCCAGCACTTCAGATACAGAAGCAGAGAACTTGGTGGTTCAAAGTCATCTGGGGCTGCAGAGTGGGTTTGAGGTTGGCCTAGGCCCTATGAGAACTTGCTGATACCTACTCCTCCAAAAGAATCCACCAGGGACAGGAAAATCACTTGTTAGTGAAATGCTCGCTGTACATGTGTGTGCATGCCCATACATGCGTACATACAAACACGTAAAGCACAGACAGAAGGGTCCCCGAAACTTAACACCTGAGAGTTAAACTGTGGTGAAGGCTTTCCTCCTTCCTATTTCTTCTCTCTTCCTTCAGTGACTTTGACTCTTCGGTCCTTTCCTCTTCTCTACCCCTTGCAGGATGTACAACAGCAGCAGTGGCTCGTTTCCGACTCATTACAGAGCCTCCCACTGCTGACCACTAGATCCCCTGGAAAGGCCTCTTGGGAAATGAGAGCTTGCCACCAGAGCACAATGAACCCTCAGCCCGTGTCCTCTCAAAGGCTTCAGGTTCCTTACAAGCCTTACACAGAACCAGTCTGTCTCTGTTAGGGGAAGAGAACCTCCTGCAAACAAAAACACCTATCCTGTGGTTTCTTGGGATTTATCCAGACCTACTAATTTCTTGCTTACATTTGAAAATGTGTTTATTTTGCTTCGCGTTTCCTCCTGCCTTTCTGAACGTCAGGTTTTCCTGTGGCCTTAAAAATAAAAAAGAGTATGAGCTAAGGGGTGTAGCACTGTAGAGTGCCGGCTTGCCCAGCATGTGTGAGGCCCCCCCCCCCCCCGGGTTTCCATGCCTCGCACCGCATGTAGAGGGTATGGTGGCACACGCCTAAAATTCCAACGTTTCGGAAGGAGAAGCAAGAGGATCAAAGGTTCAAGGTCACCTTTTACTACATAGAAAGGAGAGGAAGCAGACTTGTCTCAAAAAACAAGACAATCCACAACCCCCCCCCACCCCCACCTTGTCCCCTGGAACAAAACATGAAGCAGAGGCCACGCCATCTTGTGAATGCATGTCTCTGTGTCTTCATCACCTAGCATAGCATGAAGAAGCTGCAGAGATCAGTAGGTAAAGGGGACAGATCTGTGTCCTCCCTGATATTGACTGAACAAGAAATGAGCCCTTATGGATAGAGATGCATCTTTCTGTTCTTTCTGCTCTTCTCCTGCTCCTTGGATTTCCCAGTTCATTACAAGTCAAACACCAGGCTTCTGTGGGCATATAGGTAGTTCGGGGATTTTATTTAATTTATTTAATTTTTAAGGGGTCTTACTCCCCTTTGATTTATGAGGCGGGAACTGTAGATTCTCTGTGAGCTTGGAGAAGTCAGAGGGGCTCAGACCGCAGCAGCGTTTTACCTGCCTGGATTTAGGAAAAGATGTCATTGTATACGAGGAGGAACGGGAGCAGCCAAGCTGTTAGTATTTTACCAGTGTTGTAGCTGATCTGCTGCCCTCCCCAGCCTGCTCGCTCTTTGTGCTTTAATTAAATACACGGCTGATGATATCAGCTTGGCTCCATGCTCCTTCAGCTTCCCCTCTGAACAAAAACATCCGGGCAGACAGCGGTGACAATTAAGTCTCAAGACCCAAGCTTTTGCTTGTTCCGAGGTAATTAAAATAAATCTGCCTAAGCATCACCAAATGCAGATAAAAACCTCAGCCTGATTAGAGTTGACCCTCTAATAAACCCGATTTGATTAGGCAGAACCACTGGGGTGCAGGGAAACGTTCAAGACTCTGGCCGATGACCTTTCAACTGGGGGTGGGGGCTGGGGGTTTGATTCTTTTCAGTCACAAAGTGTTTTGAGAACCATTACCTGTGACAGCTAAGGAACTTGGTTGAAACATACAGGGGAGACCTGTGGGCTTGCCGTTAAGAGTTCTGGTCAGCCACCTCCTGTGATGTGCTTGCTTCCTGGCCGATCAATGAAGAATGGATTTTGCTGGAGGTCTTGAGGCCTGGAATGATAATTAAAAAGGACATTCCCAAACACACAGCCAGGAACGTTCTGATGAAGCCACGGCTGATGTGGATCTTGAAGACTTATTTTCTTTTTAGTGAAAGTCTTCATCTCTTTATTTATGAAGGTAACGCTTGACACTTTTAGAACAGCCCGAAGGAGACTCGATTTCTTATGAAGACAGAGATTTTGTTAACTGATCCATCTCTGGGTCCTGAAACCGTAGGCACACTTATCTTGTTAGTGTTTATCACAGGTTTCCCAGTGTAATTTTTATTTTACCTCAGAAGGCAAGCAAACCCGACTTACCGTTCTTTTGTTGCCGTTATAATGTGTGTATGTTGTATGATGTGTGTCGTGTGTGCGTGCGTGTTGAAGCCAGAGCAGGGGGCAGGATGTTCTGTTCCAGCAGCAATTGCCTTATTTCCATGAGACAGAGTGTCTTAACTGGGCCTGGATCTAGGCCAGCGGTGAACCAGCCCTGGTGATCCTCTTGTCTCTACTCCCCCTCATCGCACTGGTGTTACAGGCATCACGTAGCCACCTCACTCTTTCACATGGGTCCTGGGAACTCAGACTCAGGTCCTCTTGCCATGGTTAGCTCTTACCCACCAAGCCACCGTCCTAGCCCTCGACTTAATCCTTCTAGATAAATGCCTAAATGACTAAACTCCCAGGTAACTAAAGGAGGTTGGCAAACAATGGGCCAGAGGCCAGACCAGGGCTTTCCTTGTTTTTATACATTTGTGAACCTAAGAGCAATTTTGACATTCTGAATGGTTGGGGGAAAAAAAAATCAAAAGAAGACTATTTCATGACACATGGAAATTATATGGAATTCAAATTCAAGTGTTCATAAATAAAGTTTTATTGGAACACAGCCACACTGGTTCATCTGTGTTATTGTCTTTGGCTACATTTTGTGCTAATACAGCAAAATCGAGTCCTTGTAACCAAGACCATCTGGCCCTAACAGCCTAAGTATTTACTCTCTGGTCCTTTTCAAAAGTGTTCTGCCTATACCTTTCCCATTATATAGTACACATGAAGTAAATGCTTATTGTTTGCATTATTTCAAGTCTGAATTTCAGTTTTTGGACAGAGTGCTTGCTGATCCTGAAAGTGATTGTTGACTATAAGACAAGTGATGAATAGGCCTGTTTCTCTTGTTAACCGTTTATGTTGGTGTTTCCCCCCCTGTGTGTGTATGCACACATGTGTGCACACACACGTTCATGCCAGTACACGTGCATCACCCCCTCCATTGCAGAAGAGACAGTAGTAATGAATAGCAGGAAGGGATGGAGTGTGTGACCCTCTGTCCTGTGGTCACAGCATGACTGTTGAGTTCACGAACTCTCAGCAGGTGTGATTACCTGCCGGAGACTGGCATGAGTCACCGTTCCATCTGCTCTTCCTCACATGGCCTGCAACTGGCTGTATAGCTGATGATGACCTTGACCTTCTGATCAGCACATCTCTACCTCTCACGAGCTAGGGTTATAGGAGTCACCCTGTACCCATCCCTACATGCATCACACCCTGGATATGTGGTGCTGAGGGTTGAACCCAGGGCCCTGGTGCATGCTAGCGAAGCACTCTCCTAACTGAGCCACATCTTTGGCTCTGTCTTACTTTTTAACCTCACTTGTACAGGGGTGCCTAGCAGCTCTAGGGTTCCCCACAACACAGGGAAATAGGATGCCTCTTTTGCTAAGCACTGGAAGGAGCAGTGCAGGAAGGCTGTGGTTGCTGCAGAGTCTCTTACCTCAGCTCCTGAGCGGCACTCGCATATCTGGGAAGATTGCCGTGCATGCAGCCAGTCTTTTCCTGACCTCAGAAAATTGAGAGGAGCAGACCAAAAGCCTGAAAAGATTGATTGGTGAGCTACAAAGACTGAAAAGACATTTTCTTCAAGGTGAACTTGCCTTACTAAAATACTATGAAAATTCCAAAGAAAGCTTGAGCCGGTGCTACCACGAAAAATGCCTGGGGTGGGGGGGCGGGCAGGAAGAGGGGGGAGGCGCGGACTTAAGATGTAAAATTTAAAAATGGAAGAAGGCTAGTCTTTTCTACAGTTTTCCATTTTATAAATTAGGAACATTGCGGGATGTTGGGAAATGTTCATAACCTCCTTGGCTATAGTTGCTGCCTATGGTCTCCTTCCCTGAGCCCGGTAACTGTGATCAGGACCATGACCCCCTGGTAATGATGGTAGGTTATCTCCTGCCAGTACAAATAAGCCGTTTATAACCCTACCCACGACAGTGAATGGTCTGTGATCATTCTGCTATAGTCTTCTGTGGCATAGGGCCCATAAGCAGGCAGAAGACACATACATGCATGCACACCTGCACGCACATGAGAGAGACAGAGAGAGAGAGATGTTCTTCTAAAAGCTCCAACACTCGTATTTGTAGTTCTTTAAAATGTTTTCCGGTTGCAGAGTGAATAGGAGTGTGTGCATCTGACATGTTGGTGGGCAAACGCCATGGTGTGTGTGTGTGTGTGTGTGTGTGTGTGTGTGTGTGTGTAGGTCAGAGGGCAACTTTGTGGAGCTGGTTCTTCTACACTGACTTTTGTTCCAGAGATCAAACACCAGTCCTTAGGCTTACACAGCGAGCTCTTTCTTTACATGCTGAGCCTCCTTCCCCACTGATGCCCTGTTTTTTTTGGATTCTCGTGGTGTCGTTAAGGCAACAACACTCTAAAATTTAAGATGGCTTAGGGTTCTCTAGAATTACTATGAACAAGGATGCAGGTGGGATGGAAAAGAAATGGATGCTGCAGCCCTATGTGGTGAAGCTGTCTTGGGCTAGGTCTGCCTTTGCTGGTTACTTATCACCTGTAATGGTGCTGCCACACCATTTCCCAGCTGTGCTGTGCTGTGCTAACCTGGAATATCATGGGGACGGGGACTGAAAGCATACCTCATGATCATGAAGGGGGAGTCTCCTGGGCATATGCAGTTGCAGTGGTTTGAAATGTTTTCACAGATTTGTCAGAGAAGGTACTTTCTCTTCTTTGCTCCTTGTATCTTGTTCTAAGGCCAGAGCTGCCTCCCCTTCCACTGTCCCAGTAGACCTCATATTTTAATCTACCTGTTTCTCTTTTTTTCTTTTAGTGCTTGCGCAATAGGGCCTTGAGCACGCCTCACTCCACTACTGAGTCACTGAATCCTAGTCTTTATGTTTGTTTCCTATTTCTTAAAGAAACTAAAATAGTTACTTTATTGTGTGTTTGTGTACGTGTATTCCATGGGTGCATGTGTGGATGCCAGAGGATCCCTTAAAGGAGTTGGGGCTCTTTTTCTACTGTATGGGTCCTGGGATTTGAACTCAGGTTGTCAGACTTGTCAGTGGGCACCATTAACCTGTTTTGTTTTGTTTTCAGTTTGAATTGGTCTCTTTAAGTTGTACAAGACTCCTGATTTAGCCCAGGTTGGCCTTGAACTTTGATCCTCTTGCCTCAGCCTCTTAAGCATCTACGCCTAACTCTTCCTTTAAAAGAAAACCATCCCTAGTAATAGTCAAAGACACTGGAGACTAACTTGTTTTCTGTATTTGACTTTTTAGTATTGGGTAGGCGATGGAAAAACAAATCCAGAGCCATTTGAAAATAAATGCTTCCTGAACAAGTTTGCCTTTTACACAGGATAAGGATGTTCTTAAAACTGACTTTCTGGTTCCAGATGTGTTCTCAGGGCCTTTGGTGGTAGTGATAACTCCTGAAGCACGATGCTCAGTCCTGTTGGCAGGCTGGGCTGGACCACTCATTGTATGGATCATACTTTGCACTGTAGGGATGTTGAGCAGCATCTTTGCTCATTCAACACCATAGCAACCCCTAGTGTGTCAACCACAAATCCATCCAGATCTTCCCACAAAGGCAGGGTTACCCTGGCTGAGAATCACTGCCTTAGAGTGAAGAGGGCAGCCAGGGCAGAAGTCTGCGTCTGCATGGTTTGGCCCTTTAAAAACACGCTCAAATCAGTGCCTAGAGCACATTTAGTTTGTTGAGAATCTTGTGTAATCCATAAGTACCTTCTTAGCCTCAACTCACACTAAAAATGTAGGTATGATTTTCTTATTTAAAAAAAAAATGAGGTTTGTGGTAAAACGTAGTAATTCCCCAAGTCTCTCCCAACCCTCACATTTTATGATTTCGGTTGTAATGGGCATCTCTATAGAATTATAGAACTTAAGAGCTGAAAGTTCAGGGCTGCAAGATGGCTTAGCAGGCTTAAAAAAAAAAAAAGCACTTTCTATGTGAGCCTGACATTGTGAATTCAGTCTCCAGAACCCACGTTGGAAGAAGAGAACTGAGTCCTGAAATTATCTTCTGACCTCTAGCAGTGGTAGCTAGTGGACCTACATGCGTGCTCTCTTTCTCAGTCTCCCTCTGCCCCTCCGTCCCTCTCCTGTCTCCTTGCCCCCCTCTGAATCATACATACACATGCGTAATGATAAATAATAAATATTTTATTTTTGTGGTTAAATTACTTTCGGTTTCATCCATTGTGATTTTCGCAAGTGGATCAAGGCAGATAAAAAGATTATCTTTTAAGCCAGACGTGGTGTCCACGCCCTTAATTCCAGCACTTGGGAGGCAGAGGCAGGCGGATCACTGTGAGTTCGAGGTCAGCTTGGTCTACAAAGCGAGTCTGGGACATCTAAAGCTACACAGAGAGACCCTGTCTCAATTTGCACCCCCCCATTTGCTTTTTTAGAAATGGGTGTTATTAAGTGGCTATATTTATAAACTGTATGAGAAGAAATTTTATAAAACCGTTTCCTTTGCTTGCTGGCTGGATTCAGGTAACAGTTGCTTGCCCTCCAAGTATGTCTGTTTGGAATAAGGCTTGTGTTAGTGTTTATTTTAACGTTTGATTGCTGCTGCTGGTGCTCTACTGTTAAACATCTTCATGCTCTGCTACCTTAAATAGGGAGCGACCTTCCAGAGCGCCTCGGTTGATATATTGGGGTTAAATTAGTAAGCTTTTCTATTTAAACAGGTTTTAAACCACAAATCAGTAGGGACTACGATTCTTTTGGCCCATGAAAGAGGTGGCTAAGAGAGAAAGGTAATAACTTTTTATGGGCTTATGCACTTTACATGTGATGTAGCCAACCAGAGATAACAAGATACACAGCAGATGTGAAGGTACCAGTTAATACAATTACACTGGGGATCATTTTCACCATTTGAGGCAGAATTACATTGAACTTATTTCTTCAGCCCTAACAGGATTTGGTAGAGTCGCTTCAATTTGAATTGAAGGCCGAGATGAATTACCCACACTTGTGCCTTTACCGCAAGGTTGGGTTGTGGGTACCTTCTATATTTCAGAGTTTGATAGACTGTCAGGCTCATGTTCAGATTCCTAAAGAGGCGCAGCTGGGTGAGGGAAGGTCTACTTCAGTTAAACGTAACAGATTAGCATGCTGGGAGGGGTCAGAGGCTCTTGCCTGGAAACCAGATCTGAAGGCACCCTGAGTACACACACAGTGCTATTCTCAAGCTTCATTGGAAACAACAGCTCTCCTAGCTTCAGCTAAAAAGGCAGTTTTGCATGCGTGGAAAGAATTTGACTGAGGGTGTGAACCGTGCTTGTTTTGGCAAACAGTTTGATCCTGAGATGAATCAAACGGATCTCAACATGGAACAAATTGATACTCTAGAAGATTTGTCTTAGATACTTATATTTTTATCCCACTCCTTCATAGAATGTTTAGGAGGAAGAGAACCACTGGCGATGCCAGTGCCAGGGCAGCATCTCATACTGCGGTTGAGGTGGTAGGCCTGGCCTCTCTTTGCTCTCCTACCCTCAGTCCTGTCACAGCGGAAAGGTTGTAGTGAAGGCTGTATTTCACTGGGAAATGTCTATAAAGAGCAGCTTTTAATGAAGCCCAGCACATGGCACTATTATCATTTCTAACACACAGAGCTCGTTTTCAATTTTGCTCTCAAAGAAAAATGACAAATAGGAGAATGCAAGAAAACCCAGATGGACTAACTGTATTAGAAGCTTGCTCTGCATATTTTGTGTCACATATTAGCATTCATTAAGTCAAAAGGGGGGGGGGGGATGAGCTTCTCCTACGTGCATTAAACCAATAAGGCTGGCAAAGTTCCAAGCTAACTCTCGTGGATTAATTGTCTTATAACTGTTTTAATTAAAATTGTTCAGTATATGATTAACCTAAAAGTTTTGATTTCTACAAAACCGTTTGAGCAAACGGGACATTAATATTTTACATTAACCGTGGTGATACTGCTGTGGTTTTCCAAAGCGATGCTCGTTCAAGTACAACAAAGCAAGCAGGTGGTGGGGGAGGCTCTCAGTGCTCTTGATGCTACTGAGACGCCATGGTTCGGGAGCCCTGTCTGCAGGTGAGCACTGCTTATGTCCTGACTACCAAGGCGGTGCCAGTCATCTGTCACGATTGTCATGGTGAGGCTAATGGATATACATGTCCGCGATCTTCTCCTTACGTCCTTTTTTCCTCCTGTTTGGTTTCTTAGTAATGTTGGCACAGCACATGAGATCCTAAGATTAGAAGAGGCGGGCTAGGGTCTGGGGCTGGGATGACTGGTATTAAATTCTGTGGTTGTGGTTTATGTGACGGGTGGGGGTGGGGGGCACTGTTAATCTGGAATGAAGCGAGGAGGATAAGGAAGGCTTGAATGGATGGCCAACTTTACTTGTCTGAGGTTCTTTACTTAAGGCACCGCTAACTTTGGCAGAACCACAGCCTATTTTGCTGACGGCAAAAACTGATCCCAGTGAAGTTGTGTTGTGAGCAGCTGTGCGCAGCTATGGCTCCTCACACTCAGATTTGAGTCCCCTCACTGTCCCCTCTCTGCATCTCCCCCACCCCCAATGCCTTCATCATAATGCGCTTTACTTCCTTAGCTGAGGGGAAAAGTCTTTATTTCCTTTAAAAACTTAACTCTAGTCTCGTCTCACTCTGAGGGTTTGTGCCACAGCAGCGCCATAGAAATTCAAGATAATGGTGTTATTGGAACCCCACAGGAGGATGCTAGAAAAGATGATCAGATTAGTGGTGCTCCGTGGGAAGGATTATGATAAGGCTCAGGCTGTCCTAACTGTCTAGATAATGATCAGCACTGTGTGGTACCAGGCTGAGATCACCTATCGGATCCTGGGACACTCGACACGAGGTCTTCCTTGCAGAGGAGGTATATCTGTGGAATCTGGGATGTAGCGTTGGAGCAGCAGAGGTGTGTCTGCCCTGCACACTCAGTCGTGTCACGATCATGAGAGGCTGTGATCTGTCCAGAGATGCCCAGCCGCTGTCTGACTCTGTCTTCTCCTCGCCTTGTCTAGCCGGCTTTAGAGTCGCAGATTCTTTGTTAGCCCTCCTTTCTCTTCTGTGTATTCTTTCCCCTCCTCCCCACCATGTTCCTTCTGTTTATCCTTTAAAGCACCAGATTCCTAATAAATTATTCATATATTCAGTATTTATAAGTAGCTGATAATCAGAGTACAATAATAGATCTTAGGCTTGCGCAAGCTGCTGTGTTTGCCAGAAGCCTGGCTTTGCACCAGTGATGTGTGAGATAAGTTGTTTATCAGGTGTGTTGCTGTCCCCTCATTTCTTTTAAACACTCTTGAGTTCTGTCACTTGCATGGAGCTGGAGCACTAGAAAAGCACATAGCTTGGGTGGAATAGTATCCGCAGGATGGAATACAGAGTGCTGTACTTTGGTAAATACAGAGGAAGAATTCTAAAGTCAGAGATCTTTTTTCCCCTCAAAACTTTAAAAGAAATCTAACATTCTCTCGTTCTCTGTCTCTCTGTGTCTCTCTGTCTGTGTCTGTGTCTGTGTCTGTCTCTGTCTCTCTCTTTTTCTCTCTCTCTCTCTGTGTGTGTGTGTACGTGTGCGTGTACCAGTGCTGGAGGTTAGCCTCAGATATTATTCCTCGGGAGCCATTCACCTTGGTTTTTGAGACTGGAGCTGTCCTTGGGATTGGGATTTGATCAGGCTAGGCTAATTGGCTATCGAGCCCAAGAGAGCATCATCCTGTCTCCTCCGTCTCTTTCACATTGGGATTACAAGCCCATGGCTCCAGAACACTATTTTACTCAGTTCTGGGCATGAAACTTAGTTCCTCAGGTTGGCAAGGCAAGCAGTTTACCAACTGAGCCATCTCCCCAGCTCCAAATCTGGTATATTAAGGTTTCTCATAATATTCACATACATGCCTATGTATAACACATGTATATACACATGTGTATGCATATGTACAACATGTATATACACACACATATGTGTACATACACACATATACTAAAACGCCTACACATGACATAGGCTATAAAGAGTTTTCCTAAGAAATTGGTGCTATACGTTTTCTAAAGACCAACATGCATGAATTTTTCCTTTTTTAAAAAATTATTATTTTTAATTGTATGTGTATGGGTGTTTTGCTTGCCTTTGCAGGACACTGGATCCCCTAGGACTGGAGCTACAGATGGTTGTGAGCCACCATGTGGGTGCTGGGTATTGAACCTGAGTCCTATGCAAGAGCAGCTTCTGTGCCTAACTGATGAGCCTTTTTTTTTCTTTTAAACGTTTGTTGAATAAATTCATCTACTATGACTTCATAGAACTATTAAGTTTTCAAAGAAATCCCAAACTTCATTTACCAGCTTTAAATTTCCTCATAACTTGATGAAGTACATTGTCTTTTGCTTAGTGCGTACTATTTTCACCTGTTCTTCGTATTGTTCTCTGAGGTTGGTAACTGACATCTAGACCACTGGGCTGTATATCCTACATAGCCATGGTACCCTCCTTCCTCATCTCATGAGGAACACCCACCACCAACAAAAAAAGAAAGATGTTGTTCTTGCCTGGAAAAATCTGACCTTGTTGATCAGGTCATGTATGTCTGGCAAGGAAAATTGCCGAAATCAGGATTTTTCAGTAGGACTTTAGGAGTAGGTAGTTGGGGACTGATTATTATTCCTTTTTAATTTTTGTTGTTGTTACGTTGAGTATGTAATCATTTTTTCTTTCTTTTTCTTTTTTTTTTAAAGGTTGTATTTATTTTTATTATATGTATTTGGGTGTTTGGCATACATGTATGTCTATGTACCCTGCGTGTGTTGAGTACCTGGCGAGGACCAGAAGAGAGCATCAGATCGCCTGCAGCAGTGGTAGTGGATGCATGAGGGCCACCATGTGAGTCCTGAGAATAGAACCCAGGTCCTCTGAAAGGACATCCAGTGCCCTTAACTGCTTGAGCCGTCTCTCTAGCCCTAGGTTTCCATTTTCAATCCAGTCATAGCGATGTCTGTGGAGTTAATCTGCTCAGTTGTGAGGTTGGCTGACTGACTTCCTGAGGATGAAGACTTGCTTCTCCTCATCCCAGACAGAGGGCAGTAAGACATCAAGCCCCAGCTTGGCGAGTTAGTGAGTTAGTGAGTTTACCTAATTATTGCTGGGGTGACTACAGCGGCTGTATCATTGAAAGTGAGGCGTGAGGAGTGAGGGTGAGGAGAGGACTCTTCCGAACTGCACTGCTGGAGTTTCCTGTCCAACATGCACAAAGCCATGGCTCTAAGGAGTCCCGTCTCCTTCTGCCATCACTTAAGTGCATAGAAAGCCTTGGTGAGGGGCCTGTGAGACTTGTTTGTTGTGAGCTTCATGTGCCTCCGGGCCTTCCTGGTCCCTCCAGGTCAGAATGTTTCACTCTAGAGGAAACAACCTGCCCGTCTCTCTGCAGCCTGGAGAGCATGCGCCTCTTCACGTAAAAACTGTTCGTACTGTTCATCAACGAGACAGCTGTACTTCTTCACAACTGTTTTTTGGATGCAATATATTGTAAGCTTCTAAACATACCACCAATGAGCAGTAATCCTTTTGCTGGGGCAAAAGTCTTTTTTTTTTTTTTTTTTTTTTTTGGTCTGAGGCTTAGTTACTACTGCAGTTGATGGCGGTGCGGCAGCTCGCAGAGAGCAGCTTACGAGTGCTTAAATGGTGTGTGATCCAGCAGCTGCTGTAGCCATCCAGGTGGGCACAATGGGTGCAGTTCGTTGGTTGGAGGGACCACAGGGTTGGCTCTGTTGTTCAGTTAGCTCCTTCTCTATGTCTACAATCTGATTTATTTAGCTTCTGTTAAGATTTTCGAGACTCTGTCTTACTTCGTTTTGAAACATGCAAGCGGCGTGACTTCCATTTGGGGGATGTTAAATTTGAAATCATGAAGAAAGCCGTGATTATAGGGTAGCTCAGCAATTCCCAGTAATCATCACCAAATAATATTTTCTGGAAGGCCCCTGTGTATAGAACTTACCTTCTAAAGTGCATGTGTGGCGTGCCATATACCCCGAGAAAACAGTAATCATTGCTGGCCCACTTTAAGCACTACTCAAGGAGAGGGAATTCCAATGATACAGAACTTAAAATACACAGAGCACAGCGTGATCTGTGTAGGGAGTCACTGCCTGTCAAGATAAGCAAATACCTCCATGAACCTAGTAGCCAGTGTGTTTATGGTTCCTTGCAAAACCATTAAGATCACCTTGTGACTGGTTTATTACATTTGGCTAGAAAATCAGCTTTTTACGTTTTTTCTTGTCCTACTTAATGTAAACTTATTGGACATTTAAAGCTGATGAAGAAAGAGGCTTGGCTCGATACATAATCAGTGAAAGATATCAAAGTCATGTTCTGCTTAAACTATGAATTAAAAAAATATTCTCACCTCCTTCCTTATAAAAGAGTTTTCAGGTTTTTTTCTTGATCATATATGTAAAACTAAAATTTGGCTAGTAGCAATTAGCACACAAATCAGGATAATGGTTGGGAGTACACTGGTAAGGGGAACACTCAGGGCCTCTTAAGCTGTATTGGCTATAGCTACTGTTAAAATACTATTCATTATTTTTTTATGAAAAATAGGCAATATATACTTGTATGCTATTTACTGTAGGCAGATATCTTATGGTTATTGGACAAAAATTCAAATACATCCTAAAACAAAAAGATAGAAAAAATGGTATTTATATTCTACACTGAGATAACTACTGTTGTACATATATCTTCCCAGTATTTGGGGCATAATTATTAAGTATATATGGTCATGAGTTCTAATTTTAATATAGCTGTGCATTCATCTATAGGTATATGTATATAATATGAATTTTTGATTTGTTATATTTTGACATGAGGTTTTTGGGATCCTGAATTTAATAGCTATTTAAAATACCATTGTTTGAACATACCATAGTTTCATTTTTCTAAAATCCTCTTGTTAAATATTTTTACTCTAACATTTAAATATTATAAAGAACTTGTTTGCCCTGCAAGGATTTAAAATAAAATGGTCTAAATTGGCCCCATCTCTATATAGTAACATTTAGGAGATAAGGCAGTGTTGGCTTAAAAATTATTTGAAAGATGATTTTTTTTCCTTCTCAGAAAAATTGAGCAAGCATTGTGGTACATACTGTAATAGTAGCATTTGGGAAACTGAGGCAGGAAGAGCAAATTTGATGCCAGCCTGAGTGAGCTACATAGTGAGAATTCATCTAAAAAAGAAATTAAAAAAAAAAAAAGAAAGAAAAGAAAAAGAGAAGCTGAAAAGAGTTTCACTCCCCACCCCCTCTGTCCAATAGATACGTGTTTTATAAGTCACAGTTGGTACTCACAGTTGGCTGTGAAAATTTTCTATCCATTTATCCAGATGAAATCACTTACTGAAGCTGTTTATGTGCAAGCTCTTCGTTCAGGTCTGAGATATGGCCATGGAGACCCGGTTGTCTGCTTTCTCGGCCTGGGATCCTGAGGCATCATATTCCTGACATGTCCTTAGCCCGCAGGCTCTTGTTTATGGATCCTAGTGTTGCTGCTTGGATTACATGGCTGGGATTTATGCTATTAAGCAGGTGAGTCAGCAGCTCTTGGTCCACAGAAGCTTCTGTCTCGCCCACCTTTCCCAGGCAGTAAGTTCTTCTTCAGGATTGAGTTCTGGAATTCAGAGCTTGGTGGGCAGGATCTGTTTGCAGCAGGAACGGAAACGACCTTTTCATCTAGCGCGAGTGCTCAGTGTGAGCTGTGCATTCACCCTGCTCTCATATTGCTAAAATCACTTCCAGCTGTAAAAATTCTTTGATTTTTTTTTTTTTTTACCCCCCTGGTATTTGGGCCTCTGGAGATCCCAATACTGAATCCTTTCTCAAACATTAAATTTCTAGTAAAGGTAAAAGACCGTATTCCTCTTTTTTTTCCTTCTTTCTGATATACCATTTGACTTTGTGGTATAAATATAGACTCAAGAGTGAAAGAGAGAAGCAAAAGTGCATTTGCGCACTCCAGGACAACAGATGGGCACCGAGAGTGTGTCTGTTCATCTTCAGTACATTAAAAACTAGTCACAGGATGATTTTTACCTGCTCTTTCATTAAAAAAAAAAGGAAAAACTGTTTTATGATTTTTATTTGGAAAGACATTTACTGTGGTTCACATGTCCAGATGGGAATATGCTTGAGTAGAGAGCTGGTGGGACCCCAGAAAACATCCATGATCTGATCAAAATAATGAAAATTAAAACATTTTTTTTAAGGGATGATGTTCTGGGAGAAGAGTGGCTGAAAGTTCTTTCTCTGGGAAAATCTAAAAAGTCTATGGATCAAGCATATCATACCCCAGGTTTACCAGGGGTCATAATTAAGCCTTCTAGTAGTCTAGTAGTTTTTTCTTCACTTACACCGTCTTCTGCGTGCCTCAGGGATGTCTATATGTGGGAGGTTCTGGTGACAAACCAAGAGTCATAAGTTACTCAATTTTGGACAAACCACTTAAGAAGCCTAATTTTTGTCGTCTTCTGTGGAACAGAATAGTAACTCCTCTCCCTCCCCCCCATCTTTTATGACATTGCTGCAAAGATTAAAAAGAAAGTGTACAACTGATAAAGGTGATACTGAGGTCTTGATAAACCAGGAATGACCACAAAATACTTGATTCTTTGGTTGCTGCTCCAAGTGTGTGGATGTATGTGCCTCTGTGTGCGTGTATTTCTCTATGACCTTACATGCAAGAGCCTCATGCCAAGAGTATAAGTACTTGAAAAGGGCAAAGATTTGTATGACCTGGAGAGCAGCTGTAGTGTAAGAGTGTAGGGTTGACAAATATCTCAGTCGTAATTGTCTTCTTTTTTAAAATGACAATAATGAGTGATTTAATTCATTAGATTTTTAAAAAAAGTCTATCTTCCTTAACGTGTGTTGGATAAAGATGCATTTTTGAGTAGAGACTACTAGCTAGTGTGATACTTAATTGCATTTTACTTTGTGTTGACCCATTGGGTTTAAAAGCTAAGTTGTTTACCACACAGGTACAGTGCATCTCAAGATGAAGGCTAGGAGCTCAGGGAAAGGGGCATGTGTACTAGCTGCTAGGTACAGTGGTCCACACTTGTAATCCTGGCACTTGGGAGGCAGAAGCAGGAGAGTTGCTAAGAGTCCGAGGACAGCTTAGGCTACGGTTTGAGTTCTAGGCTACTCTGGGTGCGCGCGAGAGGGAATGTGTATAAGGAACAGCTGATAAAACTATATGAAGGCAGGACAGAGTAGGGTCTTCTGCAAGATGTAAAGGTGATTCACAGCTGTGAGAACAAAGAGGGAGCAGTTCTGCTTTCCTTGAGAAGTTTTTCTGGCGAGGGTAAGGCTGTGAACTATCTCAAGTAGGCCCATCAAAACACACAGAAGCGATTTGCTAGATGGTCGTCTGTGAACGCTCTGTCACTGCATGGTTATATAACATCGAGACAAACCTAGACCTCAGAAAGAGCGATAGCACAAGGTCAAAGTCGAGTGTTCCACATAGGCAACCCTGAAGGGCTTTCTGAGAGCTGAGGATGACATTTAGGATGGCATCGGAGAGGATAAGCCACCTGTCCTCGGGCAGTCCTCTACACATGGTCTCTATCCCAGCTGGAGCTGGCATCATTTCCTGAAAGGTTTCCTGTGGTATTTTGTGCAGCTAACTGGCCAGAATCCTGGGGAACCCAGTTCTGAGATTCCCACCCTCTTCAGCGTTAAGCGTCTCCTCGCCTGGCATTGTCTTTTTCTTGGTTCTGGCAGGTCAGACGCAAAGATTTAGAGGAGTGGTGGATTGATGCAATTCTTTGTTGGAGAGGGCAGCTAAATGCCAGTTGTGATTTTTGTTTTCTAGCTGTGCTGGGAACCACAGGGAATTTGTAGGCCGCCAGCAGCTAGCTTTGCATCAGCTACTGGGTGGCTACTCAGTGTGGCCATTACATCCCTCAGAACAACTGAATTCGGATCCGTCGTAATCTTTAGGGTTTGTTGGCTAGAGAGTCAAATGATCGGTGAATGCTCTCACCAGGTTATTCATTCTGAGCCCTTAGCTTACTTTTCTGTCTCTCTGTTACTACATTGTATATCCTTAAAAAAAAAAATTAAACGTCCTCTCAAGGACCATGTGTTTTTAGAAGCTAGGATTGTGTTCTGTGCTCTATTGGAACACAGAAGGAGACTGTCTGGTGAAGGCAAGGGATTATGGTGCTAAAAAAGGAAATCGGTAGGTCTGTCCCTGGCACTTTCAGTAAGGAAAGCAAAGGCATGACAGGCTGGCTGCGGATTCTATTAAAGGGAGACCTGATCCTCACATGACCTTGTTCCCTGAACCTAGAAGGATGGTCTGTCTATGTGACAGTCACTTTAGGGAGCTGCAGACAGACTCGCTCTGCTTTCTGCCACTTATGTTTAGTGCCTTAATGGAGAGACGAGAACTTGTTAAGGGATAATCACGAGTGCCTGGGCGATGACTTCCTTCGCTTAGACAGAAGCCAGCCTCGCTAGCATGCCCCACCAAGCTGGTGTCCACACAAATTGTTCGTAAGGAGAAGAAAGATTCTTATTGCTAATTTGGCCCCGGAATTGGGTCAGGGTGAAGCTCATTTTGCGTTTCTGTTCCAAGCCTTATTGGTGTGAAGATGATCATTTCAACCTTTTTTTAACATCACTTTCTAGTCTCACATTTGCTCCTAAGGCCAGAGGGACAGATACAGCCTGCCAGGCCAACAGTGAAAATCTGATATTCAAACCCACGAGTCTGAAATGGGAGTGGTTTGTATGGATTATGCTTTGCATTGCTTACAGCAGTTTTCAGAGATGCTTTTTAAGTTCTTCAGTAGGCTCACATTTTTTTTTTGCCTAAATATCAAATGTTTGTGACACAACTGCACATACTTAGCATATTTGTTAGGTGACATAATGAAATAGGATCAGGAAGTCTTAATGGTATTTTTTTTTTAATTCTTTGAAAGTTCCATACATTCATGCAATGCATATTAATCATATGCATCCACCACTCTGCCTCCCTCTGGGTCCTCCAATGCCACCAACCCTTCCTCCCGCACAGCTTCATGTATTTTCTAATTGTTTTTGTTATTAATAGTCCCCTCAGTGCAGTTATTGCTGCCCGTATGAACATGAGTTTGTGACCATCCGCTGAGGCATGAACAATCTGCCAGTGGCCACAGCTCCAAAGGACAATGACTCTGCCCAGCTCAGCATCCACGGGCTGCGATAACATCTGTGCTAGTGGTCAGGCCTTGAGGGCCCCTCCCCTGTTCATGTTGGAGTTTTCACCGGCTCAGCCTAGTGCACATAAGCACAGCTGCTGGAGGTCAGCAACAGTCAGGTCATGTCCTGCAGTTGGCATTCCAAGGCCCCCATCCTCTGCATCCACTGGCTCTTTTCTTTGTGTCCTTTTTGTAAATAGAGAGTGAAAGGCACATCAAGAGTGACAGAGATCACCCAGTGTGACTGGTACAGAGGCTGGAAGGAGTGTCCTTTCATCAGGCTGACCGACTCTCCGCTTCTGCCCCTCTTAGTGTTTCTGGAGCTTCGTCGTGTCGTAGATAAACGGCAAACTCATGAATGACTCTTAGCATAGGCGCGTAGAAGAAATGTTAGCTTTTCTTGTCTGAGGTTTTGCCCTCTTTTTCTGACTGCCACTGCTTAGAGGTGGAGCAGCATAGTGGTGAAGGATTAAGAGCATGGGTTGTAGAAACTGGCCGCCTGGCTTCAGGCCCTGGTTGGACATCTGTTTTCTGCACCCAGCTGTCCTCATCTGTGAAGTGGGGATGGATGATTGGCACTTAACGTTAGTGCATCAAGCCATCGGAATCACTTAGTGTGGTGTCTGAGACACTGCAAACGCTCAGTAAATGCTGCCGCCTGCTCTGCTTTAGATAATGCTTGCTGTTCTTCTCCGTTCTGGAAGTCTCACCAAATCTAAGAGGTCTCTGGTAGTCTGACTTATGTAAAGTAGTCCAAATATGAGACCCCGAACCGTGTGTGTGTGTGTGTGTGTGTGTTTGTGCATACATGAGTGTGCACATGAGTATGTGTTTGTGTATGCATGTGTGTGCACATGTAGGCACATGAGTATGTGTGTGTCGTATGTATGTGTATGTACAGGTGTGTGCACATGAGTGTGTATGTGTGTGTGCATGCATGTGTGTACCTGTCCCCAGCCTATATTGCTAGATGGGAAGCTAGCTTTGCTGTTGGAACTTTTTAGAGTTTCGTGAAGCATGCATGTCAGTCTAAGTGCCAGAAGAGAGTGTAGGACCCCCCTGGAGCTGCAGTTGCAGGTTGTTGTGAGTCATCCAGTGTGGATGCAGGGAACCAAACTCAGGTCTTCTGGAAGAGCAGTGTTCACTTTTAGCTGCTGACTCATCTCTCCACGCTCAAGAAGTGTAGTGGGGTGGAAGGAAGAAACAAAATCCTTCAATTAGAAATACCTTTCCTTGAGAACCGATAGAATTTATGCCTTTTTAGTAGGCTAGCCTGTGTATTTCAGCTTTCCAGGCTCCTTTCTCCATCGATCACAGTTGTTTATTTTGGTCCTCTCTGATGACGGGCTTAGTTCTTATATGGCGTGTGTATTTGTGAACACATCCATACTGTAGAAGATTGGCGTCATCTGGGAAAGACTACAGGTTACAAGAAACTGGAGAGTAAAACTTCATGCCTGGTACCTTATAGTTTCGAGGACTGTGTCTTTGCTGGAGAAGGTACACTGATGAGCTAGAGGCAGATATGACTACTGAAAGGAAGCGGGTATGGCTTCTCTCTATTCCAGCCTGTGCACAGCTAGGAAACTGATTCAGCAGTTCTTAAACTCAGGTTGCAGTGCTCAGCACTGTCTGTACTTACTGTGAAGGATGCCGTGGCATTCTGGAAGTATCTGTGCTTATATTGATGTGTAACACAGCCTTCCAGCATACTGACTGGAAGTGAGACATTGAAAAAAAAAATCAATGTAACCAGGTGGACAGCCTTAGGCGTGGCCTCGGGACCATGTAGAACTGCCATTCTAGACTTTTAAATCTTCTTCTTGGGAGTTAGCATCTCTCAACAAATCTTTTCTTTTCCTCTCCCTTGCTTCTTTTGATGTGTTTCTTTCTCTCTCTCTCTCTCTCTCTCTCTCTCTCTCTCTCTCTCTCTCTCTCTCTCTCTCTCTCCCTCCCTCCCTCCCTCCCTCCCTCCCTCCCTCCCCACCTCCAGTCTTGATATGGCACTGGCTGGCCTTGAGCTCATGATCCCCCTGCCTGAGCATCGGGATCACACCTGGCTTCCTTGAATTCTCAGTGCACCTCTGCATACTTCTTTATGCATGGCCACGATCCTGAGACTTGAGAGGTAGAGACAGGAGAATCCAGAAGTGAAGTGAAGGCCAACATGTCTAGCCAAACCGCCACCCCCCCACGACACTATACAGCACCCACCCCCATCTCATTCTTGAAACTTTTGAGAAATTATTTTGAAACTATATATGATAATAGATATCTCACTTAGAAGTAATTTTTTTAAAGGTACAGTTGTTTTTTTGGGGGGAAACATCCTGAGGCATCACTCATTTTAATAACTTGTCATGTACAGTTTTGGTGTTAATTAATGAGTATTTCTTGAGCCTTAAAAGCTGATGGACAATTCCCAAGTAGGGACTGGAAAATCTCTACTCTGTTTCGATGCCTTCTTCAGTGGAGCTTTTTGTCCTTAGGTGGCTTAATTTGCTTTCTGTTGCTTTTCTGTATGCACACCATGACCAAAAACAACACCGGGAGGAAGGGGGGTTCTTTCATCTTGCATGTTACAGGCTATCATCAAGCGAAGCCAAGGCAGGAACTCAAGGCAGGAGCATGAAGCGGAAACTGTGAAAGAACACTGTGTTCTGGCTTGTTCCCTCTGGCTTACACAGCCCAGGCCCACCTGACTATGGACGGTACTACCCACAGTGAGCTGGGTCTGTCTCCATCAATGAGTAAAGTAGGGGTGGGCCATAACACTGTACTCTGAGCAGTTTTCTAGCCAACGGTCCCTCTTAACAGGTGATTTTTTTAGATCGGTGTGAAGTTGACAGCAGAAGCTAACTATGATAGTTGGTCTTCTGGGGGTCAGGGGAGCCTGTTAGGGGTAGTAGAGTGTACAAGGCTTTTCTGTATTATACGTCCATTATAAATAAGGAGAGGGAGTTCTGGAGAAGTGAAGTGCTCTTTGCCCAGTGTTAAAATTTAGTTAGCGCTTACCTGCTGATCTCTGTCACTCTGTTTTGACTGAAAGTGCTAACTGACATTTCTGACAGTGAGAGAAAGGGTCAGGCGTCCCAAGGTTTCCTGACCCCTCAGAGGAAAGCCACGATAATGTTACTGAAGCTTAAGATAAGTATCTTTCATTGTGTTTGGGAATTAGTCCTGTCCTTTTGTAAGAACCAGAGTTCTCGTATGGAAAGTCAGCACTTCCTCCGATTTGCCCGTGTTGGTGTTCTGATTTCCAAAAAAAAAGTAAGCAACGTGGTGAAGACTGGGGTTTGTTCCAGCTTACAGCTCCAGGCTGTGATCCACCGGAGTGAGGAAGTTAAGGCAGGAACTTAAACCAGTTAGGCACATCCTATCCACAGTGAAGAGAAGAGAGAGATGAGGCATATATGGTCACGGGCTTGCTTGTGCTCAGCTCAGGTCCCCTCCCTGCCTTTGTGTAGTCCAGCACTCCCAGCAAAGCGAAAGGTGCTGGCCACAGTGGGTGAGGTCTTTCCTACATCAATTAGCTCAAGATAACCTCTCCACCAAGTCATGCCATAGGCCAACCCAGTATATATAACTCTTCACAGAGACTGTCTGTTCCCATGTGATTCACTGCTACTAAACCTAGCCATCACAGGCAGTGACTTTGTTCCTTTAAGCTACTGGGAGAAAGTTGGTGGTTCGAGGAGAGATGAAAGGAGATTTATTCCTATCTCTTAACAGGAGACCCATGTAAATGGTAAGAAATGGAGAGACCCATTGTGGCCACAGAGGTGGTGATGGTTTAATGCTGATCTAATCTGGTTTTAATTTTGTTTTAGAAGCCACTAGCTCTAGTTTGGTGTGTTTCAAATAGTCATGCAGCCTCCCGAGGAGATTTATTCTTCTGGAGACCTCGCTCACATTGTTTACTCCTTTAGGTTAACTGTTTGAAATCATCTGTTGTCAATTTTCTTGTTGTATTAAATTCCGCTCTTTGGCTGGGTTGTAAGTACTATAAAGTCAACTTAGGCAGAAACAGAGGGTTTGCAGGTTGTGTAGCTTTAAGCCTGGATGGTGATTTTTTAAAAAAAAAGATTTTATTTCATTTTACTTTATAGAAGTTTTTTTCAAATGGGTAGAGATTCTCTGCTGAGTTTAGCAATCAGTAATTTAAACCTACTGACAGTCACCTGTTTTCATGGGGCGCCTTCTCTGAGACCCTGGACTGTTGTCCCAAAGCAAACTCCGGTGGACGAGGCACACAGTGAGACTGATAAATTGCTTTTTAAAGGTGCTTGGAGCTGAAGAGTAATGACGTGGTAATACTGTGTCAGGTTTGCCGGCTGAAGGCTGACCTGTGGAAATGTGCAGAACTTAGAGGTCTCTATTCTTCAAGTGCAGAAAGAACGGTTGCCTCCAGTAGGGAGCAGGGCCTGTGGGTTTGGGGGCCACAGAGGGGAGACACAACAGAGGAATCTCTGCTTGCTCTGTAGCATCAGACTCTGGTGAGGTTGCTCAGAACTTTTCAAAGAGAGTCTAGAGTGACTCCTCAGCTATCTGCAGCCTCTTGAATTGACTTCTGGATGTTATAGATGGGACCATGGTATGCAGAGCCATAACGTGTGTGTTCTGTCTGTGTCTCAGCATCAAGTTGATGGTAGCTGTGGTTTCTCTGATTGGACTTTTTTTTTTGTTGGGAGTTGAACAAGGCATGATGATGAAATGGGCCCATTGCCTAACCAGATTGCCTTCATGTGCAGACACGCTGAACTGGTGGTGTGCTTGAAGTTGGCCTGGAGTTTTCAGAGGCTCAATTGTGGCCTTCAAAGGCTGTGCCTGGGGTTGTATTTCCAATCCCTCTCAACTTCTGTCCCTGTGGAAGGGAGGAAGTGGAGTTGTGACAGATATATTGCCAGATAGCGCACAATAGCACAAAGAACGAGACAGACGTGGCACAGGCCGTTCACAGAGACAGATTTATGCTCTGTGCTGCCCCAAACCATAGATCTATCCATTTCAAAGAAACAACCTGCCCACTGGATTACATTTCAGACAGGGACAGCTTTGAGGAGATGTTGTCTCCTCCTGTTTGGCTTTCGCCAGTCACGCCGTACATTTTGCTGTAGTCAGTTACTTTTGTGCGGACGGGAAAGTTTATTTGGCAGAGGAAAGCTCTTGTCTAGATTAGAAAGCGGAAAGATGGAGATAGCGTTTGGCTGACTGAGCCGTCGCCTTGGTGAAGTATATATGTGTAGGGTTTTGCCGGGTCTTGCTGCTCTTTTAACGAGTTGTATTATCAGCCGTGGAAATATTACACTTATTTTCACCACCAGAGAAACAGCAGGAGAGACGGTGGCTGATCCACGGCCAGGCTGTTTGGCATTCGTGGTTTCTGTTTGGTTCTCTCCATAAGCTGTTTCCTGGAGATACAGTAGATGGACTGTGTGTTCGGGTCCATAATAACTGATATTATTACAAGGCAGGAAACATTGATGGCGGGCAATAGCATGAGTTCTGGAACGAGAATGCCAGGATTTATGTCCAGATGCATATTATATTATTTCTGTGCCTAAGTTACCTTTCCTGTAGAAAACAGTTGTCCTAGGTCTGACCTCACAGGTAGCTCTGAGGATATAAGCTTAGTTAAGGCCTACACCAGGTGTTCTTTGTCTTGCCCTATTTCATTACTGAAATGTGTTGATTTACAGTAGCGCGTGTATCGCACACAGGAGGCATTCTGCACCATGATCTTTACAGCTCAGGTTAAGGAATGAAAAAGCAGTTTTGAGAACAGTGTACATTTGGAGGAAAGTCAGGAAATGAAAGGTTTGTGTGTATGGTTTTACAGTTCTCTGGTGGGTTTATAAAATATTTTATTGTGTTTTTTAAAAACATCCATGATTATGTATTTGATGGAGCAGTGAACATTGCTGACGTGTTTAATCTGTGGACTAGATTGTACATGTTATGGCTCATGTATGGAGGTCAGAGTCAGGGGTTGTCTCTTTTTGTCCTGTGGGCTCCAGGGATTAAACTCAGGTTCTCAGGCTTGGGACAGTGCTGTTATCCTTAGAGTTCTCTCAAGTTCTAAATCAATGGATTTTAAATGATTTTACCTAGATTAGTGAAGTGTTGTCTTTCTCCTATGAATTTAGAGATGAAAAAAAAATACTTTGAAATCAGCCACCCTTAAAAGTGATTTCATTTTCTGTTTATGTGTCTGCGTATACGTATGTGGGCCAGAGGAAGACATTGCATCCCTGGAGCTAGACTTCTACACAGTTGTGAACCACTTGAAATTGCAAGAGGAGCAGCATCCTTACCACCTGAACTGTCTTTCCATCCCAAGGCACCCTTCTTTGGTTTCATAGTTGTGTTGTTTTCTTGTAACATTGTATATTTGTCTTTAGATAAATGCTTGATTTAATTAGATGTGTTTTTGAAAGGACATTGATTTCTTTTCCCTGTCAGTCTGGGAAAATGTAATTTTGGCGTGCTACAATGAAGTGAGCACACTGCCTTTTGCTAAGTAGAAATTCTATAATAGTTGTTATTTAGAACTAGTTCACTGAGTCAAAACACTCATTGACTCATCTGCAAATACCTAAGTATCATTGCACAGGTGGCCATTTTTAGATGAAGCTCTTGAGATGTGTTTATTCACAATTATAAATAATCCAGGTGGCCCACCCACTGTCTAATACAGTTTGAGTTCATACAAACATGAGTTTACCTTGGGCAGGAAAAAACGCTTAAGCAGGGATCCTCAGGCCTGTCGTCATCATCATCAGCAGCAGCAGCAGCATACATTCTGTGATGGTTGGTTTGTTAACTGACACAACCTGGGAAGAGAATCTCAAAGAGGGATGGTTTAGACCAGGCTAGCCTATAGGCATATCTAGGGGCAGTTGTCTTGATTGCTTTAGTTTATACAGGAAGACTGATCTGAAAGTGGGTGGCGTCTTTCCTCAGTGTTGGGCCTGGGACTGTATAAGAGTAGAGGAAACCAGCTGAGCATGCACCTGTTTTTCCCTGCTCTGCACTGGGGATGTGACTTAGCTGCTTCAGATTTCTGCAGTGATGGACTGTGTGTAACCTGGACTTGTAAGTTGAAGAAAGCCTTCCTTCCCCCAAGTTGCATTTTGTCCACTTTTTAAAATAAACGAAACAAGAATACAAACTTAGCCGTCAAATTATCATTGTTTTAAAATTGAATGGTAAATTTGTACTACCTTCATCCCTAAGTGCACAGTTCACTAGTGTTAACTGCATTCACAGTGCCGTGGGCATACAGCTTTTGGTCCTAGGAACCAATTCTCCAGCCCCTCCCCTCAGCCATTATGCTTCCTGTTGCTGCAAGCCAGCTAAGGGGAGTCTCTTATAACTGGCTTATTTCACTTGGCATAATATCCATAAGCTTTGATATTTCCTTCTAAGGCTGAATAAGACTCCATTGTATGCATATGTGTGGGACGTTCAATTTCTCTTTATCTGTGATGGATGTCTGGACTGCTTCTCTTCTGGCTGTTGTAAATTATGCTGGTGACCATGAGCGTTTTAAATCTCTTTGGGACCCTGTTATTAAGTCTTTTGTATGTATTCCTAGAAATAGGATTACTGTATTACAGCCTTTAACTTCCTGAAGATTCTAAGTACTGGCTTCCATATTGCCTGTAACATCAGCAGTGCATGAGTGTGCATAGTCCTGTCTTTTAAATGGTCTTTTTCAGTGGCCTTTTCGTTTTGACCATGGACCTGTGGTTGGGGGGTGGGGTGGGTGGGAAGTAGGAGCGATGGTTAGGTGAGCTGCCTAAAGCCTCCTGAGGTCCTTGGGCTCAGCCTTATCCCTTCTAGTGACCTGGTCTTGCTTGAGGTCAGACTGCTGGAACAGGCCTGTGAATAGATGGTTGTCCTGGATGTTGGGAGACCTACGCTATAGTAAGTGAAAGGGATAATCTTAGGCAGATCACCTCAGTGTCAACCCTGCTTTTGGACAGCTTCAGACTTCCAAAGATACTGTTTCTCGCCTGCTTCCGTATATGTGGAAAAGGGCACATCTGTCTTAATGGGGAAACTGAACCGCAGAGGCCACGCTTAATACGCTGTGATTAAAATTTCATTCTCATGATGGGAGCCTGACACTTCCTGCCCTGACATCATGGCAGTGGGTGTAAAGTTCAGAATTTGTTAAGAATGCTTCCTTACCATCACCCTCCCCCCACTTAAATCTGGGATGAATCAAATCACGATTATTTTGAGTTATTTTTGTAGGCCAAAAATCTTCATACTGATGGTATGGTAATATGGGCGCCTCCATCCTTTTAGAACCGTAACTTATCAATACTGATCACTTCCAGTGTGGATGTTCTTCTTACGCACTTCTGTTCTCCTTAGTGTGTATCCCTTTGGAAGTTGGTTCATGTATTTGAAATGTAGGTAGTTTTATTAAAGGTGAGTGGACCTTTGTCTCCCTGCCTTCTCACAAGTGACAGAGTACTGCAGTTGGCCAGCCACTGGTACTTCTGTTGGTCTGTGTAGTGGCAGAGCAGGGGAAGACTTTTCTAGAAAAGAGGGCTGCTGTTCTAAGGGGTCCTCAGATTCTGCCCAGTGGGGTTGTTACGTACACTGGAACTTCCCTAGTCTCATTTTCTTCAACTGTAAGATGAAGCGCCTGGGCCAAGGGATATTTAAGGGCCCTCTAAGTTAAAAGGGCCAGGCACCTTGATGTTTGGTAATAACCTACTAGATTCTTAGGGCACCACAAGGTAGTCTTTGTATTTTAATAGCTGTGTGCCTTGCAGTTGTATATCTAAAAGCTGTATGCCTCTAGTGTCTTGACAGGGTAGGGTAGGGGTGGGGGGGCAGGTGGTTTGGTGGACATGGAGAAAGATCGTAGTTAGGAAGCTGTTACAAGAAGCCCCTCCAGAGCACCCGAGGAACACTTGTATGCTGAATTAGGGTCAAGCCTTTCTCTGAAATGGCATCTCCCTGATGCCCAGGGAAAGTTCTGTGGTGAGCCTACAGCCCTGGTTCAGAGCTAGGAGGGAGAAGCTGATGGATCCATGTGCCCTTCTGTCTTTTCGCCAGCAGCGTCTTCACACCCTATTGCCGTTTATGTTTTTTGATGAATGATTAATTAGAAAAATAATCATTTGTAAATTGTGAGTGAACTAGACATTTGGCCCTGCCTGTAGGGAAATGGCGCCTCTGAGCAGGGTGTAGCTTGCAGCCAGTATAGTACATCAGAGCTGCGGTATTCCCAGATCAGTGATGAATTTACATGAACTTCCCTTTCAGCATGTTAATGACTGTTATGGCTGAGAAACTAGCGGAAAATAATAGCAAATGGGAAGAGTAAATATTTAATGCTCCTATATCATTTATAACAGTACAAAATATGTGTTTTGATTTAGGAGAGTTAAATGAGTCTTGGACATAAGCTCTGACAAACCAGCACCGTCTCTTCATTCTTTGTTTCCTTTATTTATTTATTTATTTATTTTTATACTTAATTAAATTGAAAAGATGAGAGTTCGGGGTGAGGCAGATTTCACTAGGGGAGTAAGGTTTTGTTTTTGTTTTTGTTTTGTTTTCCTTTTTTTTTCTTTCTGTAAGTTTCAGTCATAGTTTCCTGGCTGTTTGGATCTATGCATTCTGTCTACATCATTGATTAATGTCAGGTATGTGTAGAGGGTTGCGCTGGCTGTGAAGTATAGCTGGCTTTTTACCACGTTTCCCCCCCCCCCCTACTTAAAAACTTCAGCGATTGCCCTGTTTCTAGGATGAAAGCCTCCCTGCCTTGACCCCAACCTCCTTCTAGCCATACTCCCTAAGGTAACCCCATGGCTCCTTCTGTTCAAGGTGCAGCAGTTGACACCTTTCACCTCCGTGCCTCTCCTCAGAACCTCGAGGCAGGGAACAACTGCGTCTTTCCTCCACCCGTCACAAGCTCTCTCTTGATCCGAGGCTCAGTCCTATTTTGTTTCCTTAATTATTTTCGTAGGGCTACAAGTTGAGCTCAGGGTTTATTCTTGTTACACAAGCTACATTTGCAGCTCTGAAGTTCAGTTCAAGAAGTTTTTTTTCTTCTTCTTCTTTTTTTTTCTTTTTTTGGTTATCTTCACTGGATGGGAGCCAGGTCAGTTTTGACTATAGCAGAAATTGAAAGTGGGTCATAGTTTTTCTATTCCTCCCATTTGAGATCTCTCCAGGTGATTCTGAATGAATCTTACTTTTCCTTACTTCCTCTTCACCATCCTTGTCATCCTAGGCAAACAATGCAAATTGTTACCCCATAGAAATTTGTTAGGATTGGTTTAGTAGGGAAAGAGTCTCCTAAAGATAACAAGGTTTCTGAGAATGCAGGCTTTTCAGTAGGAGACTGAGTTGAAAACAACAACATAAAACAAAAAAACAAAACAAAAACAAACGGCATTCACAAAAAGTGTTCTTGGGAGATGGTTCAGTGGCTGAGAGCAGTTGGCTCGCAAGTGTGAGGCTATGGGCTCCGATCCTCAGGTGTAAATGCATACTCATACCCTGTGAGGGCCAGGGCCAAGGACAGGAACAGTGGACTCCTGAGATGACCGCTGGGGAGAAAGTCTCTGTAGCTTCACTCTCCTCAGTTGTTGAAGTTCAGACCCAAGTTAAGCAGTGGTGTTCAGACGTGAGTAAGATGGACTTGAACACATAAAGACTGTGTGGGCCCAGGAGACCAAGGCAAGGCTGTCCCTGCTGCTTTTACATTTTCTTTAGACTGGCCCTCGCTGTGTAGCTTTCGCTAGCCCGAAACTCTCTATGTAGACCAGGCTGGCCTCATACTAAGATTTCTGCCAGCAACCCCAGTGCGGGGAGTAAGTGCCACACCCAGTCTGCTCTTGTATCTTCAAGAGGCTCTGTTTAGGAGAAGCTGTAGTAGATTTCCTGTATAGAAATCATGGGATAAGAACAGTGCTGGGTGTGGCTTGTGGCAAGGTAGAAGCACTTATCGTAGTGTTACAAAGATGTAAATCCTACTGAGAGGCAGTGTGAAGGGATGTGAGCACAGGAGCTAAGAGACCACAGGTGTCAGAGTAGAAGGCAGTTAGTTAGAGTAGCTCATTTCCCCCCCCCCTCTGGGGAAAGAACCGGTAGTCGAAACTTAGTAAACTTGACTCTGCCTTTTAAAAAAGGATCCTGACCTGGCCCACAAAATATAATAGATATATTATTCTGAGTTGATAACAAAATAATGGTGATAACAGTTTGAGATCTAGAGCCGGAATGACCTTAGCACTGGATTAAGGTCCTCAAATGTAGTGCTTAAGCATGTGGCAAGAATTGCAAATTTTGGCAGAACCCACAGCTGGTTTTTAAAAGCTTATTTGGTATTGCCCTTCATATTTGAGGAAAAAAAATCTTATGGCTTCCTAAATATTAACTGTACAAAGTAAGATTATAAAATTTTCTTGGCACGAAAATTTTGGAATTGATATATTTTTAGGAATTAAGAAATGTGGGTCAGCAAAATAGCTCACTGGATAAAGGTACCTGCTACCACCCCTGATGTGCCCCGAATTCTGTCCCTGGAGCTGACACAGTAGAAGGAGAGAGCAGAATCCTGCAAGTTATCCTCTGACCTCTACATGTGCACAGTGACATAGTCTCATAGACACACACACACACACACACACACACACACACACACACACACACACACACACACACACACCCTTAATGTAGTAAAAAAAGAATTATGAAATATGGCTCACGGTGTGACTTTCAGTCATGAGCGTATCTTTCGGTAGACGCTATCATAGCTTTTAGATTTGCCTCACTGCCTCTGACTCAAAGGTTTGGAGCTAGTGACCTCACTATTTTGGGGCTTAAGCTGCTTAGACACTCCTTAACCCAGCTAGCCCACCTAACATTAAGCCAAGCAAATATTAGTATGAACTCCATACAAGTAGCTTGTAACACAGGGTCCTAGAAGGCGGGAAAATGTGGGCCAGGTGTTCTTTGATAGTGAGCGGAACGCTATTTAAAATGTGCTACTGCTGCTAGGTGAGGGCTTACTGTTGGGGGTAATAACTTGAGAGTGAGGTTTGTTGTATGTGTGTCTGATATATTAGGGATTCAAATGATTTTTTTTCCTCCTCCATACCATATACATGTAAAGTTTTTGGAAAACTACAGGATGGGGGCCTAACTGCCGCCGTATGTATGTACCTCTAGATGTTTTGCTGTTGCTCAGAGAATCTTCAGGGAATCAAATCTGAGGGTGTTTTTAAAGCAAGCGGTTTATATTTCAAGAGCGGGAACAGGAACGTGGCAAAGATGGTAGCTGATTTAAGACTACCCTGGGGGTTATAGTAATAATAAGTGGCCCATCTGGAGGGTGGTGAGAGTTCTGAGTTCTCACTGTTCCCGTGTGGGGGTGCACCGCAGGGTGTGAGTGGGTGCAGCTCTGCAGAGTAGCTCAGGTTCTTGACAGACAAGTCCCACGTACTTGTGTTCTCTACTGACTTTCTGATTTTAATTCACCACAACACATTTCTAGGGATTTCCTAGCTTGTTTATTAGACCACTGGTATGTATTGTGTTATATATAGCCATAGTAAAGAAAAGAAAAAAAAAAGCCCTCTGTTTGTGGAATTACATATGTGGTTCTAGGACTCCCCTTTGAGAAGCCCTAGTCTGGTGGGTGAGTTTACAGGTGAATAATGTTAGGCGTTTTGAGCAGGGGTGGCGTGAAAGAAACCCTGTGACTAACATGAGCCCTCCCCTTAAATGATTAGCCTGAATGCTGTTGCTCAGCGTACCTTCTCTTTAAACATCCCTTCAACCTAGCACAAAAGCAAGATCAACAGCCATGTGTGAATAATTTTTTTTCTTTCTATTTTCTGTGCCTCTCCTATCAAATTGAAATACCCAGGCACTTTCTTTCCTTTTCGAAAACACAAAAGAGGATTAGGCCATATAATGGACTATTTATGTGTCAAATTAAACGTTTTACACTGAGGCTGTTTTTGAGTTATGCGAGCAGTAAAAATATGTATTAAGCTGCCAAGCCTTTTTAAAAAATGCATATTATTTAGCTGATCGCTTGTAACAGTCTGATAGACCCATAATGGTATTTTGAGTAAATATGCATTTGAACAATTTATGAAACTTATGTTTATGTGCGTATTAAACGGTCTGTGTAGGGACTGACCAAAAGTTATTACTGGTTGACAGCTGCTGTCTGGTGACCAATTTCAAATGAATTGGTGGATTCCCTTCAGTGTGGAGTAAATGGCTTTCTGTGAAGGGAGCTGATGGTGTAATCATAGTGTGCGGGCCTTAGCTGAAGGACCTATTCATAGGTTCAGTGTGGCAGTGGTTTTTCCACTCCCCAGCGAATTGCACCTTATACTCATATGTGTGATCTGTTTTATTTCATTTTGTATCTGGGGATTTTTTTTTAAAAACCTGGCAATGTTAATATAATGCATACTTAACACCATACTCTGCTCTTTGAATCAGACATTTTTATAATGCTATGTCCCTGTCAGTAATACATTTTCAGGCTTGCGACCTAAACCATGTATGTTTTTATACGTGTATGAAGCTCACCCACAAGTTAGGAGACTAAAGGAACTGACATTAAAGTCTATACTTAGATAATCATCATTTTTTCTGTATCACTTTGGGTATCTTTTAGAACACAACGCGCTTGTATTGGAGAACAAGGCTGGTGTCCACACTTTTACAGAGGGTGAGGAACAGTGGATTGTAAAGTTATTCATAAACTTGTTCAAGTCATTCAACTATCTTGAGTTCCAGTTTGTCATCTGTAAAAAAAAACCGGATTCTTTCCCTGCTTGTAGATGATCTCATATAACGCTGGTAGTAAATGTCAGGTCCCCACTTCAGTGCTGGCCATTTTGTTGTTGGCCACAGCGTCTCTTCTTCAGAGAGGCTTTGTTTGAGCTCCAGAGCATCTCTTCCCCTCTCCCAGCCTTTCCTCCCTTCCTCCCAGCCATTCTCTTTGTGCTCTGCTTTATTCCTAATTTAAACAGCTGTTCACCGTCTGAATGAATGTCGTTTTCAGTGGGTTCAAATCTTTAGATATTCTCTATTTTTCTGTTCTGTTCAGTTTCATAGCCTTAATTTTTAGAGCAGGACCAGCATGGCATGTAGTACGCACTCAGTAAACATTTACAGAGATTTGAATGTTGGTCACTTAGTGGTTTATTCGTATTACTCACTGCACTGAGCGCATGGCTAATAGCTGGGTTCTCC
This sequence comes from Acomys minous, assembly GCF_964271855.1. NCBI lineage: Eukaryota > Metazoa > Chordata > Mammalia > Rodentia > Muridae > Acomys > Acomys minous. The sequence goes on from NC_140498.1 coordinate 76,929,852, forward strand.
AGGATAGAGGAAGGAACTCTCCATGTATGAATTGCTTTCTCTGGGGTCCTGCTAAAAGAGAAGATGGATATTTTGTTTTTCTTTGTTTAAAGCCAGTGTGTATCAGGGCATGGAGAAGTCGGGTGGACCAGAACCACGTGTTGGATTCAGCTGCTTTACACTGACAGCCTATTTAGCTCCTTGCATTTTCTCACCGCGCCAGTACAACAGACACTTTAGTGGGGTTCTGTGTGTGCTTCAGAGGCAGTGGCACTGCTAGTTGAACCCCACTTGTATCCCCAAGGAGAAGACTACTGCGTTGTTCTGGCCCCTTCCAGGCCTGTAGGAGGCCGAACAAAATTTCATGCTCAAACGACAAAGGGATCTGGAGAGGCAAAGAATGTGTCACGGACACATATGTTTGTAGCCCTTTGAAATAAACTGTTACGGAAGCACCTGTAAACGAAAAGGGCACACTTCTGATAGCGCCTATTAAGTGTTTAAAGAGAAGTCTTTTCTGACTCCTATGGGTTCCAGCTTTTGAAAAAAGGGATCTTCAGTGTGTTTGTCTTAAGAAATCATAAAGATCAAATTTTCCCTGGCCTTTTAAAGTTGATAAAAACAATTGCATCGGTGGCATTTACAAGAGCCAAGGTCCCTGGAAATAAGATGTCATCAGTGTCACCACAAAGACGGAGAGTTCTGGAGTTGTATAAACCTTAGTCAACTCTGCAGCTGGCTTCCTTACCAGTGTGAGGCCCCTCAGCTCCGTGAGCCATGGTTTCTCCTGTAGGACAGTGATGGCCGCATTCATCTGACACAGTAGTGGAGACTTGAGCAACAGGATGTAAAAACATCTGTTAGTGCTCAGTGCTGATTTTGGGCAGTTGGTGTATCCTAGCAGCCCCTTAGGGGTAAGCCTGTAGGGTTTATGAAGATACTTGGTGCCAGAGGGAAATTCAACTGATGCTATGGCTAGGTTCTTGATTTAATTTAGTAAAAGAATGGGTTTCTGGGACAGCCCACCCCCTTTCTGTGCTCTGGAGATTTGCGAAGCTTCTGACAACAACAGAAGGCTGGACATGCTGCCTCTGGATGTGCACTTTTTTTTTTTTTTTTGGTGTTCGCATAACCTGTCCCACAGGATAGGGGACTTTTTCATCTTCCCTTTGGTACTCCCATACCCGGTCAGCTTGGGTGTGCAATGTATTAACTCATAAACTCTAGCAATAGAGTTAGAAGTGTGCCTGCCATCTATCTCTTAGAAGAAGAAAAAGATGAAACAGAGAATTGGGGACTTGCTAAAATGAATGAGACTATGGATCTGATTTTCTTGGCCTTTTCTTTTTTGGGGTGTGTGCAGGTTGTTTAAGGATGGAGCCCAACCCATGTGTGTAGGCCAAACATACTCCACCCTCTGAGCTACATTCTATTCCTAGCTTTTCTTTTCTTCTCTCCTTTTTTCCTTTCCTTTCCTTCCTTCTTTCCTTCCTTCCTTTCCTTCTTTCTTTCCCTCCCTTCCTTCCTTCCTTCCTTCCTTCCTCCCTCCCTCCCTCCCTCCCTCCCTCCCTCCCTCCCTCCCTTCCTTCCTTCCTTCCTTCCTTCCTTTCCTTCCTACCTTTCTTTCTGACAGGTTTCTGTGTATAGCGCTGGCTGTCTTGAACTCCTCACTTTGTAAACCAAGCTGGCTTGGAACTCACAGAGATCTATCTGCCTCTGCTCCCTGGCGTGCCGGAATTACAGGAGTGCTCCACCACACCCAGTCCTCGCTTCTTATTTTTCACAACATTGCTGTAGCCTGGTGGTTTTGGTGCAGTTGGGGTGACCCGTCTTACAGTATGAAATGCGTAAGATTGCATATTCTACCTTCTTAACTCATACCCAAGCCCTAAACCCGTCCCCACTAAAGAAAACACTTAAAAAAGCCATTTGGGGCTATTCTGATGCCCGCTTGACGCTTGGCCACCACTCTTCTTGTCTGCACACTTACTTGCATCTCTTCAGTGGGAAGATTCTGGGGGGTTTAGGTAGATTGAGTTTTATAGGAAATACTAGGTCTTCTTTTTATTTATTTATTTTTTTCCTTGTCTTCTGATGCCATCCAGATTTCTTCACCATGTATTGATAACCTTCCCCCCCTCTCTCTTCTCTCTCTCTCTCTCTCTCTCTCTCTCTCTCTCTCTCTCTCTCTCTCTCTCTCTCTCTCTCTCTCTCTCTCTCTCTCTCTGTGTGTGTATAAGTAAAGCTGATGCAAGGATATACAGGCAAATGAAAATTAATTTTGCTCTCTTATTTATCTGCTACTGAGTACTGATTCTAAACACTGATCATTAAAACTAAATAGAGGGTTTTTTTGGGGGGGGCGGGGTCTGGCTCTGGGAGAGTGTGATTCAGTGAGGCAGAGGTTATCTTTAATTTTTGAAAGCTCTCCAGGTGATTTTGATGTGCAGCCATGGTTGGGACGCACTGTATTAGAGGACAGAGAGCAGGACAGTAATCAACCTCTTTGGGTTTTCATAAGCAGTGCAGTTTGGCTTTGATGTTCTGTATTTGGGCACTCAGTGGACAGGATTATCTGAAAGAAGTCATTATAGTTGCAAGGCTGACCCTCAGAGTTGAAGGTAGATTGAAATTCATTATTTAGCAAGGTGCCCTTACTATTTATAGTTTAAGTGTGTAGGTATGGCAGTCAGAGATAAAAATTACTTTATTCTTGCTTTGAAAAAAAAAGACAAATGTCTTTGGAATGAAGTGTAAATGGGGTTCAAAATACGTGCTGTTTTGTTCAGCAAGACAGTCCTGCTGTATTGAACCATTGTGGGTGTTTCCAGAAATGAGTTTGCCTTTCGTGGGAGGGAAAGTGGTAGCCTGTGCTATCATACACACATACCGTCTGGTTAACTAGCCTTAATATGTTGCTACAGAGGCACAGAATATATTGTTAATTGGACAGTACGGAGGAGATACTACATTTAATTATTTTTTTCTTTCATGAAATATTGTTTTCAAAAATTAGATTTATTTTATGTGCATAGGTGTTTTTTCTGCATGGCCAAAAGTACACCGTGTACATGCCTGATGCCCACTGAGGTCAGAAGAGGGTATTGGGTCCTCTGGAACTGGAGTTACACATGGTTGTGAACAGCCATATATGTAGGTTCTGGAACCTAAAAACCTGGTCAAGCAACAAGTATTTTTAACTACTGAGTCATCTCTCCAGCCCTCTTCATAAAGTATTTTTTAAAAGATATCTCAAAAACTTGAGAAATCCCAAGTCATGACTTGAATGATTAGGTATATTGGTCACTAAATATACATGTCGATACTCATTTAAAAACAAACACATTAATCAAGATATTTAGAGAATTATTATCATCAATTAAAAAATGTTTGGGTGATATTTTGGTAATAGGTGGTTTATACTTTAACATACCCTTTGGACATTTTGTTTTTCATCTTAGTGGTGTATTGTTTGTTTGTTTGTTTTTTAAATTATGGTTTTCCTGACTCATTGCTAAAATAAACTTAACATTTTTTTAAATTTTAAAACCAGAATTATTTTGATTTTGAAATCCGTGAAATTGAGCATGGACATTAGATAGTAGACACATTGTTTTTTAAAATTACGTTTTCAGGTGTGGCTTCTCTGCCAAAAGGTTCTGCATTATGAGGGAGGGTAACAAGAGGGCTCCAGGCTCTCTGCAAACGCTTGCTTCCACTCTAAAAAAAAAAAGGAAGGGGCTATTTATTTATTTATTTATTTGGCATTTTTGTCTTGTGGGTCCTGGTTGAAAAATGTATCATTTGCAAACAAAAACACTTTTCAAAATTCATTGCCCCCCCGTAACTGCCTGAACGGATCCTGGCTTAGTGAAGCAGCGTGCCCGTGAGAAAGAGAATACTTACATGCTCCCTCTTCAGTCTTTATCCCCATTGGCAAGATCTGGTTTACAGTGAAGACGCCGAGCCTACCCATGGAAGCTTGGGCTCTGCTGGCAGCTAAAAATTCAGGATCCTCCCTTCTTGGTTGGGTCACCCTGCCTTTTTCTGGGTGGCCTTATTGGGAGTGACAGCTAAGGATGAAACCTTCAGACTAGCCTAGCGCTCTAACCACTGGACCACATCCCTAGCCTGGCACCATCCTTCTTTAGTGCTTGCCAAGCATGTCTGAGCCGGGCTGCTTTCCCTCCCAAACAGATCCTGGCAAGAGTATAGATACTCCCCTCCCCCCCACACTTCTTCTTCAGATCCAGGGTATGGAAGTATTTTCAGAAGAGCAGCAGGGTAATTTGGCTTGTGGTAAAACCTTGTTCCTCTTTCCTTAAACGTGCGGAGTGTTCCTTACCTTCTTGTGTAGGTGTGCTTGTGGGGAGGAGACCTTGGGGTTCTCAACAGGGCACCGTCAGCTCAGCACGCACACACAGAGAATGAAGCCTTTCCTGAATGAATGTCAGTCTCAGCTGGAGATGAATGCCCGGTGACCCCTGCTCTGACCCTAGAGCCTGACCTTCTTGTCGCTTTATGTAGCATTAATTTTCTAATGTGTCCTGGTCAGTGTGTAAGAGATTTTTGTCTGTCTGTCTGTTTTTTTTTTTTTTTTAAAGCTAGCATGCCTGTGGTCTCAGCAGTCTTAAGAGGCAGAGGCAGGCAGATCGCTGTGAATTCAGGCCAGCCTGGTCTACAAAATGAGTCCAGGACAGCCAGTGCTACACAGAGAAACCCTGTTGAAAAAAAAAAAAAAAGAAGTTTTTTTTTGTTTTGTTTTGTTCTGTTTTCTTTTCCTTTGTCTTAGTTATTGGCCTAGCTTTGGCATTTCTGTTGGTAAAATCATGTATGTCTGTATGTTGGACAGAGAAACAAATTTTTTTTTTTTAAAAAAAGCACTGAACCAGGGTGGCATATGTAATTAATATTACTAGAAAACATAGATCATGGTTTTAGTACCATGAGTTTCAAAATGTTCAGAGTTATCTCATTGAGTTTCCTGACCAGTGAAGGGGCTGCAGCACACACACACACACACACACACACACACACACACACACACACACACACACACACACACTCACTCACATGCATACGCACACACGTGCTTTGCCTGGTGCGCGGCTCTCCTGGGAGGTGCGCTACATTACTGGGAGGCTGCAGAGATGACCCAGTGGGTGTGAGTGTTTGCTTTCTGCTCTCCCAGGGGTCTGAATTTGGTTCCCAGCACCCACCTTGGGAGAGTCACAACTTTCCTGTAACTCCAGCTGCAAGGAATCTGGTATCCTTTCCTTACCTTCACGGGCATCTGCACAAATATGCTATATGCACACTCACACACATACATGTACATATAAAATAAAATAAAAATAATTCTTGAAAGTGCATGGCACCAGACGTCCTGCACAGATGCAGGAGGCCTGCGAGGTGCTGGAGAATGTATATCTTGCCATTGCTGCGCTGTGATCTTTTGCTTTCTTTTGTTGGTTTTTTGAGAAAGGGTTTCTCTGTGTATCCCTGGCTGTCCTGGGCTCACTTTGTAGACCAGGCTGGCCTCAAACTCACAGTGATCTGCCTGCTTCTGGTTCTCTTGAGTGCTGGGATTAAAGGCATGTGCCACCACTCCTGGCTTTGCTCTGCAATCTTGACTGAGAACCACCACTTAATCTTTGCCAAGGAAAAGGCACCATAACTGTGGACGCTCCCTTTCCTCAGAGCCAGGGGCGGCTCCAAGCAAGCATTTCACCAATATTTATATTTTGTATCCATGGGGCCATGTGCTGAGCTGAGAGACGTTGAGAGGGCACATAAAAATGTGGTCCCTACCCTTGTGGAACTCACAGTTTAGAGGGGATTAAAATACGAAGTTCAGCAGTCAAGATTCAGTGCCAGACAATACATGCAGTAAACTTTGAATCCCTACTCAGATCTACCCAATGGACAGGACATTCTCCACAGTTGAGTGGAGAGTGGGGTCTGACTTTCACACGAACTCTGGTGCCCCATATATGACCACGTCCCCTGGATGGGGAGACCTGGTGGCACTCAGAGGAAGGATAGCAGGCTACCAAGAAGAGACTTGATACCCTATGAGCATATACAAGGGTAGGAAATCCCCCTCAGTCACAGTCATAGGGGAGGGGAGTAAGGGGAAAATGGGAGGGAGGGAGGAATGAGAGGATACAAGGGATGGGATAAGAATTGAGATGTAATATGAATAAATTAATAAAATATATTTAAAAAAAAAAAGATTCAGTGCCAGAACTCGAGTGGTGGAGAGTGCCTGGGTGGATTTCCCCTAGATTCTGTGAGTAGGATCTGGGCATCCTCTCAGCCTCCTATCCCTCACATAAGGAGTGGGTGAAAGAATCAGGAACAGTCTACCAAGGAGGAGCTTAAGTCACATTACTTCCACCTTTCAACTTCCCACGTCCCCCCCCCCAAACTGTATACTCACACTCCCCAGAACTGATGCTGTCCAGTCTTCTCTCCATCTTCTGTGGAAGCAGGCACGCTCCCTCCCTCCCTCCCTCTCCTGTTCCATCTTAAAGTTACAGGCTCAGGCACTGTCCATGGCGGCTGCAGAATGTGAAATAAGACCATGTTAGATGATCTTGGCTGAACTGATTTTTTTGACAGCACCAAGAATTCATGAGGTACTAGAGGGGTGTGTTGCAGAAGGATCCGCCTGTCCCCCTTTCCTGCCTTTCCTCAAGTACATCAGAGGCTTTGCGATGGCTGGCGCAGCTGGTTACAGTAGGGCCTTCCAGTCACGACCCTGATGATTAAGATACTTCCACCAGAGGAGAAAGGACACTGAGGGCAGTGAGTTTGGGTATAAAGCAAGTTTGTGTATAACTTCAGTCATGGTTAGAATTGTTGAAGGAAAGTCTTTTCCCTCTCGACAATCCTTTATGCTTTTATTGGTACATTGGGAAAAAAAAATATGGTATCCTATAGTCCAGGCTTTCCTCAAGCTGACTGTGTAGCCAAGAGTGACCTTGAACTCCTGATTCTCCCGCTGCCAGGATGACAGGGTTACATCACGATTTTTAGTTCATGCAGTGCCGAGATAGAGGCAGACCGTAGCCCATGCTAAACAAGCTCTCTATCGACTATGCTACATGCCAAGCCTGCTACTGGAGCCCTCATGGAGAAAGGCTTCTTCTCTCACTGATAATTGTGTTAGTTAGCTTTCCATCTGTGACCTCTTGCCTGAGGAAAACAGGAAAGGGTTATTTTGGCTCACAGTTTCAGAGGCTCCAGATTACTGCTTGAGGCAAGACACAGTTCAGTGGCAATGGGAAAGTGTGCCAGCTAGGAAGAAGAAAAAGGAAACAAACAAACAAACAAACAAAAAACGATGAAAAGGCCAGGAACAATCATCAGATAATCCCACTCTCTTCAACTGAGTCCCACCTCCCACGCTTCTAACCATCTCCGAAAAGCCCTCCAGAATTTGAGCCAGTCAGTATATTAATCTATTGATGAAGTCAGAGTCCTCATGGTTTAGTCACGTCCCCAAAACGCTCGTCCAACTTGAACGTTGCTACATAGGCTTTCAATATATATAAGTCTTTGCGGGGGTGGGGGGGGAACATTCTCTATATAAGCTATAACAGTAATGGTCTCTGAATTTCATGCACAGTGAGGTAGGGGTGTGTGGGTGTATGTGTATGTAACACATGGAGTGACATGGTACTTTCTGTCTGTGAGAGCCTTCTCTAGACAGAACAAAGGACATAGCCCAACCTGGTGACAGGTTACAATGCTTTCCCCATTCTATTGATTGCTCATTTCTGGTCTCTGGCCTTATTTGCTACTTATTGATCTGGGAGGAAAGCAAATAATTTTCCCTAGATAGCACTTAGAGAGCCGCGATGTGATGACTTTTCTTACAAAGGGTTTTTTAAAAATAGTACTTACCTTCCGAGAGGCAGCCGCTCTACCTTCTCAGTGTTTCATCTGTGAGCCTACGGACGTCTTCCTGGTAGGATCACAGGTGTCCCTTGGCTAGCGTTGCATCTTGGCTTTGCTCTGGGGTTGGAAGGCACCACACACCGACTGTCAGGCTGCTGCGGCGGCCCCCGAAGTTAGCATCTGTGCAGAGCCCCACCCCCACCCCAAGATCATGTTTGACCAAGTGTCTGCCTCCTTGCCGGATTTTTACACTGAATAAAAGCCAGAACTGCTTGGTTGTTGAAGGTTTTGTCTCGAGACTCTAATTCGTGCTCCGGCTCGGATTCACTCACAGATGAGTTTCTGAGATCTTATTCGCTAGAACTGCTAGATTTTCTACAGTCCTCTTTGGAGTGGGTTAAGTGGGGAGACAGGGGCAGTGGCCTCATGCCTGTAAGTGACACACATGGGAGGGGTGGAAGAGGAGGTCATCCTGGGCTACATAGTGTTTGAAGCCAGCCTGAGACACATGAATCAATCCCTCTCTCCGATTCCCTTCCTCTCCCTTCTTTCTGCACCACTGCCCTCCCCTTCCTTCCCTCTCCTTGGTACGAAGTGTAGGATTAGGAGTAGGCCTTTACCGTAAGGAAAAAATAGCATTGGTAATCTAACAGAGCGGGTTCAGATAGCTTCCCCAGGACCATGCCTGCCATTATTGTTTTATTCTTTGTGTTCTGATTGTGCTTTAATTTTAGTTTGAAATTATGGATGTATGCGTGTATGTACACATACACACACACACACACACACACACACACACACACACACACACACACACACATATGCACGCTACCTGCTGTGGATTCTGGGAACTGAACTTGGGTCCTCTAAGAGAACAGTACATGCTCTTAACCATGTACTTAACCACGCAATCTCTCTGGACCCATTCATTGTGTCTCTTGGGTCAATATTAAATTAGTATATCTTGTAGGATAGTCCACAGTGAAAAGTTTCATATGATCCAATAGAACTACACTTGGGTCATAGCCATTGCTCTTCCCTGAACAGTATCATGTGTACATACGTAAAGCCAGAGGCTAAGTCTGTTATCCGTGAGACTCATCATGGCTGTGCTAACCAGCTTTCCATTTCTATGAGAGAAGACCTGAGGGGAGCAACTTGATGAAGTGTGGATTTATCTTACTTCATGGTTTCAGTGGTTTCAGTCCGCGGTTGCTCAAGTCTGGTGGCCTTCAGCTGTGACAGAGGGAAAGTGCTCGCCTCCAGGTGGCCAGGGAGTTAAAAAGGAGGTGGGTGTGGGGGAGTGCCAGAGCTTCATTGTACTTCTAGGCTATGCCTAGAGTGTCGTACATAGTTTCTTTAAGTTGGCCCTGCCCACTTTCTAAACTTTATAGCCTCTCCCTTCAATACGTGAGTCTATAGGGGGCAGTCTATATCCAAATTCTTAACAGGTTGGATTTTTTTTTCCCGTTGATAATTAGTCTGTTTATTTCTGCGTAAGTAATATATTCATATGATTCTAAAAATACAGCTATATTAAAACATCTTATCATTGGATCTCACCCCTGAACCCGTGTGCTTGGTTCCTTAACGTCCTAATTACTTCTCATATATACTTTCGTATATGTCTTAGCCTGTAATCTGGTGGAAGTAACACTTGTATGCACTTTTATTTTGTCTGCCCTCTGGGGTACAGTAGGTACTCTGCTGTAAGCTACATCTTGCTCCTTGGTAGATAGATACCAGTTTAGCATGGATATAATTCTATTTTGATAGAGAGAAGTTCCTCATTCTTTCCTTAAGCTGCATGGTGTTCTGTTATACAGCATTATCATAAATCAGCCAGTCTGACACTTGGGTTATGTATAGCCTTGGTATTGAAAGCATTGCTGTATTGAACTATTTTGATCAGGCAGCATTTAATCTCTGGTAGATGCTCATTTGTAGGATAGTTTCTACAGGTGAAGTTGTCAGCCAGAATGCATGTGCATCTGTAATTTTGACAGTTACACCCAAGTTCCTTAGTAGAAGGTGTGCCAGGTCGTACTCGATCCTGCTGAAGAGCAATTATTTTTTCCCTCTACAGTATTATCAGCAGGGTGTTCTGTTACACCTCTGCCAGTCTGAGAGGAGAAACTTGACAGCTCCATGTGGTTGCAGTGTGCAGGTCTTTCTGTGAGTCACGGAGAGCATCTTTGCTTATGTCCAAGACCCAGTAGTGTTTACTGTTCCGTGATCAACAGTCTGGTCATATTTCCGTGCTTGTTTTTCTGCTTTTTTTTTTTTTTTTTTTTACTGCTTGTCTTTGTAAGCTCAAAATAGTCTATTTGGGGGATCACTTTAGACATCCAGAGAGGTTTCAAAAGATTACTGAGATGTTCTTTTCTAATGCCACTAACTCCCAGGCTTGCGTGCCCCTCGGTGGTACCTATGTGTGAATGCCAGAGGACAGCCTCAGCTGCCATTGCTTAGACACCATCACCTTTTGTTTTGTACTGAGACATGTTCTCACAGGTCTGGAACTTGTCCAGTAGGCTAGGCTGGCAAGCCGTTGAGCCCCAGGCATGTGCCTGTTTCTGCCTCCCCACTGGTAGAATTCTAAACAGGTGCCACAGTGCATGGTTTTCTTTTTTCTTTTTTTTTTTTTTTCCCCCTCTGGGTTCTAGGTCTTGACTTTAGGTCCTTGTGATCGTAAGACAATTTACTGACCGATCCACTTTCCTATGCCCATTAAATCTTCTGTTCTGGTTGTGCTGAGGATTGAGCTCAGGGTTCTGTCCATGCTAAGTATGTGCTCTCACTAAACCACATCTCTGGCCCCAACTCCTTTCATTATGCTAGATGGCTTCATTCTCCTGCTGGGGTTCTAGTGCTTGTCATAGGGATGTATGTCAGCCCAAAGGATGAAAACCCACTTGCTGATGCCTTGGCTGCCTCAGGGATTTTCCATATGGAGTGACAGACTTGGGAGGCTCCGCTGAGTGTCGGGCTAGACTCCATTGCGAGGTGCAGAATTCAGAGCCCATCTTCCATTCTTCTTCTTTTACTCTTATCAATTATTAACCGGAAAGGTTATTGAAGTGAAAACCTTGCCCGGAGTTTGTATTTCTTGAGATTTACTTCCAATAATGAATGTGGGTTTCAAGTGACTGAATCTTTCATTGACCAAGTTTTGAGCACATTAAATATTTGGTACTTTTCCCTCTACATCACATGCTAATTGAGAGACGGAGTAGCAGTAATTTTTTTTTTTCTTTCTGGAGGTTCATTCTGTCATTCTGTTCTGTTAATTGGTACTTGGAATCATGAGCTGCAGTCTGGAGGCAGACAGGCTTTTCTCAGATGGAGATGGGCCTTGAAGAATGTCTCCCAAGGAGCCGCGTGACCTCTAAGTTAAGAGTAGTGGCGCTGGAATACGGTCACCTGGATTTAAATGACTGTCTTGTCCCTTCTAGCTGTGTCCCTTCAGACAAGTTTACTTGTTTATCTCAGCTTCGATTTCCTTGTAAGGTGAATAGTAGAGTAATATGCCTATCTGCTTCATGGAATGGTGATGAGGATGAAATGAGACGTGTCTAGAGTGTTTAGTTCAGGCCAGGACACAAGGCCTCCCTTAGTAAGTGACCGCATGACAGCATGAAGCAGGGGCTGCGAGCGCAGCTCAGTGTCGAGCACCCGCCTAGCATGCGTCAGGCTTTGGATTCCATTGTAAACACGCAGACAAAAACAAAAGGAAACAAAACACAAAAAGCAAAACAAAAACAAAACATAAAAAGTCCCCTCCCCCCACACCCACACCCACACACAAAGGGAGACTGGTATAAGGCAATGATTCAAGGTAAGTAGCAGTGGTGTTGCATTTGGCCGTTGCCCGCCTTCCTCTTCTTTTGCTTACGGCCTGATAAAGTTAACCTGCTACTGAAATGCTCTTCCCTGCAGTCAGTGTTTGCTTTCTTAGCAAGTGCCAGATTCTAATAAACAAAAGCTGTGTGAGGTGCAGCTAGCAGCCCTTCCCAAGCTGAGGTTGGATCCTGGGCACAGTTGCTGATCAGTGTAAGCACAGTGTAGCTTTCTTTGGTGCACTGTTGGGGGTGCACAGGCTGTAAGGGGGTAGCATACTCGTGAAGGGGGTGGGAATGGGAAGGATGTGTTCCGGGATTTGAGGATATTTCTGTAGAAGTTTCCATCGAGGACAGTATTTTGCCTCATCTAAATCTCATAAAATAATTTTGAGGAGGCAGTGGTTACGCCCCACTTTATATTTGAGGGAAATGAGTGTTAAATAGGCTGGCTGACTTTTGCTGAAGGTCACATATTTCCTCAGATTCACCGCCCCTTCTTCTTGTGGTAGAGTTGACCTTTAACTCTGATTAGTCTCTGTCTGACTCTTGAATGAATGGACTATCATGAGAGGCCTCTCTCTGTCTCTTTCTTTGATTTTTTTTTTTTTTTTTTTTACTGAATTTCCTTGTGAGTGCAGGGGATAGAACCCAGGACCTCAAGCATACTAGACGAACGCTGTACCAACTGAGGCACACACAGTGCCAGCCTCCTTAGAGGCGACTCTTATCAGGAAGAGAACACAAACAGAATCTGGAGTAGTTCTTAGGTATAGCTGGGTGTAGACTCTGTGCTGTGTAAGAGCTAGAAGGACGCCTGAGATCCACGCAGCCTCTTTGACAAGGGAAAACATGGTGATGCTTGTGAGGCACTTGGTCTAGGCTTTTGTGGAGGGGATCACTAGTTGCCCCAGCTGTGTGAGGGTACGTGTCTGGGGACTAGTTACTTGAGGTGTGGGGGGAACTCATGTGGAGAAAGCAGACGGCTTGAGAGAGGAGACCCATTGCTTGGAGGGGAAGAAAGTTCTCCCGGGAAGCACAGGTAAGGGGCTGACTGCTGGTTAGTATTCTGACATGATTCTCTCGTGGAGCCGTAGGGGAGCAGTTTGGGAAGGACGGAAAAATGTGTGATCCACGTGAAAGAAATGCAGCAAGAGGTCTCTGGGACAGGTGTGTTTTGGAACCCAGGAGATGATTTCTAGTAGCCCTCTGGGCTCTCGTGGTTTGCGAGGCCTTCAGTGGACACGACATGCTGTTTTGTAGCATTCTACCTGGGGTGATTTTTCTGTCTGGCTAGAAGCTGGTGTAGGTGAACCGTCAACATCAGTGTCTCCTGGGATCTTGTTAGAGATACCGTTTGGGGACTTTACCTTTAGATCTACTTGAAGCAAAGTTTCCATGGAGTAGGTTGCAAGGATGTGTATTTTATGATTATTATTATTTTTTAATTTAATTGTGCCTGCATGCATCTCTGTGTGGGCATGAAGACATCTGTTTTAACAAGACCCCGAGGTCCTTGCTTCATTCTAGGTTTGTGCCAGTGTACAGGCCCTCTGAAGTATTCTTTATGGTTCTCTGCTCATGTGATGAATTTGCCATTCACAAAACATTTATTGGATTTCTATTAAATATGTACAAAACGAGGTTGACTTGAACATGCATCCAGTCTGGTTGCTTACAGTCTAGATGCATAAATCCACTTGTTCATAGGCTGCTACTGTGAAGAAAGTGCTGAAGGGAGGCACAGAGAATACGTTTGACTCAGGATGGTGGGCTTTTCCTTAGGGGTGTTCAGGGGCAGGTGGATGAGAAGGCTAGAAGCGTTTTATCCATGCAGGGTCATTCTAACCAGGGATTTACTGCTGCTCTGGACAGTCTATGCGTAGCTCACGCCTGTACTTTTCTATGGCTAACGGCCTTTGTACATTCTGTTTAGCTCTTTTAGGTGCCTGTCGCGGTCTACTTTATTGGCATGATAAATGGTCTAAAACTGGGCACGGTTACAAAGACAAGTCAAGAAAGAACACCCCCAGTGTTTCCTTTCAGGCCCATTCTTTTTAAAAGTCTGCATATCAACCGTTCTGTAAAAGGAAAAAAAAATTGATTTGTCACTGATTTTTTTTTTCTTTCTTTCTTTCTTTCATGCTTCAGCCTGAGAGAAATGTAAATGTTGTACTGGCCTTTAGTGCTCTGCCTTCAAGCCTAGATTTAGTGCTGATCATTATACTTTTAGAGTAGGTTAGGTATGAAAATAGCAGGTTGAAGAGCCAGAGGGAAACTGTTTGCTCTCTTCCGCTGATTTGGTCAGAGTTGAGGTATGGATATTAATACAGTCCACTTAAACAATAAAATCACTCCCAGGGAAGAAGAACTATAAACTTCAGTAAATATCAGAGATGTTATGTGCTAAGAAGAAAAGTCCTCTGCCTTTGTTTGGATCCTTAAAAAATTGTTGTTAAGGCTTTTGGGTGTGTGGGTGGGGCTTGCTACTTCTTTCTAAACATGTCAATCATTAGAATATAAATTAGGTACTTAGGCAGAGCCATTTTTTCCCCCCAGAATGTGAAATTGGCAACTTGGTTAGCCAACTTCACTAAGTTGTTGTTTTGTTTTTTTTTTTGTCATCCTTTAGCTTCTGAGATGTACCTTGACACCATTCTTTTTCTGTACCCCTCCCCCATTTTCTTCCGACTTGGCAACCCCACTCTATTCACTTTGCTCCAGTTGTTCCCTGAACCATTGTGCTGATCTTTCTGAAGTTCCAAACACTTTATATAAAACGGTGTGTAACAAACCTTTGGGGGGAGGGGGGCTTGGCTTTGGCTCAGTTTGTAGAGCTGCTTCTTATTATGCACAAACCCTTGGTTGCCTTCTCCAGTACCACACAAACTGGGTGTGGTGGAGTGCCTTTGTAATCCTAGCACTCTGGATTTAGGAGGGAAAAAAAAAAATCAAGGATGCCATTTAGTAAGTAACCTGTGAGCATAGTGATGGCCGAAACTGTGAGTGAAAGTGAGTTTTCGGTACATCCTATAGATTGGAGTCACCCTGGCACGTTACGTCCTGGTTTTGGTGATTTATGGAATCTAGCTGTACGTGGGAGCACATTGGACAAGCATCTTTGTTGTGAAATGAAAAGGAGAAAGTGGGGCATCCTTTTTTAACCACCTTGAAAGCTGAGAGCTCCCTTTTGGCACAGCTCAGCCACTTGGTGAGCAGAGGGATGGCAGGCTTGGTTCCTCTGTAGCGGCTAACGCCATACTTGGCACCCACCAGAAGTTACACATTATTGGTCAAATTGAATTGATTAATTTACTTGGGCCAGTTTGTTCTTTTCCAAACCTTTTGTGAGTCGTTCCTCCCCGGCTCCCCTTCTACTTCTGTTTGT
The DNA here is from genome assembly GCF_964271855.1 of Acomys minous. Classification (NCBI taxonomy): domain Eukaryota; kingdom Metazoa; phylum Chordata; class Mammalia; order Rodentia; family Muridae; genus Acomys; species Acomys minous. The sequence goes on from NC_140498.1 coordinate 76,944,963, forward strand.
TAATTCCCAACCCCTCTAGTTCTCAATTCTAGCTCATGGCTACCCCCCCCACCCCCCCCCCACTCCACTCCCATTCTCTTTGTAATTATCCAGTCATTTATTAAATGGAGACAAGCTTAAGTAGACATTAAATAATTGCAGGTGCGCAGCTGAATTGAGCTGCTGTCCTGTAAGTGGGAGCTCGCAGCTGCTTTGTAGTGTCGGGCGATGAGATTACACCTTACCTCATTTGGTCACATGATACTTCGCGTATTGCACAGTGAAAGAACGTTGAAGCTTCTGCCCTAAGCAGCACACAAAAGCTGGTACGTTCTCAGGAAACCGACAGGAGAGGCACCAGGAGGTCAGGTCCCCTTCTGGAGTTTTGCCTAGTCCTTTGCCATTTTCTTGGTAGGAGACCCTTGCCCTTGCCTTGGAAACATCCCTCAGGTTTTTAGTTGATTTTCCCCCCCCTTTTGTTGTTTGAGATAGATTTGCTGTGTGGTCCATGCTGGCCTTGAACTGACTATATAGCTCACGCTGTCTCATTCCCACTCTCCAGCTTGCTTCTCCCACAGGAGGGCTGGGATTATAGGCATGCTTCAGCACGCTAGACTTCAACTTACATTTTTAGTATAAAAAGTTTTTAAAAGTTATGGTTACTCTGTATGTGTCCGTGCGCGCGTGCGCTTGCGCATGTGAACATCTGCACACACGCATAGAAGTGAGAGGACGGACACCTGTGGGAGCCAGTTCTTTCCTATGCCACGCGTGTGCTGGGGGTGGAACCAGGGTGCTTTGTGCAAAGCATCTTTGCCCATTCAGCCATTTCTCTGGACTCTGAACTTCAACTTTCTGTTGGTCATCTTAACTACCAAGGCAAGGTTTTCCCCATTTCTTCTTAAGAGATTAGCAGTGGGTGCAGCAGTTAGCTCCTTTGCTTTCACGGTGAGACTTCGTCTGCATGCTTTACATACAGCGTTTCCCCATCTTTAAGATATACTGCTCTTTATGAGTGTAGTTTTAGTATTAGGATTATGGGGTACCCACTTTGTTTTCTTTGGCTTATTTTTATCATTTATCATAACTTCTAGAGGATGATGATAGAAGTTATATGGCGAGGACCTAACGCCATGTAAACCGTGAATAGGCTCACAGTAAAGGACTGCTGGAGCTATGCGGTACCCTAGTGTCTGTAGCCACAAATATGCAGGATTATGTGCTAAGGATGTCTAGGTATAAGAAATGTTATGCTGGGGCTGGAGAGAGGATGGCCCAGCTATAAAGAGCACTGGCTTTCCTTTCAAAGGGCCCAGGTTCAATCCCCGGCACTCACATCGTGCTTACAACTGTTACTCCAGTTACAGGGGATCCAGTGTCCTTTCATGGCCTCCGTTGGCACCAGGCACAAAAGTGGCGCACAAACATACATGCAGGCAAAACAGCCATACACCTAAAATAGAAACGAATGTTAACAGAAATGCCATGCTGTTGCTTGTGTAATGTTGAATATGCATTTAAATCTCAGCACACTTCATGCCCCGTCCCCGTCACCCCACCCTTGTGCCTGAAATTGAACCTAGAGCCTAATGTATTACTAGGTATGTGCTCCAGCCTCTCAGTTAAGTGCTCTAACGCCTGGCCACACCTCTTACCCCTCACCAGGGTATTCTGGGCACACAGTGTCCTGCTGAGCCAATTTCCCAGACTCCCTTTAAATGTCTTAATCTTTAATTCCCTCATGTAGTAGGTAGTTGTGAGAACCCAGGACATTCACTAGCCGTTTGAAGGCACACAGCCTCCCAAGGCCTTTGTTTGGCTCCTGGGGATAATACACATGTGCACAAAACAGCCTGGATCCCGTATGCTCGTGGAATCACTATATCTGAACCTATCTTTTTTACTGTCGGTTAGCGGTGTTTATGATAAACATTAAAATGCTGACCTTAAGATGACTTCACTTGGCAGTTTAAACTCTTCCCTTGTTGAGCAGGTCTTACTCAGATCATCAGGTACCACAGCCAGCCAGCCATGGTGAGGTTTTGGATTCTGAGCACAGACTAGCACGTTTTTTCTGTGTACCTGGCCTTCCCGTCTTGAGTGCAGAGCTCCTCCTGTGGGTCGCTGCTGTGCAGGCTGTCTCCGAGATTCCAGGAACAAACTGCGGATTGAGGGCTGAGTGACAGGCTTGATCCTTTGGATCTCTGTGTGAAAGCCCAGTTTGTTCAAGTCAAGCCTGAATGGCTCAGGGAGGGCACTGTGGAGTTTAACTTCTCAAACCCTGTCTGATATCTATGCTTTGTTGATATCTGCAGAAAAAAAAATATATACCCCAGGGCGTCAGAGTGATCAGCTTTCCTAAACTGTTTATCTTCTGGGTGGCCAGAAGAAAGACCTGTCTGAGGTTCCCTCTTCTCTTGGATGACTAATGAAAGCACAGAGACTGGCAGTATCTCACGAGCTCTGGAGAGCAGGCTGAGGTGGGAGTCTGCTGTTCAGTCATGGAAGGTGTTAGAGATCACGCAGCACTTCTGTTGGGAGGGTGTGGGGTGGGTGTCATCGGTAAGTCTGCAGCCAGCCAGTCTTGAAAGGCTTGGCGCTGGTCCCTTGAGAGGGGCATGGGGACGTTAGTCACTTGCTCTCACCCTGTGCTAACTTATTTTAAGAAATAGGTCTGATCAGGGTTAATATTCCATCATGCGGCAGTAATCTGTATTCTTTAGTTCCCACTTTTTCTATTGGAGAAGCGGTACCTAGTGTAGGAGAGTAAAGAGAGGCATGCTTGGCAGTTAGAGTTTGATTTAGGTACTGTGCTGGTTAGGGTTCGGTTGCTATGGCAAACACCACGATCAAAAGCAACCTGGGGAATAAAGGATTTATTGGCTTACAGCTTAGAGTTTGTCGTGGAGGGGAAACCAGGGCAGGGTCTTCAAGCAGAAACCGAAGTAGAGATCATAGCGGAAAGCTGCGTCCTGGTTTTCTTTTTTATAGGTTGGCTAAGGTTGGCACTGCCGATGATGGTGGGCTGGGATGGTGGGCTGGGCTCTCTCACGTCACTCATTAATCAAGAAAATGCTCCACATGCAGGCTTGCCTACAGGGCAGTCTGGTGGAGACATCTTTTCAGCTGTACTTCCCTCTTTTGTTTGTTTGTTTTTTGTTTTTGAGATAGGGCTTCTCTGTGTAGCCTTGGCTGTACTAGACTCACTTTGTAGACCAGGCTGGCCTTGAGCTCACAGTGATTTGCCTGCCTCTCTACCTTGATTCATGTTCAAAACAAAACAACAAAAACAAAACAAAACCCTAACTTCATGCTGTAGATTTTTCCCCCTCCTTCAGGATTTTGAAGTTGGATTTTTTTTTGAGGACCTATTGCAAAGATTAGGTAACTCTGACATGGAGTCTTCCCTACATGAATTTCTCCCACTTATTGCAATACAGACATGAAGGTTTTTATGGAAGCCGAGAGGAAGCAGTTAAATAGTTATTTATCAGAGTCACTAAGTAGCTCAGGCATCCCTGGTGACTTACTTGATGGCTTTTACTACCTGGTTGGGTGCTTGTGCAGGGAGAGTGTACTTGCTTCCCTGCTGAGAGCCAGGAAAGTGTCACCTAGCCAGATGCAGCGAGAACTGTTGCAGTGAGCAAACTTAGCAGGGTTGTTGCACAAGATTGGCAGGTGCCCAGCTTTAGACTGCCTTGGAAGAGCTGGCTTTAGGGCAGAGAGGAAAGGTTTAGATAACATCTTTTTTCCTGCTCCGTGGCTTTATCCTCACTAAACCCGACTGAGGCTCTCCACATCTGGTCCTAAGTACTTGGTATGAATCCCAGGAGGGGGCTTTTGGGGGGGGGCCTGCTTTGTATAGATCACAAGGCTCCAGTGTAGGTGGAGTTACAGCTTTCCCTAGAGGAGTAAGTTAGCTGTGTAGGCGGTGACAGAGGGCGGAGTTGTGTAGTACAGTTGGAAACTTTCACTCCATACCACCTGTGATGGTTTGAATAGGAATGCCCCCGCCCCCTCCAGAGACTCATGTGTTTGAGTGCTTGGCCCATAGGGAGTGGCACTATTAGGAGGTGTGGCCTTGTGGGAGGAAGTGTGTCATTGTGGAGGTGGGCTTTGAGGTCTTATATATGCTCAAGCTCTGCCCAGTGTGGCACACAGTCCCCTCCTGCTGCCTGTGGATCAAGATGTAGAACTCTCAGCTCCTCCTCCAGCACCATGTCTGCCTGCACGCTGCCATGCTTCCCGCCATGACGATAGTGGGATAAACCTCTGAACCTCTAAGCCAGCCCCAATTAAATGTTTTTATAAGAGTTGCTTTGCCTTGGTCATGGTGTCTCTTCAATGAAAGCCCTAACGTAAGACACCACCTTTCCTGCAACTTCTCACCATCAGAGTTGAGTAATGATCACATCTCTAATATTATAGGTTTTTTTTTTTAAGATTTAGCTTATCTGTGATTTCTTAAGAATAACAAATTTCTGAACATACCCATGTGAGCATCCAGCAGTACTGTTCTCTGGGTCTGTTATGAGCATGCTCTTCCACTGTGCAAGGGCCAAATGGTGAGTTTCTTTGTGTGTACTCTTCTTGCCGTGAAGATTTTTTTTTTTCATTAAGAAAAACACACCCAAACTGTGAGCTCTATTAAAGGAGGTATGTGAGAGAATTAGAAATGATCAAAGTGCTACCCACCCCTATGTCTCAGGAAACTGTCACGCTAACTCTGAGCAGTGCCCACTGAACACATTTCATCTGCTGCTTCAGGAACATTGCACACAGTGTATTTTCTGGTTTTGGTTTTCTTCCTTTAAAAATTTCTGGGAAATACCATGACCTTCCCAAGTTAACTAAATAAACCAACAGAAATTTGAAGTGATTGAAAGTAACCTAGAGCCAGTGATTCTAAACTGGACCGTTTTGGGGGGACCCTCTGCTGAAGGGCATCTTTCTAAGTCGCAGGAAGACCCTTCATTTGCTCCCCATTGTCAGAAACTAAAGCAGAACTGACATGAAGACCTTGTCTAATTTTCAGGAGTGATTTCCAAATCGTTCCTTTATATGCTTTACTTACACAAGCTTGCAACTGGGTATCGCTGAGAGCTACAGTTTGTCAGGGTTTAGCTCTTAATTAGCTTATGAGATTACATCCTTTTGAAGCTGTATACCACAGGTTGTTGGCTAGTTTTCCAAAAGCAATTAAAATGCCCACTGCTATAATTAAGCTTGTTGCTCCTTGTATGTTCTGGTTATAAAGTGTATTGTCAATTAAGGAAATGGAGACTGTGACGTTTGGCTTGGCTCTTGGAGATGCAGTAGGCTGGCTTCTACCTTGGTCCCTTAGGAGAAGGTATAGGTCCCTGGGTCATGTTGGAGGACTTTGAGTATTTATTGTTACACCCCGAGTAGCCGTAGGTTACTGTACCCAACTACAGTGAGAGAATGAGTTTATGATGGTGTCCCAACAGATATAAAGTAGCTAAAAAAAACCCCATCTTTCAGATGGCAGGGACCATCTGAAGCCATGGGGCCTTCATGAGAAACATCGCTTTATCTTTAAGAAGATGATTTGGCCCTGATGGAAAATTCAGTCTGTTGAACTTTGACACCTCCCCCCCCACCCCCCCCCCCCTGTTTCTCTGGTTGAATTTCACTTTGGTTACTGAAAAGAAGGTGTGGGAGAATTGTCACAGGTTTAACACATGTGAGTGTCTGCCGATTGGACAGCAATGAAAGCTGTTATAGCACAGTGAGATTTGGCCTATGGGGAAAAAGTCGATGATCGAAGTTATTCTCTGTGGAGATACCGATATCAATGGCCTGCTTGGCATGCTGAATTCCTTCATTCACTTCACCAACCCTTCGAAGCATTTTGGGTGTCTGTGTGTGTCTCAACACCCCACGGTAACATGGTGATTGAGCCTTGAGACACTCCCCTGAATAACACGGTAGCTGAGCCATGTAACACACAAGTCATTTCTTAGGTCGGGTAGAAATCACCATGTTAAGTCCTATTACTTTTTTCATACTCATTTAGAAATTCCTTCACCACTCTTGGAAGTAGATGGGCCGCTTATTTTATGTGGTTCCATCCCATTGCTTTGGCCTGTTTGTGCCTTTAGGCAATTAACATGAAAATGAAGGCTTAGAAATGAATTTAACATTTAGAGCAGGGCCTGAGCTAGGCTTCCACAGGACATTAAAATCAGAGAAGAGAAAAGGGCAGGTGTTCTGTAATTACTATTTGGTTTTGAGGACTATTGGAAAGATTGGGTCTTATTTTAGAATTACTTCTATCCAGAGTTCCTCTAAGGTTATGATTAATATTATAAATTATTTTCTTTATTGGTCTTAGAGATTAGAATTACCAGAGGAACATTTTCCTGGGAAAACTACTGTTCATTTGTGGTTCTCTGGATATTTCTGTGTTAAGTCTACAATGTATTAGTATAGAATCAATTTAAAGGCTTGTGGGTCTAGGGACATTTGCTCGTTGGTTCTCTTAAGTCTATTTATACAAGCCTTTCTGGCGCTTCCTTTGTAGCATGTTTTCCACAATTTATTTCTAGCCTTGTAAGAATGGAAGGGGAAATTACCAAATTATTAGGTTGGTTCCTTATTTGAGTTCTGCCATTTTCCCTCTGTACAGAATGAAATAACATCAGTGTTTGCTGCAATCCTGTGAGAAAAGATTACAGGTTCTGAGGAAACGACTGTTTTCAAAGAGTGTATTTGTATTTAGTATAAAGTATGCATTTAATGTGATATTTTATCTTAGAAATACATCATCATCATCATCATCATCATCATCATCATCATCATCCCAAAATCTTATACCTCAAGAGGAGATGGAACAGTGTGGTAAGATTCACTTTTCAATATTAAATAAAACACAAAAGTATTTCTAATATACCTATTAGTGTTGCTTGCAGACCTGATGTCAGCTTTGGTGGCCTTTCCTTTGGAAGCTATTTTTACTCTCTTAGTTGGGGACCTTGCCACTTCCTGCTGCTCCACAGTGCTTCATGCTTCTGTCCGCACAGCCCTTCTGGTGCTGTTTGATTTGTTTGATTCCTCTTGTTTGACTGTAAACTGCAAGAACATAGCAGAGAGGATGTGAAACTCTGTGTGTGTATGTGTGTGTGTGTGTGTGTGTGTGTGTGTGTGTGTGTGTGTGTGTGTGTAAAAGGTTTAATTTTCACAATTAAGCATTTTAAATCCCTCCCTCCTAGACAGGGTCTTGCTGTGTAACCCTGGCTGTCCTGGAACTCATTATCTGGATCAGGCTGGCCTCGAACCCACAGGGACTCTGTCTTCTGAGTGCTGGGACTAACGGTGTATGCCACTCACCTAACCCTTAGTTTTCTTTTTATTAACCACATACTGTGGTGGTTTGAACGAAAATGACTTCCAAAGACTCGTAGGGAGTGGCCATGTTGGAGTAGGTATGACCTTAGCGGGGTGGACTTTGAGTTCTCAGAAGCTCAAGCCACGTCCATTATCACTCTTTCTTGCTGCCTGGTGATCCAGATGTAGAGCCCTCAGCTCCTCCTCCAGCACCACGTCTACCTGCACGCCGCCATGCTTCCCGCCGTGACGATAATGGGCTAAACCTCTGGACCATTTAACCAGCCCCAATTCAATGTTTTCGTTTATAAGAGTTGCTGTGGTCATGGCATCTCTTCACACCAATAAAACCCTATCTGAGACACATATGTATGTGGGCCCTGTATGCCGTACTTGTCTGGGTACCTTCAAAAGGGGGAGTTGGATTATCTGGAGCTGGAGTTAGAGGAAGTTGTAAGCTACCCAACATGGGTGCTGGGAACTGAACTTAGGGCCTTTGAAAGAATAACAAGAGCTTGAGCCATTTTTCTCTGCCCAGAGGCTGTGCCTTTTTTGGAGTGCCTTTTGCTCCTTTTCAATAAGAATTAAAGTGCATTTGATCTGTAGAGTCTCAGATTATATATTGTGCATATGTATACTACAGATTTAAGGTGTGACGCGTTGTTTACTTATGGAAACCATCCCCCAGTGAGGATAATGAGCATATCTGACATTCTTCAAAGTTTCTTCTTCGAGGTAGTTTTTTTAAAAATATGTCTGTTCTCTACCCTTAACCGCTAGTCTGTTTTCTCTCACCGCAGATATGACGTGGGTGCGTCAGATAGATCTCTAGAAACTTTGTATAAATGAAACCACATAGTATGAAATGTTTTGTTTTATTAAACATAACTATTTTAATAGCCACCCATCCATGCATGCACACATATCCATGCATCCATCTGTTTATGTATTGGCTATAAATAAAGGTGCTATATATATCCATAGACCTGTCTTTGTGTGGACGCATGCTTTTCTTTTTTTTCCTCTTGTGTGAAAAGTTACATTGGAATGGCTTGGTCATGGATAAGTGAAAAGTATGAATATGATCAGTTTCTGGGTGGTTTTTTTTTTTTTTGCACCTTGCTTTTCTGCTAAAGTAATATAATAGTTTCACTTCCTTCACATTATTGCCAACACATATGATAAGGTAAATATCTTCAGAAGCTTTAGCCATAACTATATGGTGCTAGGCAGTGGTGGCCCATGCCTTTAATCCCAGCACGCAGGAGGCAGAGGCAGGTGGATCTCTGGGTTCCAGGCCAGCCTGGTCTACAGAGCAAGTCCCAGGATATCCAGGGCCACACCAGGGCCAAACTCTATCTCAAAAAGCCACACCCCCTCCAAAAAAATGTGCTATGTGGTGAGATCTCATTGTGGTTTAAATTGCATTTTGCAAATGACTAATGATGTTGGGCATCTTGTCAGGCACCTGTTATTCATGCATCATTTTCTACAAAGTATGTATTAAAATAATTTGCTGGTTTTCAAAAATCTGGTATGTTCTAGGTTTTATTCTAAAGATTTAATTTTACTTTTTAAGTTATGTGCATGTGTGCGCACATCTGTGTGGGTGTACACCGTGTGTGTGTGCGTGCGTGCGTGTGTGCGTGCGTGCGTGCATGTGTGTGTGTGTGTGTACGTACCCAAAAGAGAGTGTTGTATTTTCTGGAGCTCGAGTTACAGGCGGCTATAAGCCATGTAGAGTAGGAGCTCGGATCTGTACTTTGGTCCCTTAGAAAAACAGGATGCATTCTTAACTACAGAGCCATCTCTCCAGCCCTAGTTCAAGTGTTTTAGCAAATGTATGATTTGTAGTTCTCTCTTCCTGGCCTGTGGTTTGTATTTTTGTGCTTAAGAGTGCCCTTTGAAGAACATAAGTTTTTTAAAAATTAGGATTTAAAAATCTGATTCATTCAGTTAACCATTTTCTGTAAGCAGAATGCTAGAAATGTTGGCAATAAATAAACAGATCAGAAGTCCTCTACATGAAGTCCAGATATCAGTTTGGTCTTTTATGAATCACGCTTTTGGTACCAGCGCTAGGAAATCTGCCTAAAAGTCACAAAGTTGTTTTTAAGTGGAATGTTTAGATTTTTAGCTTTTACATTTAGGTCTGTGATTCATTCTAAGCTTTTCCTACATGGGGAACTATGGATTGAAAATACTTTCTCCCCCATATGGATTGCCAGTTGTTTGAACATAATTTGTTGAAGAGACTATTTTTTCCCCCACGAAACTGTCTTTGCCCTTTTGTCAGACACGAGCTGTCCTCATATGCCTTCCATCTTTTGGAAGGTTCTCTGTTATGTTCAGCGTCCACCCCTTCTTAAGTGAAGTCAACAGACGTACCAGGAGTAGAGTAGAGTGGGGCATAGTCCCCAAGGCAGTGTTTTCTTCAGTAAGTGCAGGGTTTTCATTTGGCAAGGTCACAGTATTCATACAGGACAGCCCCACCATCACATGTACATATGGATACATGCTGGAGCATGATCATTGTCATATTACGTTACCTCATGTTCATTAAATGGTAGACATGGGGCTGGAGAGATGGCCTGGGGGTTAAAAGGGCCGAATGATCTTACAGAGAACTCAAGGTCAGTTCCCAGCGTTCACAACAGGCAGTTTACAAATCACGTGAAATTCTAGACCCAGAAAAATCCAATGCCCTCTTCTGATCAATTTGGGACCTGCGCTTGTGCAGAACTCCTACGCACTCATACACACATACCTTAAAATTAACAAAAAATAAACCCTCTTAAACATGGTTTGACAGGAACGCCTCTGGGCCCGTTTCATTCAAGGAACATTTCCCCATAACGTCCTCCCACCCCCAGTGGTTTTGCACAATGACTTGTCTACTACAAACACATTCTCTGCCTGTTGGTGTGTGTTTGTGTGTGTGTGTGTGTGTGTGTGTGTGTGTGTGTGTGTGTGTGTGTGTGTGTCTGTTGGGAGGCTGCTACTGTTTAAAAGCATAGTCATCTGCATTGTAATAAGTGCTTACCAGTTAGTTTTGTAGGATTTTAGTGGTTGAAGAAATCTGGAATATTTTTGGCCACCCCTTTGTTCCCATGGGCTTCCTAACCCATCATCTTCTCTTTGGTGCTGATGTAGAATGGCCTGCCTTGGCAAGGAACGCTGATTTTGTATTCATTTTTAGTTCCTGCATTATAGTGAAGCACGTCTCTTTGTGGGTTTCTAGGACTTACTGGTTCTTGCTCTACTCTCCAGAGTCAATACTGAAAAGAAATAATTTCTTTTTTCACACTTGAAGCTCTTGAATTTTAAAGGACAGCTGTCTTAGAGCTTCAACTGAGTCTCATGTGAAACTGTTGTGACTATTGCCTGCAGCCTGAGTGTAAGAGGACATGAGGGATGGACGAGTGCAGTGGTTCTCAGCCTTCTTCATGCTGCGGCCTCTTTAGTTCCTCACGTAGTGGTGACCCTCAACCATAAAACTGTTTTTGTTGCTGCCTCACAGCTAATCTTGCTACTGTTAGGAATCATAATTAAATATTTTTGGACATAGGGGTTTGTCAGAGGGGTTGTGGCCCATAGGTTGAGACTCGCCGGACTAATGGAAGTTAATAAGAGCATTAACTGGCAGGGGAATTGTCCAACACAGGACACTGTAAGATCTTCACCATGAAGAAGAAGTTTCAGACTAAAGAGATTGAAGGTACCAGCCTTAACCTCATGGTTTGATGTCAAGAATCTTGTCAGGACCCCCCCTGAGATAGCCTAGTGGACTGCAACAGAGGGCTGAGGGCATGTTTCCCTGGAGAGACATAAGATGAGCCTTCAACCTCCGCATCTGTCTGTTTTGCTTAAGGAACTCCTCTGAGTTACATGTTGTGCTTAAAGCGTTCCTGTCATTGCTTGTCACGTGCCTGGTCCCTAGGTCTTCTCATTGTGTTGGTTCACTGGAGGTAAGGCATCATCATGACTGCTGTTAGTCACAGGGGAAGGAGTGTGGCTCAGGGCTTTATGACAGACAGGAGGGAAACAGTGGTGTAGCACAGGATAATTAATGGCAAATGGAGTGACAGTTTGATTCCCTGCTAGGGACCCTTGCATTGTTGAAAAGGGAGAAAAAAAACACTCCCTTTATTCTTTTGTAGACAGAACAGCTGTAATTTTGCTTGGGTGGAATCCAATTAAAAGGAAATGACATGCAGATTGATGATCAGACAGTAGGAGCATCTTAGTCCACGAAGACTTCTGAAAGAAGTGGCAGAGGTTAGTAGTGTTACTGGGCAGGGTACTTTTGTAAGAAAACCGGAAGAGAATAGGTTGACTGTATGAAAATTTATAGTCTGGTATCTCTGCCAGGAGAGGGAATTTGTGGGATTTTGACTTTGTAGGTTTTTTTCTCTCTCTCTTTCTTAATTTTGGAGACAGTTTTTATAGCTCAGGCTGCCCTCAGATTGGAGAGCCTCCTGTTTCAGCTTCCTAAAGAGCAAGATTATAGGCACATGCTACCATGCCAGGATGCTAAACATATTGATGTAATTGAACTGAGACCTATACTTGAAGAATTACAGCCTAAGAAATTGTAAAGGAACCCTTTGGGGGGGCTTATATATTTTTAGGCTGGCGATGATTAAACATAAAATTCTCAAGGTTGTGTAAGAGAGGAATCAAAGGCTGAGTCTTGGCAAAAATCTCTGTACAGGCATGCTTCACTTGGTCTAATGATGTGTTCACAAAGATCTGTGTGAGAACTGACTTCCAAATTTAGTATAAAATAGAGACTTGGCCATTTGTGATGCTATTATGAATCATTTGTTAAGGTGAAAAATTCTTTCTTAACCAAAGTCATGCCCAATTTATCTTCTGAGTAAATTCACAAGTCCATGTATTAGATATGCTTAAAGGTATTTTTCCTGTGAAGTGAAATAATTATAGGGACACAAAGCATTTAAGCTTTAGAATGATAGGAAAAACTGAACAGTTTTTAAGAGGTCAGTATATTGCTTTTAAGGGAGAAATATTCTGGTTTAGAAATCAAATAGCTTGTGCTGTTACTCCGGGGGAAAGGAGCAAGCTGCCCAGTGTATTTGGAGGGAGATTTTATTAGCATTGACAATGAGCTACAGACAAAAGTGCGTTGTGAAGTGTTTTTAGAAAGGAAGAAACAGGACCACATTTACTGACAAGGCCTCATCGTGATGGAAAGCCCAAGAAGATGAAATAGAATTCACCCCGAGGAAGTTACAGAAGTTTGAGAAGTTGAGGAAGGAAACAAACAAACAAACAAACAAACAAACAAACAAAAAACCCCCAAAACAACCATGCGTAGACTCCAGCAGCCACTCAAGGAGCCTAGGGTCGACAAGAGCAGTTTCTAGGTATCAAGAGATGTCATCATTGTGCCCGTCAGTCTAATAAAGGGAAAGAGAAAGACTAGAGTCCGTCTTGGTGAGGCCAGGCTAGAGGAGCAACAGTTTCTGCATTTGATGTAAAGTGTGTGATTTTCTCTTCTTGTAGTCTCTCTCTTGTACTCTGATTAGCTTAGTCAGCTCAAAGCTCAACTCTTCATTTAAATCAAATTCGTGCTGTAAGTTTTTTTTCTGAGACCTACCTTTAGTGCCCATCCTGTCGAAGGGTACTTTCCCATCTAATGCTGAATTCTACCTTAAATACAGTTTGATAAATACTTCACTCTTGCTCACCATTAGGAGCAAATGCTTTGAGAATTAGGCTCAATCATTTAAATTAGTGTATTTTTCAAATTGTGTGTGTGTGTGTGTGTGTGTGCGCGCGCGCGCGTGCGTGCGTGCGTGCGCGCGTGCGTGTGTATGTGTGTGTATTTGTGGCCTCACAGAACAGCTGGTTGGAGCTACTTTTCTCCTTCCACCAAATGAGTACCAAAAATAAAACTCAGGTTGTCAGGCTTGGAGGGCAAGTTTGGCCTTTTTATCCACTGAACCATCTTCCCAGGCCCATGGTTTTTTTTTTTTTTTGGTTTTTGTTATTTTTTTGTTTGTTTGTTTTTGGTTTATGTGTGTTTTTTTTTTGTTTGTTTTGTTTTTGTTTTGAGACAAGATCATATATCACTCCATCTGGCCTCAAACTCACTACGTAGCTGAGGATGACCTTGAACTCCTGATCATCCTACCTTTGCCATGTGCTGGGATTGCAGGCATACCACTAGCTCAAGGCTAAGTTTATTTTTTCCTTATCATTGTATTTCCAGCTGTTGATTTTTAAAAATCTGTTGGTATAAATAATTTGTGGGGGGGGGGTTTCTCTTGTTTGTCCGTTGTGAGCAGAGCTGGGAATAAAAAGGGAATCAAGCCCTTGCCCCATACTAATAGCCCATGACATAATTATGATCATTCCAACAGTCTGCTCACAGAGTTGCCGTGTGCTTTCAGAAGTGAGCTTGGGGGTGGGTCCTGAATAGTCAAGGACAAGGTTTGTTCAGTGGTAGAGAAAAGAAGGATGTTTTCAAGCTGGCAAAACAAGCTAGATTTGGGACTGAGTTTTGTTTGGGAGTCACTGTCTGAGTGCCTTGCCAGAGCTCTCATGGTGCATGGTGAGGCACACCAGAGGGAACCTGGGAGTGGTTAGGCAAGGCCTTCGGAGTCCATGCTGAGGGTCTGACCAGGGAAAGTATCGACAGGTAGCTAGGGCCTTATCTTTTGGAAAGGGTTGGTCCACAAACTCTTAAAGCAGGGATGCACCCATATCCAAATCCAGAGCTTAGAGGATGGGTTGGACAAAGGAAGGGTACAGCAGTGGGGGTAGTGTAGGGTTGAATATGACGTTCCCAGTTGTGAACTGTGTGAGAGAGCTTGTGGTCCCCTTACTGGGAACAAGTTCTCTCTCTCTCTCTCTCTCTCTCTCTCTCTCTCTCTCTCTCTCTCTCTCTCTCTCTCTGTCTCTCTCTGTCTCTCTCTCTCGTTCTCTCTTGATACAGTGCCACACTATATGTAGGTGGGAGCTAAGAATAATTGTTCTTAGAGCTGCTGATTTATTTATTTTTTTAATGGTAGAGGTAAAGCTTTGTCATTGGGATGCTTGGGATGCTAGAAGAAGGGAAGGCTTTTGTCCTAGTTTGCTTTTTATTGCTGTGGTAAAAACCAAAGCAACTTGGTCTACATGTCCCAATTTCAATCTGTTATGAAGGGAAGTCAAGGCAGGAACTGGAGGCAGGGACCACTATGGAGGAACAATATTTGTTGGCTTACTCCTCCTTTTTTAAAAAATTTGTTTTTGTTTTTGTTTTGGTTTGGTTTTTGGTTTTTCGAGACACAGTTTCTCTGTGTAGCCTTGGCTGTTCTAGTCTAGCTTTGTAGACCAGGAGGGCCTCAGACTCACAGAGATCCACCTGCCTCTGCCTCCCTGAGTGTACCACCACACCCAGCTTATACTACCTCTTGCTGTGTGTGTGTGTGTGTGTGTGTGTGTGTGTGTGTGTGTGTGTGTGTGTGTATTTAGTGCTGCTCCTATGTTCATGTGTTTAGTCTAACCTCTTAGAATTGGATAGCCTATCATCAAGCTCATCCCTGGATAAAACTAGTTCTCCCCCTCCCAGTAGCCATTGATTGACTGTAGCCCTTAATCTAGAGGTAGAACCTTGAGTCATTTCCATCATTCAAGCCGGCCTGTTGAAACCATGTTGTCAACTTGCAGATCTCCACAGTAACCTCAGTAGATGGATTCTTACTCCAGATAAGTAGCTCTGTGACTTTGGATGGTTGGAGACACAGAGCTCAGTTGGTAGAGTGTACGTGTCTGGACCAATCTGAGTCCCTGGGTTCAGTCCCGAGCACCACAAATGAAACAAGAGAAGGAACTTGGTTGCAGAACATTGTTAATATTCAGAACAACCCGTGATGTTTGGGAAGCTTATTTCTAATATTTTGGTTGGAGCTGTTGGGTGACAATAGGAGTCCTTTGCCTTCTCAGAAGTCCCACGGCTGCCTTTTTCCTCCCTGGAGGATGCCAATATCAGAAGCACCAGGTCCACTTATACCTATTTGCAGGAGGAAATCATGACCACTTCCAGGAGGTAGCCTGAAGGTTTTGGCAGAGACGTTACAGGGGTGTTTGCCTCTTGTTAGCTACCAATCAGAAGACATTTAATTTCAGCACCCAATGAGAGCCCTGGCAGAACCATGCAGAAACAAAGCATCAGGAGGGTACCATTCCCTGCCCCTAAAGGATGCCTGATGTTGCATCACCACCAACCCTGTCTTCATCACTCACAAAGCTCTAGTCAGGACACTCTACCCCTTAGCCTTGGTCATTGGAGACAGAACTTTGTTCTTGTGTAAATGTGGAGTATTACATGGGCTGTATGAGTCTTTGAAACCCTTTCAGAAATTATAGAAAGCCTTCTATATTGGAATTCTTTCCTATCTCTGGAAAAGGAGGAAGTTAGTTACATTTAAAAGATGAGTTTCAGAGGGAAACTCAGGAAAATAGCAAACTAATGTAGTGACTAATGTTTAGTTCTGAAATCTGACTGCCCTACTTCCCAACTTGAGCTTCCTCATTATTAGTCATGTGACCATGACCAAATTTCTTCAGTTGTATAGTTGGGATGATAATGCTACCTGCCCACTGGTGTTGGTGACGACTGAAAGCAAATATGTGCTAGCTTTTGTAATTCTTGGCTGTCTCGATGGAATTCATAAAACCTTACAAGGAACCCTGACAAAAGCCAGGCCTTTTCTGCCTACGGTGTTTGACAAAGGACAAGGCAGGAAGTGACTTGGTAGCAGGGTGCTACAGATGAGTTAGTGTCTAAGTGTAGTGGGCTGTTGAACTTCGCCCTCCAGTCTGCTGGCATCAGAGATGGGCTAGCTCATTACACTCTAATGGGAGCTTAGTGAAATGGATGAGTGATCTTATTGTTGCTTCTTGGGCTGTGACAGAAAGCAAGCCAAGTAAGTAGCCTGGGAGGTCTGGGAGTCACCTGCGAATGGCAGACACTTGGTACTCTATACTTCCAGGAGGTAAGGAGGACCCAGGTAGAAGCAATCTATGGAGGCAGCGTGGATAGGTTGAGTCTCACAAATAAGAACATACCCAGCTTATCGCTTCGTATGAGCAAGGGATTGTGTTAGAGACAAAAAGACACACTTTGCATACGACTTAGCACCTGGTGGGAGTCTTAGTCCTGTGGGTGAGCCATGTTCCTTTCTGAGAAGGATTAAATAGTTTCTTGGTTCATATATGTTGATTTTCAACCCTCTTCTCTTCACACTCTAAGCTTTGAGTAACTCAAGTGTAGCAGAACCATATGATATGGAGGGTTATTAGCTGTGTTTTTTTTTTCTGTTGCTATGATAAAAAAGCAGCTTAAGGAACAAAGACTTTATTTTGGCTCAAGTATTTTGATTCCGGAGAGTCCATCCTGATGGTGGAAGGCATGGAATGGCAGCAGGATCTGGAAGCTGTCTGATCACATTTTTATCAACACACAGGAAACAGTAAAAGAAAACATAAAGTCGGGGAGTCTGTAAACCCTCAAAACCAGGTAGGTCATAGTGATTGATCATGTCCGCCAGTAAAATTCCACTTGCCAAAGGTTCCACAGCCTTCCCAAACAGCCCCACCAACTTGGGGACCACGTGTTATAATGGAGCCTAATGGAGTCTAATGGAGTGACATGGCTCACTCAAACCACAACATAGACTTGACGCAAATCTGTACATTGAGTTTTTGTTATTTCAAAGAAGTTCTTGTTCAAAAGTCCATGAAGTACTTCATCACGGGGCCAGTGAAAGAATTGTCTCTTCAGTCTCTTCAGTTTCTCCCCCCCCCTCCTTATAAAATCTAGTCTGCAGAGCTGGTGTTGTCTCTTGATTTTTTTTTTTGGAATCAGCACTTCTGCAGAGAAATGAAAACATTGCACTTTTAAAGGCACAGAAAGTGAAAATTACTGTAGCATCAGGATTCAAGGTTACCGACTTGGTTGGCTTTCTGGTTTGTTTTGCTGAGCTGAATGAAAAAGGTTTGATTGAATGTTACTGCTCAGAGATAAATATTAATAGACTCAGAATCCCTCAGTGGTCATTTCCCTTCCCCAGAGTCACAAAGAATTTCAAATTACAGTCTTAGACTTAGACGGCAAGTGTCCAGCGAACATGCACATAAACAGTGGGGTAACTGGATAAAGGACCTTTCGTTGTCGGTCGAGGAACTAGTGGAGTGGGAAATGCTTGGGCATAGAGTAGGTTCATTCTTGATGTATAGTCTCCTTTTAATAATTTGTCACACTTTGGGTAAATACTCAGAACTGCTCAAATCTTCTAACACGGCTTGTAATAGAAATAATGTTAGAAAAAAATATCACCAAAGTTTGGAAATTGCAAAGGAGATTTTAGGGTTGAAGATGTAGCTCACTTGGCGGAGTTCTTGTCTAGTATTTGTGGAACTCTGTTACCCCAGCACTTGGGAGGTAGAGGCAGGAAGGTTGGATGCTCAGAATCACGTTTGGCTATATAGTGGGGGCTGAGGCTACCTCAGTTCAGAAGCCTACAATCCCCTCTATCTGACCTGGAGAGAGTTCTCCAAGAGCCTGTGTTCATTCAGATAAGCCCAGCTCTCCAGTAATATTGTACTCCTTACAGGACCTCAGAAGAAATCACGTGTTTTGACATCTTCATGACTTGGTCAATGCCAAGGTCCACGTCACTTATCTACAATGAGTATGCTATCTTGTGGTACCAAACATTATCATTAATGATTGATGGGGGAGGAGATGTGTGTGTGTGTGTGTGTGTGTGTGTGTGTGTGTGTGTGTGTGTGTGTGTATGTATGTGTGTGCGCACGCGCCCCATCCCTGAGCTGGTGGTCCCGGGTTCTATAAGAAAGCAGGCTGAGCAAGCCAAGGAGCAAGCCAGTAAGCAGCACTCCTTCATGGTTTCTGCGTCTGTGCCTGTGTCCAGATTTCTGCCCTAATAAGTTCCTGCTCCAGCTTCCTACTATGATATTGAAGTATAAGCCAAATAAACCCTGTTCTCCCCAACGTGGACATGCTGTGCCCATCACAGCAATAGTAAGCCCCAGGAAGACAACTTAGAAACTGGGCTGGGACTCACTATGTAGCCCAAGCACCATGATCCTGACTCCTCATCTGGAGTATTGGGATTATAGATTAGTATGCCCCATTTCTTATCTATTCTAATCTATACCTTTTAAGTGTAATCGTTTTTTGTTTTCTACTACCATACTTTAATTTTTCCTGTTCTTGAATTTCATAGAAGTGGCATTGTCAGGCTCTTTGCATCTGGCTTTTTGGTTAACACTTTGTCCAAGTCAATTGATGAACACGTGTTGTTTGTTATTGCTGAGTAATATATATATATATATATATATATATATATAGATATATAGATATAGATATAGATATATAGATATATATATATATCTGTCCCAGAGTTTAACAGTTTTCTCTTGATAGATTTGTGAGTTGTTTAAGCTATTTAACTACTAATTAATAAAGCTATAATAATCACTCACATACAAGTCTGAGAATTGTTTATGGGCATACATCTTCATTTCTTTATTATAAATGCTTAGGAATGGAAAATGTGTCACAGGATATGGAAGTACATGTTTCCCTTTATAAGAAATTGTCAAACAGGATTCCAAAGTGTCAGTAGAATCTATACCATCATTGCGTTAACATTATGGCTGTTAATATCCTCAAATATGCTGGGGATGTGCTTACTCATTAATTTTTAATATTACAAGGATATAATACAGTTTTGCATTGTGGTCTTAATTTGTGCTTTCCTAATGACTAATGATGGTGAATGTTCCTTTTTGAGGTGGTTTGATCAGGTCTTGTGGTTACTTTAGTTTTATTATTTTTTTTAGGACACGGTCTTTCTTACGTAGCTCAGGTTGGTTTCAAACTCAGTATCACCTGACCTCAGCTCTCCTGGGTCCTGGAATTACATGTGTGTACTGCCATGCCTGTTTCTGAGAATTCTTTAAATGATTTCCCCTTGTCCCTTCTTAGCCTTTTCAAAGTCCTGTTGATGATTTTTTGGTAAGCAGAAGTTAACAAACTTTGATGAGTCGAGTTTATCTTATTTTCTCCTACACGGTTCTTTTATGTCCTCTCTGAGAAATCTTTATTTTCCCTAGGTTAGCAGAAATGTTTTTCTGGTTTTTTTCTTTCCTTTTTTTTTTTTCCCTTACAAGTTTAATTGACTCCTTGCTGTGTGATCCATCAAAGGCTTTTAATGTGTGATGTAAGAGTGAAGGTTTGCTTCCCCCTGTACTTTACCCAGTTTGCCTGGCACCGATTTTTACCACCTTCCCATTGATTATTCTTGGCGCCTTGGTAGAAAATCAATTATCCATTTATTTCTGTTTAGTTCTATTTCAGGATACTCCAGTTGGCTCTGTTGATTGATTTGCCTATTTTTGCTTCAATATCATGCATGCAGTCGCACATTTTTGATCATCTAGATTTATACTGAGTTCTAAAGTACGTTATGGTACATATTCCTACCTCTTTTCCAAGATTTCTCCACTCCCTGCCCCCGCCCTCACCATTTCTAGGTCCTTTGATTTCTCCCATATATTTGTTGGAATCCATTTGACCACTTCTAAAAACCATCTTGGGCAATTTACAAAATTCCACAACACTGAGACCACACTCTGTTCTAATTGAATTAGAATTGTTTCGAGGCTGGTTCTAGTCTAACAGGGTCTGGTTAACACAAGCCACCTGTTAAAACTATATATATAATGATGGGCGTGGTGGCACAGACTGCCATCCTAGTTACTTTGGAAGTGAGGTGTGGAAGGTCGCAAATTCAAAGGGCAGCCGGGGCAGTTTAGTAAGACCTATTTCAAACTAAGAAGTCCAAAGAGGGCTGGGATATACTTTAGTGATGGAGCCTAGAATTCTCCAGTGAGGGGTTTTGGGATGGATGCTGTCCCTGTGAAATGTATGTGTTGACTTTGAAGTGGCTCCTTAAGTGGAGGAGTTTGTTGATGCTTGTGACGGGAGCATTGAAGGAGGAGTGAGGAAATTTGTGAGGTTCAGTGACGGGAGTGTCCTCTTGGGGAACGTGGAATTTCATTCTTTATGTGATGGCTTTGCATGGCTGCCATCCTGATTGCTTAGTTTATTCTCCCCTTAAAGCCTTCCACGAGGCTGCCGCATACAAGTCCCTGGGAAATAGTCTCTGGAAAGCCCAGAAGAAGCATTTTAGAGACTCGCTTTGCCCTGGATTTAGGGAAGTTTTCATGCTACCTACAGATGGAGTTAGTGAGCATGCTTTGGAATGACTGCGTGGATACTTCGCCTTTTTGAGGCAGGAAGGCAGACTTTTCATTTTTTGTTTTGGTGGGGGAATAGAGACAGGGCCTCACTGTGTAGTTCTGGGTGACCTGGAACACCCTATGTAGATCAAGCTGCCCTCAAACTCAAAGGTATCCTCCTGCCTCTGCTTTCCAAGTGCTGGGCTTCCAGGCATGTGCTACCACACCTGGAAAAGCTTTTTTTTCTATTTAATACTTAGATTTATGTTGATTAAACTATTCTTACCATAGGCAAGTAGTTTGGCCAGAAGGGATATCTTTTGTTTTTCTTTTTAGTTAAAAAGGGACAGAAAGTTGCATTCATATAAAGATGTTCCCTGAGAACACACAAACAGTATGAACGGTGGTAGGTGCTTGCTGTGGCTTCAATATTTTTCACATCACATTTTACTTTTGGAAGAGACAGGTTGGAACTAGTCAGCTGAGCCTTTCTCTGAGATGCAAGTTCCCTAAACAGCTGTAGAGAATTAATTTCAGAGCTAGCTGAGATTTAATCTCCACTTTCTGCTCAGTGTCATGGAAAATAGCCAGTGTCTACCAGCTATGGAATGTTTAAAAAAATTATATGAACATTGGATTTTTTCCGAGTGTGTTTTTCTAGTAGAAAAAGCATGGAAAATCATTTAGTGGACTAGATTTTACAGTGTACCTGCAGAGCAAATATCTGATGTATTTGTGGGTTTCTTCTCGTGTGTGACATGTAGGTTGTTAGCTTCTTGTTTCTAATAGACCTGAAACACACTATGTTCAACATCAAAACTTCTTTTTTGTGGTGAGGGGGAAATGTTTCAAGCAAGAAACAACTTAAATGTTAGCAATCTGTAGACCCTGTCTGTCTGTCTGTCTGTCTGTCTGTCTGTCTGTCTGTCCTCTCTATCTGCCTTCCTTCCTATTTGTTCACTTCCTTCCCCTCTCTGTCATCCTTTCATTCTTCTGCCTTCTCTGTCTGGGGGAGGCCTGGGGACAGAGTCTGTGAGAATTGCTCTCCTCTCTCTACTTGTGCTTCTATATAATGACTTGTGATTCTGCTTAATGTCAAACATATATATGCATGTGCACAGACATATTTCTATCAATAAACATTTTATAAATAAAAGCTTTTTTTGGAATTGCCTTTAAGAAATTATATTTTCACTTTTGGGGCATTTATTTTGAGAATTTATGTGCAGTGTGACCATTTCTCTTATGGTGGTATAGACATTCAAAAAATTAGTTCAGTGGCTTGTTAAAATATTTAAATAGCTAGGGAAGGTGACATATGCCTCTGATCCTAGTACTCAGAAGGCTGAGACAGGAGGATTGAAAACTTGGGCTACTGAGTAGTGAGTTCCAAATTTGCCTCGGCTGCACAGTGAGACTTCAAAATAAAAAATGACATCCCTCCCAAATAAAGGAGAAGTCAAGACACCCCACGTCATTTTGTATGTTGTTAAATGATTTCATAATTAGTGAGTTACTGGCAAGATGTCAGTACATTACATTGTGCCACCCTCTGTCTAATAGCAGTTTTCAATTGTGGCTTCTTATTTCTCCCAAAGCTGATTTGCACATAGAGGCCTCAGCACCCTTAACTCTGGCCGTACATCCTCAGTTGTGGGATAACCCCAGGGTATTTATTACTGTGTGCTGAAGTCCTAGCTGTATATAGTTTATAGTGTGGGCATGTTATTGGCATTAAAGGGTGAAGTTGCCTCGAGGCATGGTCACTGTTTACATTCTTTGGAAATTATTTTGAAAAGATTGAAAGTTTTATTATTTTTTAAAATCATATGTGTCTGTATGTGCATTTGTACAAGTGAGTGCAGTGCTTGTAGAGGTCAGATGAGACTGTCGGATCCCCCGGAGCTGCTGAGAACTGAACTTGGGGCCTCCGCAAGAGCTGTAAAGCTTCCTTTAAGTGCTGGTCCATCTTCTCAGTTCTTAGGCCTATCATAGCCATTATCATATTCCTATGGCCATACCACTTAAATTTTTATTTATTTGTATTTATTTTTGTGTGAAAATTTGAGCCCTACTTATATACTTTCTAGTAGTTTGGTGTCCAGGAATTCTTCCTCCCACCCCCAAACTGGTTTAGCAGTGTTTGTTATATTTTAATAACCTTTGTAACTAATAGTTGTCACTAATAATTTCCCAAACTTCGTATTTTTTTTAACATTAGTTTTGTTGTTGTTTTGTTGTTATGAAAGAATTTATCAGGCTGGGATTTTAATGATTTCTTCGGTTGAGCTAACATGTACAGGCTTTTGTCATCTCCTCAGAGACCCAGCGTCCTTCTGTGTTCCCCCCCTGATATTTTCTGTGGATTCATAAAAGGGAATTATCAAGCCCACCTGAATGCCTGCTAATATATATGCCCACTTCATCACCCTTGTGTGTGTAGGAAGTGTTGTATAGCCTGTCTTCTGAGCAAAACAACCAATCAACTGCGTCACGGCATCCTGAGTGGCCCTGTTGACTGTTTTGAAATTTCCTCATAGGAGGAAAGCCTAGGGAAGGCCAGCGGGGTCATTCCTTGGTCTTACGCACATTGTCCTGTGCATTTGGCCTTTAGTATGGCATTCTGCCTTAGTCACACGTGGCCCCACATTGTGCTGAGAGGTGCTTGAGCATGTGGACTGTGGAAGGCTAACCGAATGGAAAACTGTATCTATGCAGTTGTGGGGAAGTAGTCATCTGAGCTCGGGTCAGGCTGTCTGGTAGTGAGGCTGCTTTGGGGGTCACCCACACTCCTGTCGGCAACTCTCACCCATGCTCTGTAAATAAATACACCCAATAAACCTATCGCTTCCTTAAACTAAACTTGGGTAGAATCACACTTTGCTGCTGGTGCCCTGTAAGCAGCCGATGGGTAAAGCTTATGTATCTCCATCAGGAAACTCAGGTCCCCACAAAAGAAAAGGCCTGGTTATGTGATGAACCCATGCTGTTCATAAGTCTTGGCATAGGCATGGAGACAGCAAGAATCCTTATTTCAGCTTCCTGTAGTGTCCACACGTGGGTTTAGTTATCCATAAAGCTGCAATGAGAATAACAAATGTACAGAGAAAATTTCAATGTGTTTAAACCTTGCCCAAAGCATCATTAAGGACCTAGTCAGAGGACTTAACGTACTAAGTAGCTGCAAGAATTGATTGCTATCAGGTGGACACCTATTAGTTTGGGGGTAGGGGTGAGGGGTGGGTGTCTGTAGCTATAGACCTGAGATTGTTGGGGCTTTGTGAAACTAGCCATGACACTGTAATCTGTAGACACTGGAGATCTGGGCTTGGGGAAAAATGCCTACGACTCCCAGACAATCCATCAGAAATAGAGTGCGAGAGCCTGACCTGAGTCCTCAGTATAGCCCTCAGGGTGCATGTAACCACCGCCATGAGAAGACCAACTGACACTGGCCTTGACCACCAGTGGCTTCAACACTCAATAGTCCACAGAAAGGCTTGACTGAATCAGCTCTGTCACTTGCATAACCCTGGCGGAGTAATTTAACCTCCATGAGCTTCATTTTCTTAGTTATAAATGGGGGCAACATAGCCGCGTGTCTGGAAGGAGATGTATTTGACATGATCAGCACGTCGCCTGACCCGTGGCAAATGCCAGGCAGGCGGTAGATGTTGTTATTTTTATTAACAGCCAACATTTGTGTAGCGTTTATGCTCTGCAGAGCCTTTTCACTTGCCATTTCTCATTTGTGAATCCGAGTGCTTTATACAGACGGGGTTTTTAATGTTCCACGGGCCCATTGCCTTGAGATTGTTCAGCTGTTAGGTATGGGTAGAGCACTTGTCACACACCTTCATGCTGCTGTCTTCTTATCTAAATAGAATTCCGAACCCACTTCTGATTCTGACTGAGTTGTCTCCTAGGTCCTTTAATCTTGTCTCCTTTCCAGTTTGATTTCATAAGTCGTAATGGTCAAGTAAACCATTTCTCTCTCAGAAAAAAAAAACACCCATAAAATTATTGGGAATAAAAGCAAAAGTATTTAATGAACACCACTTTGTTCATTTGAGAGCCTTTTTAAATCCCTAAAAGAGAATTTATTGTATTCCGACATTATCTTTGAGTAGTTGAAAAGTGTGATGCATCGGTGTTATTTTCACAAGGTTTGTGCTTTTGGGAGGGGACACTGTTTTTCAGAGGGCTAGGTGACTATAGACAGAGAACGGCAAGTACCAGGTATGCTGGTGTGGCTTTCCACCGCTGCGTGGCTGTTCAGGAAAGAGCGCATGGTATTTACCAGCTTGATTTCTGTTGTTGTGGCTCATGCAATGCGTTTTCTTTTTATCACCTTTCCATGTGTTATCTCTTCATGCCTTTAGGATGTGGGGAAAGTGGCTGTGGTCTGGGTGGAGAATAGTGAGCATGCCGCCCTGGGCAGAGAGGACAGACTTCTTTCCAATGATTACTGTTGATAGTCAGACCTTGGCATTTCAGTGGGCAGCAAATTCGATGAGACATCAGAGAGGAGACTTCTTTTCAACCATAATATAGTCGGCCTGTGACCAATTCCCTGGTGGCCTTTTAAGTACAGAAGAAATCTGTATGAGGCCTTTGGATTTCATGAAGCCTGGAAAAGTGATGACAACTTGTCAGTATTTTGGTGATACCCAGTGAGCGTCCTCTCTGCCTGGTGCCTGAGAGGTTTGAAGGTGCTGATTAATTCCTTGGGAAGGGAGCAGTCAAGGGCACAGCCTTAGAATAGTAACTCGGGTTAAGTGTGGTAGCTGTGCAGACCTGTGATTCTAGCATTTGGGAGGTTGAGACAGGAGGATGGGAGGTCGAATTAGTTGGACCAGGCTAGTCCCACAGCCTCTCCCACAAAAATAAAATAAAATAAAATAAAATAAAATAAAATAAAATAAAATAAAATAGCAAAACCAGAACACCAAACTGCAAAAGTAATTGGGCAACAGAAGCGAATGTTCTAACAAGACGCTTTAAATTTTTTTTGATAGCTCTTTGAAGTGTGTGTGTGTGTGTGTGTGTGTGTGTGTGTGTGTGTGTGTGTGTGTGTGTGTGTGTTTGTGGCTGTGTGTCTACACTACGGGTGGCTTTGCTACAGTGGTAAACTGCATAGTGTTGAAGATGTGTCTCACAGGTGAGCCACTGCTGCTGGCACAGTGTGGGACAGTGGGGATGTACTGTCCTTTTCCTGCCCAAATCAATGAGGAGTTGCTAGGTTTCAGCACGGGGAGCCTCTCAACTTTCAGGCGTGTTAAAAGCCTTCCTACGGTTTGTTTGTCTTCCTTAGGACCCTTTAATAACAAATCTCAAAGGCTCACCTTTCCCCAGTACTATTAATGTTCTGAGAGGGGCTATACATTATGTTAAAGTTAGTGTAGTTCTCCATGGGAAGGCTGGTTTTTAAATGAGACTTATTCAACCTCTTCTTAGCTGGTGTTTCATTACCACTGAGGATTTATAATGCTGTAGCTCTGAGGAGCAGCTGGTAAGAATGCCGGCCTCCGCTAATATTTAGAGTCATAAAACTCTGGGTATTGGACAAGCTCTTAATTACTCTGAATCTGTCTTTGTCTTAATAAAAGTTGGATTGTACCCACTAAAATAAGATGGCTGTGTTTGCATTAATCTCCAAATGTAGGTTAATACCTTTTTAAAAGCTGTCTCTTAGACAAGAGACTTGAAAATTAATTTCCCATTTTCAGCGTCAAGTGAAGAGCTCTTCCACACATGGAGTTTGAAGGACTGCCATTTTTCTGATGCTGTAGATTCAAGTGCCAATAATAACTTTTGTTCCTCTCCATTCTCTCCCTCCTTTACGTAAAGAAAATACTTACCTTTGAGTGCTTAGGGATGTATTGCTGCCATTTTTTTTTAAAATCTGTGTTAAAGGTAAATAGATGAGTTTTGTTTTCTCAATGAATTTTGGGTCACTGGGCATGGATGGAGGACATTATATTCCTACCACACACAGATTTTTAATCTATGCTGCCATTCATCCTCCTATGTAGGTCTATCTGAAGGTCTATCCATCTCCTACCTACCTACCCACCTACTCTATATGTCTACACCCTCCTAACTGCTCTGTGCCCATTTCCAATCTAACCATCTGTCCTGTCTTGTCTGTCTGTCATCAATCAGATTTTAACCTGAAATATCTGGGCACTTTTTTTTTATTGGGGCTTTCCCCTAAGTGGTAGGTACTTAAGTCACGTTCCTCAAGTGTAAGATAACAAATTCCACCCCCCCCCTGCTTTTTCTTGTCTCCAGGGTATGTTGCCTATATGAGCCTTTGATCAATTTAATTCCATGGTTTATTTCTGTGGTACAGATGATCAGTCTAATTTTAAGGGATTGAAAGAAGAATGTGCATAGCACTTGAGGTCTTCTGAGTTGAGAATGTCTGTTTGTCATAGTAATGTCCCCCCATAGTTCTAGTGTGGGAGTATCTGGTCTCGTGTATTCATCTTTGTTAGTATTGTGTGAAGCCACAGTGAGTTAGCTAAGGGCAAGTTTAAAGAAATAGAAACTAACAATTAAATGAAAAGGAATAATTTGTACATAGCTTCTTCTTAATTAATGTTCTGGTTTATCTTATGGTATTTCAGTTTATTGACTGTACAGACATTTCTATGAGGAAATATTTTTGTTCTTAATTAAGACGTCTTAGAGGCATGTTTTAAGAAAACAGATATCCTGACATTTCCACACCCTCCTCCCTGGAAATCCTTATCCAGTAGATCTGGGATCGGTCATGGGAGTCCGGCTCTTAGGACCAAGCACACTTGATATTCTGGACAGTCCACTGTACCTTCTAAACTGCACAGGTTTCAGCACATGATTTGTAGGACAGAAATTTCTTTTTATGTATGTCATCTCTTATCTAGCATTCTTTTGCGAGGGGCTGTCTTTTTCATGCACGCCATCATGTAGGACAGCGCAGGTTCTCAGATACACTTCATGGCGTAGATTTCAGATCAGTAATAGAGAAACGAAGAGACCTGAATGGCCAGTTGCCTAGAATTTGACTTGGTGAATGATGGAGCTGGATGCAAGACTTGATTGTACAAGGAGGTGTGAGCCCTTCCTTCTCGTCAGAAGTTGGCGGAGCTGTGCTGTGGATGGATTACAATTCTTCTGTCCCCACGGTTAGGTCTCTGAATGGATGTGGTGGGGTCTGGACATAAGTAGATTCACCAGGGGGGAGTGGTACAGCAGGCATCACGCGATTTCTTGTGTAATAGTGTTGAGCTTATGGCTGAAGAAAGCTCATGGCTGATGGAAGTAGTTTGCCAAAGCTTGTAGGCTCTTCCCTTCTCCAGAGGTACGGGGCTCCACAAAAGTGTCCACAGACACCACAAAGTGTGTGTGTGTGTGTGTGTGTGTGTGTGTGTGTGTGTGTGTGTAGGGAGACTCTTAGAATGGTGTTTGTCAGCGTGGCAGTGAGCATGAGGGACTGGCATAGTGGCTGGGGCCTGGTGACATGTTTGTTGAGTGGAAACAGTGGAGAAAATAGCTCATTCATCACGAAGGGAAACTTGTGAGCGCCTTCTAACCTAGACTATGTGTAACACTTGCTTTAGGAATTAATTCTCAGCTTCCAGCAGGGAAGGCCAGAGTATAGGGACTTTGTTTTCTTTAGTGCTGTGCTTCCAGTACTTAGGACAGCCCCTGATATTGGTGTTGTATTTCTAGTGCCTAAACAGGACCTGACATTACTGCTGTCTTTCCAGATTTTAGGCAACTGGCCATTCAGCATTGGTGCTATACTTAGATTTTGTTTTGTTGAACTGATAATGTTTGTTGTTGGAGAAGGTGTGCTTAGAGTGGCACTTTGTGAACTTTGTTACCGTCCAGTTTCTTGAAGAAGTCTTTTTATCTAGTCATTTATCTAATGGTCTATTAATGACCCTTTCTCTGACAAGCTGCTCATTTGTTCTCCCTGACGAGCCTCTCCTCCTTCCAGACCCAGACTTGGGAAAGGAGAGTGAGGAGATTAAGGTAAAGCCAGGCCACCTCAGAACTGCGGTAGACTTCTGTAGCACACCGGTAAACCCGCTGGCTGATTTGTTCTGACTTGGACACTTCCCCTGGTATTTTCAGTGTTATGGTATGTTCCCGTTGCCAGAGAGAAGTGAGGATGTGTTGTAGGTTTATGGCCCGGATTGATGGGGTATTTTGTGAAGCCTCTGAAGTGTTATCACTTCATCTTTATCCCTGCCTGCTATTCTGCGAGAGAAGTGTTTGGATTCCTGGAGAGGAGATATCAATTTGCCTGCGCTACCCAGTGTCAGTTTAAAGCTGATTAGCATTTCGCATCACCTTTGCAGCTCATCAATCATGTCCTTCGCTTCTCGGTGCACGCACAGGCCCCGTAAGTCCTCAAGGAGGCAGCTGCTGCAGCATCTTGTCCTGTGGCTTCGAGAGCAGTGCTCCAACTCTGTGACCTTCAGGGGGTTTGGGTCCATGGGAAGGTGTCACTTCTCTGGGAATGGGTGCAAACTCCTGATGAATTTTCTCCAGTAGATCCTGTTGGTTGCTTTGGACAGATGTCCCACATCCAGCGACAGGTGTTGGTTCCTTTGGTTCAGTTCAGTGTTTTTATAATTCAAAGGTGCTTACCAATATTTTAAAAACAAACAAACAAACAACAGCAACAACAATAACAAAACAGGAAGGGAGCCGGGCGTGGTGGTGCACACCTTTAATCCCAGCACTTGGGAAGCAGAGGCAGGCAGATCATTGTGAGTTCAAGGCCAGCCTGGTCTACAAAGTGAGTCCAGGACAGCCAAGGCCACACAGAGAAACCCTGCCTCAACATCTCTCCACCCCAAAGCCCACCCCGCCCTGCCCCTCCCCCCCCCTCACTCTAAAAACAAAAACAAACCAGGAAGCATAATATAAAAACTCAGATTGGTATCACTGGCAATATGACAGTAAAGCTCAGTTGGTAGATGCTTGCCTGGCATGACAAAGCCTTGGGTTTCTTACCCAGGCCCTGGGAGGTGGACAGACAGAACACCTGACCACCTGACAGCACCAGGCACGCTCCATACCTGTATCCGATTACTTCCCAGATAAGAGAAGCGCATTTTCTACTTTGCTTCAGAATGTGTTCCTCCTCAGCTTCTCCATGACATGTCTCAACAGTTACACAAGGTAGTACTTGAATTGTTGACACTGCACAGTGGTGTGAACAGGTGAGGGTTTTTTGCCTTTTTGCCGTTTAACTCTGGGATGATAGTAGGAACCATTTATTGAGTGACCAGTAAGGTGCTAGGATTGCATCAAGTGTTTACACATGCGTGTTTATGGAATTCTTACAGTTACTCTATTAATATGGAGGGGGGAAGGCTCAGAGGTTAAAGAATGTAATGCTCTTGCAGAGGACCAGCGCCCACATAGGGGCACTCTCAATTACCTGCAGCTCCACTTCCCGGGGAACAAGTGCCCTCTTCTGGCCTGTGCTGGTAACTGAACTTATGTGTGCACAGGCAACACTCATACACACACACACACACACACACACACACACACACACACACACACACAAATAATCTTTTTAAAAAACCTTTATTAAAAACCACAATTACTCCAATGGTACAGATGAATAAATTGAGTCAAAGAGATGTGGAATATATTGCTCAAGGCCACATGACTAGCAGAAGCCAGGCTGGGTTGCCATGTGTACTCTGAGTCTCCTGCCTTGATCAGCTTTGTTGCCAAGGTCTGATTGTCTCTGAACCCGGGCCTGCTCTTCATACCCATGTCCCAGAGGAACAGTGGGCTTTACCTGAGAAGGTGCTTGACAGTAACATGGTTCTTGGATGAGAGCAGGGCTGCCGTGCCCGTGGCCGTCACAACCCCTGTGGGGCATTTGAAAGGGCCGACAGATCTTTCTCACCATCGTGGCTTGGCCTTGTCGTCTCTGCATGCTTGCTTGCTGTGAATGTAAAAGACTTGTTACAGGAACCCCAAAGCAACAGCTGATACTTAAATCACAGGAGGTGTTGTCGATAGCCGCGCTGCTCACTGACGGCACCATTACTAATTATATCCACAGAAAATCCTAACCAGATATATTTTATTCTGCCACACCAAAACTGGAACATTGCCTTTCTCCAAGCAATTTGCTTTTGACTTATGGAAAGTTGGAGGAACCACAGACCCTTCACCAATCTAAAAGAACCTGGGTTGAGGTAACTCTTCAATACTTTCTTCTGTTGAGGTTCCAAGACAGGGGAAGCTGTACCTCTTTGAAAGCAACAGACCTGTGGGTTGAAGGTGGGGTAAAGTTCCTTAAGAGAGGTAGGTGTGTTGTGTGTGTTGTGCGCATGTGTCGGGGTGCACTCGGCGGCGTGTGTGGAGGTGAGGTGGTTGTTGACTGTCTACCTCTCTTGCTCTCCACCTTATTTCTACTGGGATAGCATCCATCGCTCATTGAACCTGGGGTTTGGCATTGCTGGCCAATGAACGCGCTCCCAGGGGCTCCCTCTGCCTCTGGGGTTATAGTTGCATGCTGCCATGCGCAGATTTCTAGATGGTACTATGAAATTTAAGTGTTCACACTCAAGGAGCAAACACTTTACCCACTGAACCATCTCCCCAGCCCCAGGGGAAAAATGTTTATTAATTTGTATGTCTCAGCCATATGCACAGATCTCCCCCCACCCCCCCACCCCCCCACCCCCCGTTTTCTTTCTTCCTTTTCATGTTTGGTTATTTTCTTGTATGTACATGTGCCAGTGTGTGTTCCTGTGCATGTATGTACCAGGGAATAGTTTGCCTGTGTTGGTTGGTGGTCCTAGTGTTTAATGTGGATTTATTGCCTTATAACCCCAGGGGATGGGTATTCTGATAGATAACAAGAGCTGAGACACCTAGAAAGTAAAGCATTCAGTCAACTTAGAGGTTCGTCCATTTCCTCTTTAGAGCGGGAGCTGGCGGCCTGGTGGCCAGCAACCTGTCTCCAGGCTGATGCTGCTTGTGTCTTCAAGGTAAACGTTGGAGCTGGGTATGTGTGTATTTGGACAGAGCTGGGCGCCTCTGGGGGGCCATACAAGTGGCAGTTTAGTCTGCAGGGCAATTAAGCCCTAGGAGGGAAGAAAGGAAAGGAATCCTTGCTTGCGGTGTACCTGCTTACTGGTTTGTGGCAGGCGGTGATTGACGCCTGAATCAAAGTGACTTAAAGGAGCTTCCCCCAGAAGCGCCATTGTGATGGTTTTTCCTCTTTGTTGCCCTGAGTCCCTCGGGAGTAGGATTTAGCTGTGATTCAGCTGCTACAGTTCTTCTGGTAATCAGTGCAGAGGAGGGAGATGAGGGCTGCTATTAATGGCTTCTTATTTTGCATTCTCCTAATCAGATATCCCACAGTTATTAATGCGCATGCAAGATGTTCTTCGGTGTCCCTGGGTAGTTTTCTTAAGTGCGCTGGACTGTTAGTTTTCGAAGGTGAAATGATCTGTTAGGTTCGAGCCTGGTGAGATGGAGGAAGGTTGTTAAAAAGCTCTAAGTGAAAGGAATATGGCATGAAACCAACCTTTGGGGTGTGGGAATAGCAGCCCACCATCTTTACCTCCCTCCCATCCTGCCCTGAAAAACCATATCTAGTTAATATCTTTCAGATACTAAAAGTGAAACAGCAGAGCTATTTACTAGGCAGCTAAATGCAAATTCTCTCTCCCATTAGCTTTAATTAGGATGAAATCATACATTTAAATAACCACTTCTGTTACTAATAACTGAACTTCTGATTCACTCTGAACCCCGGGAAATGCCTCTTAGGATGTGAATGGCCCACCTCTGAGTCATCCACACCTGCATGTTGACACACTCAGGTTCCTCATGTGGTAGCACACATCTGGGATCGAAGGGCAGGACTTGCATGGTGATTCTTGGGCATGGAGCTTTCTGTACTCCCCTTGGGGGCAGATGGAATAATCCAACTGTGTACTGAGGAGTTCTTCATGCTAAGCGAAAACAAATAAGCCAAATTCTACTCTTACCAGAAGCTCACTCTTCAAAGTTTCTATTATTATTATTATTATTATTATTATTATTATTATTATTATTATTATGTTTTTATCCATCCCTTTCAAGTAAACAAGTGCTGCTGACATTCATCCCCGTCTAACATGAAAATAAGCTTTTGAGTTGAGATAATGAAGACTTCGAGGCTTTAAAGATCAAATGTGTATGCCCTCTTCATATGTCCTGGACATACAGAGTCCATTTCGAGGGCTGTAGGAGCTGTCAGGGTGGGGTGTGTAGAGCAACAACATGTAGAATGACGCTGTGCGTGTGTCTGCCTCTGTGTGCTGTGAGTGGACGGGTTGCGCCTGATTGTTGGAGGATCAGAAATAAGCAGCTTGGCTCCGGTCCCTGGTGGCGTAACAAGCTAATGAAAGAGAAGACCGCTAGACTCCCAGTTGTCATCCTGCCTAAGGCTTAATAGAAAACCCAAGACTCTAGTGGGTCGGTGAGGTGGGGACAAGAGTGAGCAGAAGACGTATAGCTTATAGCAGCGTGAAGTATACTGGGAGTGTGACTTGCTGTCTGTCTCTTTGATCCCGGCAAGGTACATACGACCCGGCTTACCTCCTCTAGAAATGGGAATTGTGCCAGATACTAGCTATAGGAGCGCAGCTGCTGTGGTGTCTGTGTTCTGTGGGCACGATCGTCTGTAGCTTTTGATCAGGACACTGCTCCTAATGAAGTCTGACCAGCATCATTTAGACAGCGATGAATGACAACCACTATACAAGGACTCCTCTTGATTGGCAGCATTTGGGACTGGTAACCAGAGGAGGCGGGTAAAGGGGCCGGGGCGGGGAGAGATGCCAGCTCTGATTGACAAGAGCTTATCTTTATTTAATTTTTCTGAAGCATCACGGTTGAAGCGTCAGATGGTTGAAAGAAAAGACACAATTGTAAAACATAATTAAAAATTCTTGGCAAAAACACCCTTAGATCAGAAACATCTTTCAATAAGATTGCAGTCAGTATACAGAGTCCAGGTGTGGCTGTGTAGCAAAGGCTTTCACACAGACAGAATTTAAATGATCCTAGGCAGGGGTAGGTGTATCTTTAAAAGTGATGCTTACTGTCTGGGTGACTGTCCGCCTCCTTGGAAGGGTTTCCTTCGCAGAGGCCAAGGAGGAGGACAGTGGATGGAGGTGGCAATTGCTTATCACATTGATTGCGTGAGCACTTCAGTCTTACTTAAGTTTATGTGTTTTGAAGGCTTGTTGCCTAAGGGTGTATATGCAATACCACAACATGAGACATGTCTAGTGTGCCATGGTGCTTTGTGAAACAGGCTTGGAACATTGGCAGCACACCACTGTTTTATCTCTAGTTAGTACTTATTACAGTCTCCTGCTTTCTATATTAATATAGTTTTAAAGATGTATACCATTTTCTTAAAACTCGAGAAACCTTTAAGCCTAAATTTAATCCCTAACCTTAAAATTTTGTTGGACAATACAAATGACCACCTTAGGGTAGTCACACTCTCATCCCTATCCCTAACCTAAACTCAACACAATATTTATTTTTCCTTTTTCCTTTTGAGATTATGATATAATTATATCATTCCCCCCTTCCCCTTTTCCTCCTCCAAGCTCTCCCATATAATATACCCTTCCATATTCTCTTTCAAATTCATGGCTTCTTTTTCATTAATTGTTATTACATGCATATATATGCATATGTGTATAAATATATATTCCTAAATACAGCCTCTTCAGTCTGTACATGCTACTCGTGTGGATGTTTTCAGGGCTGACAGTTCAGTGTTGGACAGCCAGTTAGTGTGTTCTTCCATGGATAAGGCTGTTTCTCACTCTTTCCGCAATTTCTTCGATGCCTGTAGTTCTTTGTGTAGTGTTGAGGCCCCGTGGTCTTCCCTGTCCACTTTGGCATGACTACTGTTGCTGTCCTTGTTAAAGTATTGTTTAGGCAGTCGCGTTGGTGAGACTTTATGGATGTAGCTTCTGACATTATTATACTAGCGGAGATACAACCTCAGAGCAAACTCCCCGATATTCTTGCTCTTAATCTTTGCACCTCCTCTTCTGCAGTGTTCCCTGAGCCTTAGGTGCAGGAGTCATTTTGTAGATGTAGCCACGGTGAGGAGGCTCCACAACTTTCCATTTTAACTGGCTGTGGTTTTTGGTAATGGCCTCCGTCTCTTGCAAAGAGAGGTTTCCTGATGACGGGTGAGGACTACACTTAACCTGTGGGCATACAGACAAATACTTAGAATGTTGTATGAGACTGTGCTCTTTTAGTAAAGTGGTCGTTGTACGTTCCTCTTCAGGAGCCTTGGGAACTCGGCTAGGTTAGACATGCTACCTCTTTCCTAAACATTGCTTTAGCGTTGTTATCTATACGCTTGTAAGTTTCTTTAGTCAATCTTGTGTTTTGATTCTCAAAGGTTTGCTGTTTCCTCTAGACTAAATTCTGTAGAATTTCCTTGAGTTGAGTGTCTGCTATTTTGTTTATTGAAGACATTTCTATTTTGTGTGTCATCTATGAAGATGATTTAGCTAGTTATATAATTCTAGGCTGAGCCTTTTCCTTTCTCTCAGCACTGGTGAGTAGATTACCTAAATTCTCGTCTGAAACCCTGAGCATTTCACTGGCATGCCAATTCATTAGATAACACTGGCCACTACATTCTCCTCCTGGAAGGGTGGGAGAGAGCCCCTGTCTCGGTTGGTGTGCCTGTACTCTCTTGCATTTCCCTGTTATTTTTGAGACTGACTTCACTGAGATATGTTTTGATGATAGACAGATTACTAAGTCAAATGTGGGCTCTCTTGCTTCTTAGTTAAAGTATGGCTTTGGAAAACTGTCCTACTTAAGAACTAGTTTCTTCACTATGAGAAGATTAACCTATCTATTGTTTCAAGGGGGTGGCTGTGAGGTTGTGTGAGAACACATTTCACAAAGCCTCCTGCAGTGAGGGGTTAACTGTAAGTCTTTATAATCCATGAGCCACTTTTATGATATTTCTACACAAATGGTACCAACTCCTCTTCTAGTTACTTGTATTTTAAAAAAGATCTTGGTTTTAATTGTGTGTGTGTGTTTGTGCGCGTGTGTGTACATGCATGCAAATAGCTATGGAGAGGCAAAGGAGGGCGTTCAATTCCCCTGGATCTGGAGTTACAGGTGGTTATGAGCCACCTGACTTGGATGCCGGAAACTGAGCTTAGGTATCATATGAAAGCAGCAAGTGCTCTTAACTGCTTAACCATCTCTCTAGCCCATATATGTGTTTTCCCCCCTGAGACAGAGTTTCATTCTGTAGTCCTGGCTGGCATGAAACTTGCTATTTAGACCAGGCTGGCCTCAAGCATTTATATATAGCACCATATAGTTTTTTTTTTCTTTGATTTCTTTTTAATTTTTGAGAGCGTACCTCATGCAGGCTGGACTGTACAGCTGGGGAGGCCCATCCCAGATGGTATAAACCACTAGCCTAGAACGCAACTCTTAAATTCAAAAGATTCTTCTTGGGTGCATAGGACCAGTTAGGTGCCTTTAAACTCTCTTACCATGTTCCCTGCCTCACTGTTACATTTACAGGTGGAAAAGGTCCAGCATGCCCCATTGTCTCATTCGGGAGCAGCAGTTCTCATGTTTATCAGAACATGGTCTATGAAATTTGAAGTGCAACTCTGCCCCTGTGCACGGTTATGACTGCACCCGGGCATTTTAATCAACTTGCTTTCATTGGAGTGTACAATTTTTCTTCTCATTACATCCGCAAGCTCTCAAGTTTACAGACACGATCTCTCCTTGGCTAGACTAATATTACATGACCATTCTTGCATGCAAATTCAAAATTTAATATCTCGCTGCAGGTCTGTTGAGTTTTATGCAAATTCCAATATAGATTATATTTTTTGGAGCTGTAAATTAGAAATTACATTTCAGGGAGGAAGTAATATTTGTGTGGGTTTAGGAAAAGTAATCTTGCAGTTTGTGTGGTGTGTGCCATTTCTTCAGAATAAATGGGATTTTTGAGTATTCTGTGTGGGTTTAGATGTCTTGCTCACATTTCTACTGGTAATAAAAGGATAAATAAAAGCAATGGCCAATCTATGCATGAACTTTTAAAATATTATTGTTTTTTTAGTTATTGTACAGAATCATGAGTTTCAGTATAATATTTTCACTTTGTGTTAATTTTTAAATGACATTTACTATCTTTTCTAGGCCATTAGAGAAGTAACAGGCTTCTCCCAGTGACTCATTGCATTACAGAAAGACTCATGTGTAACAGGAAGGTATTAGGTGCATGGCTCAGAATATTTGGTTGCATGAACTACAAGGCAGAAGTTTTATTGTAAATCCAAGGCTAGCTGAGGTCTCACAGTAAGTTCCAGACCAGCCTGAGCTTCATAGAGAGACACTTTCCTCAAAATAAATATAGAAATGAAAAAGTGCCAGTGATTATACATTTCAACATATATCAAATATGTCTATAATGTTTCTCTATATATATTCAGCATACCAATCAGTATACATTTCCTATTAAAAGAGAGAGCCGATTTCTGTGACACTTCACCTCATCTTTAAAGCCTTTAAGATTTTAAATTCATGAATAGGCTTCACCCATTTGAAATGCGTTAAGTCTATGGCTTTTAGCATATTGACAGGGTTGTGCAAATACCACCACGGTCAATTGGTCAATTTTAGGATGTTTTCATCACCTTTTAAAGAAACATGTACGATCAGTTACAATATGTATATTCCCATCTCACATCTTCTAGGCCTTGCCCCGCTCTCCTTCCCTTGTTAGCTGTGGACTCTGCGACGTTAACTGTAGCTGGGCCATGTGACTGCGGTTCGACTGTTCCTGTAAATAGGCATTTGAGCTTTGCCTGCTGCATCACATTGGTTTCTTTGGGTGCTCAAGCAGCTCTTGCAGACAACGCAGGAAGGAGCTCATCAGTTTGTACTTTTCGGTCTTTCATATGGCAGCTTTGTTCAAAACTGCTCCTGTACTGCTTAAGTTATTTGTTTTATATATATATAAAAAAATAGTTCTCTCTAGCTTGTGGCTTCTGTGCTGCCATGTTGACAAATGTTGCTTCTAGTGAAATACACAAAAATAAATAACAGCAAGGGAGAGGGTAGCGCAGAGCTAAGTGAATTCATTTCGCCTCTTGAGTGCCATTCTCATTTGTTTTAAAAACCACCCTGGCATTGCAGGCAGGAAAGGAGGAGGCAAGAGAGCTGCAGGGGAGAAAGGGGCTACATTTGATTCTGTGAATTGGGCTGCAGGGGCTGCTGGAACAGACAGCTTGAGAAATATCTCTGACTGTAGATCCCAGGGATAGAGGAGTTCACGAGGAATCCTGGGTGAATACCTCATACCATTTGCATAGATTGGAACAATCTTGGAGCACTCCTCCGAGTTTCTTTGTTACATTTCCTCCCCTTCCTGATTCTAAGGTTGGTAAGACTCAAATTTAAGCCCCAGTGATGTAGTTGGAAATGGTAGAGATGGAAACGTTTCCCATGGAGAGTGTGTGTTAAGGAGTTAGTGTTGCTCTGAGGGCTTGGGGGCTTTGGTTTTCATACCAGAGGGAAGGTCTGACTCAAGTGAGAAGGCTGATAGGATGCTGAGGAGCCATGAACCTAGGAGACGTAGATTTATGATTCAGTACCCATAAAGCTCTACTCACATTCAGCTGTCCCTTGGGCTTTTCACCCCATAAATACCATACATTGAGGATCCCCAATACCTTTGCATAAAGCAGCTTGGTGTTTTCATGTAATCTGTGCACAGCTTTTGGTGCCTTCTAGATTACTTACAGTACCCAGTAGCATGTGAGTAAGTAGCTGGGTAGGGAATAATGATAAGAAAATAGTCTGTACATGTTTAGTGGAGTCACACATTATTGTTTTCCAAAACCCTTGTTCAGTTAAGTCCTTTGGATATAGAGCCCTGGGGGTATAGGGGGCCAAGTACACTGAATAAAGTTACATTTTGCAACCATTATGTTCATCTTGGGTGATGTTTTCCTCATTCTAAGCTTCTGATCCTTTCCAGTGCTGCAGAATTTCACCTCCTGAGAGTTCAGGCAGTACCCATGTGCTGCTCTGGGGCCCTTCCTTTGAGTTCAGCCAATCTGATGCTCTTCCCCTGAAGTGCTGTCTTCCATTAAGAGTCGTCAATGTGGACGGCTAGGAGAGTGAGCATGTTAGGATGGGCCCCGGCTGCCTGCAGAGGTGTGCGTTCTCCCAGTGGGAGGAGGCAGCACTTGTCAGAATACAGCTTTAGCTTGCCCAGGTCCCTGTTACACAGATGGGAGTAGTGTCTTCCTGGGCCCCTTGGCAGGGATATGAGCCTGTGCTGTCACTTACCGAACCAGGAGTAATATCAGTATTAGTCTTTTTCTTCTTTTTCTCCTTATACCAAGCAGTAATCAATCTGAAGTTAACTCTGTATCTAATTTCTGAATCACATGCCATGAATTACTGCCCCGGAATGTATTTGCCAATAAAAGGATAAGTTAAGGCTTTTAATCAATGCTTCTTGCGCTCAGCATTTAAGGTCAGAGTCTGGTGTGAGACTTATTTTGATGGGGATAATTGTTGGGTTAAAAAATGAGTGGTTTTTGAAAATGTGACACTGTGGTTGACTCTTGAGTGAATTAATCTTTGAGAAAAATGGAAAACTGTCAATTTCATGAGTTCTCTTGCTCTCCAGTTGTCCTTTGGATCACTTACGGAAAAATACGGCTTTTAGGTGGAAGGCTTTCTTCCTCAGCAAGAAGGGAGGTTAGAGACCGTGCATGCTCTTGAAGGAGTTAAGGTTGGAGGAGCTCAAGGAGAGTCCGAAGGGAAGGAGGGCTGTCTGAGACTGGCAGCGAGCGTGGGGCTGGAGGCTCCGCTGTCTACGTTTTAGGTGATAGTGTAACCTTGTAATGTTGTGTCTTCGGCATATCTTTCTCAAAGGAAGCTCAGTTTCCTGGCCCAGATCTGTGTATTGCTTAGAATAAACAGAATGTGGGGAACAAGCAGGGTTTAGATACAGGCCACACTGAATGGCTGGGGCCAAGTGACTCTGCCTCTTGAATTCTCTACGCTTTCAGAATGGTAAACTGGGGAAGGCAGTAGCTTCCCCCCTGCTGTTGAAAAACACAAGTTCGATGAGCTCAGAGCAGGGTAAGGTGCCGGGCACACAAGAGGTGCTGAAAGGGGATCTTCTTCCCCTTCTTTGCAGAGTTCGCCTGGCTCTCTGTGGTATACAATACCTGGGTGCAACTGGATATGTGTCCCATGGAAAATTCACCACCTATGGCAGCGAGTTCAGGATCGCTGTCAGCCAGGGTTCTTGTGCTCGCTGGAGAGGAAGAGAGCACCGAGTCTAGGAGCCGTCTGGTTCTGGCGAGCTTCAGTGAGAGTTCTTTTCTTCACTTACCATTTTGTGGCTCAGGGGTATTGGTCAGCAGAGAGCTAGCTAGGTTCTGTTCTTTTGGCTACAAGAACGCTGCAAGTCCTTCCGCTGTCTCCTTGTATACGGAATGGAAATTCTGGTAGCTTGGGCTTATGTGGGGGTTCATTGGAGCTGTCACTGGAGAAACGCCCTTTCAAGTATCGGGGTGCTCCAGAACCATGTGGTGTCCTCCTCATTTTCATGAGTGAGTAGTAGTCTGCATGCAGCCTGTTCTGTTGTTTTGACAGATGGTACTTAGGAAAGTGCCATTTAATAACAGAGAGATTTGTCTCCAGTATACTGCTGGAGAAGCTCATACCAAGAAGCTGGCTCCGAGGGTACCTGGAAGGGCTAGCTGTTTCACTTGAGCTCAAACTCTCAGACCTGTAGGCCACTGAACTGGTGGTGAACACCATTGTACCT
Organism: Acomys minous; assembly: GCF_964271855.1. Classification (NCBI taxonomy): domain Eukaryota; kingdom Metazoa; phylum Chordata; class Mammalia; order Rodentia; family Muridae; genus Acomys; species Acomys minous. Next base: position 76,985,476 of record NC_140498.1, read on the forward strand.
CCAGGCCCTTTCAGATCACAGGTTGATTTTTCTGTGACAGCCTGACAGCGGCCTGTTTACTTTTGTCCCAGTTGTGCTGATCTCTCTCACAGAGTTTTGGGGGAGACAGTTCTGGACATGCGGTCTCTGTGTAGGGTTCTGCTTCTCTCCTTTGCCCGCCTCTGTCTTGACATCATCATTAGTTAACATGGAGAGGGTGCTTCAGAAACTCAGACAGGCTTGTTCTCTCTGCCTTTCCCTAATGCTAACCTCAGTGCTGTGGGGAGAGCGCTTACATTAGTGCTGCAGCGAAGGAGTGGGGATGACATGCACGTCTCAGGACAGCTGGGGGAGGTAAGAAGTGGAGTCTGCCATAGCTACTGTCTCTGTGAGGCGTTTGGTTTCAGCTGACTAGAAGGTAGAGATTAATGAAGGATGTGAAGTAACGAGAATACTTCAGGACAAGGCGGAGGATGGAAGTGGGGCTGGGAGGAGCCTTGAGCAGCGGGATCAGGAGATGCTGGCAGGGTTTTCAGGTGGGAGGTTGTGTGGGCTTTTCTAGGTCACTGCCACTGCAGGTGTCAGGGAGAAGCTGCAAGAACTTTGGCATGTGCTAAGGGAACTGACATGGAGTGCCTGCTCTGCGCAGGGACTTCGAACTTTGCTGCATACATTAGCACATCCACCCCTCACATCTACAGCGAGGCGAAGGCGGTGTGCTTCACCATTTTGTAGATAAAGAAACAGAGGTTCAGGGGACAGTATGTTGTCTGAGGTCCTGTGGTTAGCATTCAAATGGGATTATCCAGCCCCAGCCTTTTCCCATTAAAACACACCTTGGCCCCCAGAAACAAACCCTCTGTTGTGATTTTTTGCATTAACTTTGCAAGGACTGGTCTATTAATAGTGGTCTCTCTCGCTATTCCCCAGAGATGAGAGAAGACAATCAGGTGTTCAGCTGTGGGATTAAAGACCAAGGGAGGTTAAGTGAAGTGACAAGGTCACACATCAAGTGGTTTGGGGGTGGGGACATCAGGTTGAGGTGAGGCTTGGAGCTGATAGCTGTGTAGCAGACAAGAGTTGCCAGCCTCTGTTTATCAAGCCACTCTTTCTGGTTCATAAATTAGGAAAACTGTCAAGGTAGTGGGTATTGAAGGTAAGTGCCTGTGGCCAAGGTGTCATCAAGCATGGTGGCACCTGGGCTTCACTTATCACACTGTGGCATAGCCTAGTGAAAAGTCACATCCAACAAAACCATACCATTTTTACCAAGACCGAACTTGCATTCCGAGGAAGATTTTAACAATCTTTTTTATTTTATTTTTATTTTTATTTTTTTTTACCATTTTGTTGCTAAGGTTAAAATGTAAAGATCTTTTATGTGACTTTTGTTTTATTTTATGACTCTAATGTCACTTATTTGTCCTGGAATGACCTGGTGTGTCACCAAGAATAACATACTGACGGTGACAGCTGTGAGAAACCCTTGCTAATTACATTGGGCTCCTACTTCCTGTCTGTCAGATGCTCTTGGTTGCTAATAATTTAACGTCTGATAAATCAATGGCTCTCAACCTGTGGGCTGTGACACCTTTTGGAGTTGCATGTGCCTTTCACAGGGGTCACCTAGGACCATCAGAAAACACTGATATTTACATTATGATTCATAATAGTGGCACACTTAGAGTTACGAAAATAATTTTTTTGAGCGGGGATCACCACAACATAACAAACTGTGTTAAAGGGTCATGGCATTAGGAAAGTTGAGAACTTCTGGGGTAGAACGGGGCCTGAGAACGTGGCTGGAACTTTGTTTTGACTCGAGATTGGTACTTTGGCTATTTGTCATTAAAAATGAGATCACTGGGGGCTGGAGAGACAGCTCTGTGGTTAAGAGTACTGACTGCTCTTCCAGAGGGTCCCAGGTTGACTCCTAGCCACCTACATGGTACCTAACAAATGTTTGTAATTTCTGTTCTAGGGGATCTGGCACACTCTTCAGTCCTTCTCAGGCACTGCACACATATGATACACAGATATCCACGGAGGCAAAAACACTTTTTCATGTGAAAAAAAAATTAATAAGCCTTAGGAGAAGAGAATGAGACCACAGAGGGTACAGGGGGAAGGGAGAGTCAGAGGACGTTGATGGCCAGGGTACTGCAAGGTGGCTCACTACAAATTTCCTTGAAAAAAAAAATATATATCCATATCCAGATGTCACAGGGCTTTCTTCGTGTTACTTCTGCCCTGCAAACAAGCACTGTGGTTTTTGCCAGCCCCCAGCTATCGTGTGCTTTCTCTCCAGCAGTCACAGCGTAGAGATAAGAAGTAAAGCTGGCATTGTGGGTGCATGACTGGTGGGTGTGGATGGCTAAGTGGCTGCCCGCACAGTTGACACCTTGTGTGACAGGCTGGGGCGCGATCCGGCTTCCGCAATCAGGCTGCCAAGTACCCAGAGGAAAGAAGTGACAGTCATTTACAGTGTCATGTTTAGTCTTTTGCAGATGTGCTTACAGTTTTAACAAAGGCAGAGAGAGAAAAAAAAAATTATAGGGTGGGAAAGAAATGCCTGCCGACAGCCTGCTAAAGCCTCGGAAGGAGGAAACCAGTATTTGTGTGTTCTGGGAATGCTAAGCCCTTGCTTATGTATTAGCAAGCAAAATATTGGCATTCGCTTCTGACTTGAGGAAGGCATCTCTGAAGTCAATAGAAGGAAATGCCTAAAGTCGGGCCTCACACAGAAAGGCGAGATGTGGAAACACCGAGGATTACCTCATGAAAGCCTTTTGTGCATTTGAAGCCACTAATGAAATCTGCTTCCTCTTTGAAACCAGGAAACGCCAGTGTTTCTACCTTTATTCTCTTTACATCTCTTTCATGTTTTTGCCATCCTTCTTGATTTCTTGGCTTTGCTTTGAATAATACCAATAAAAATGATGTCTTGGCTGGGAAGATGGCTCAGTTGGTAGAGTGCTTTCCTGGCATGGATAAAGCTATGGATTTAATCATAGTGTAACATGAGCTACCTGTGGTGGGTGTATGCCTGTAATCCCAGGACTTGGGAGACAGAGGCAGGAAGACCAGAAGTTCAAGGCTAATCTTGAGCCTCAGATACTCGAGACTTGAGACCTAACAAAAAAAACGTAGCAGCCTAAACCAAAACAAACAACAACAAAACAGTTTCCTTCTACAGGGCTGGCTTTCTAGTAATGACTGGCTTTGATTAGGAAACAGAGCATATCTTATATGTGATTTATAGTGAGGGTGGCCAATATTCACCGTGCATTTCTAGACTTAAGAGGATCTTTTTACCTGTTCGTAATGTTGGCATCTCGAATGTCCTAACATGCTGGGTATATAAACTAGCTTGTCAAGTGAGTGAACAAAGGTACCTTGCCCCTTTCTATCAATGAAACATTGGTATAGGACCTTCCTGTGGATGGAGAGATCCACTACGATGTATGACTTCCTTATATCATCCTGTTCTCTTTGAATAAGCTCTAGGTTACCTACAATGCTAACATGTGTAAGTACAGTGCACATGCTTTTTATAGCAAGGAGAAACTAAAGAATTAGTGGTATCACAAGTTCTCTTTAAGATGGGTCTCATATAGCTCAGGCTGGCCTCAGATTTATTCTTCAGCCAAGATTTGCCTTGAGTTTCAGTTCTACCACCTCTGCCTCTAAGAGTGTTGGGTTTGTAAGCAGTCTACCAATGGAGCTACATCCCCTTAGCCTTGAAACACATTTGGGAGCGAGGGTGGGTTGGCTATTTTGTTATTTGTTTGGATGCAGAGCCTGTACATATTGAGGGATGGTTGTATATTACAGGATTTGCTTAGAGTCTGACATGTGTGCTGTTTCCATTGTAGGAAAAAATATATGGCCTGGTTTTACAACAACAAGGCAGTTTTTAGAAAGACTCTCAGAAAAGACACACCCCGAATCCCAACTTTCTAATTTGCTTCCGCTTTTGCTTTTGCTTTTTCTTCTTCTTCTTCTTCTTCTTCTTCTTCTTCTTCTTCTTCTTCTTCTTCTTCTTCTTCTTCTTCTTCTTCTTCTTCTTCTTCTTCTTCTTCTTCTTCTTCTTCTTCTTCTTCTTCTTCTCTGTTGTTTTCTCACTCAGCAGATGGCTTCTCGCAGTCTCCTGAGAGCACAACATTGGGTCAAGTCCTGGGGCTCTGAGTGTGACCCACGCAAACTCCATACTCTCAGGATGCTCATGTTTTGGGAAACCAAGGAACACAGGCCACCAGGAGTGAGGTTTCTTTGTTGCAAAGGTTTGCAGAACAGCGTGGTTGGCAGATGGGCAAGTGATAGGCATAGTGAGCTCTCCTTCCTTCGGGACTTGCTGGTGTAAGCTAGCTATGACTTCACTTCTTTTACTGTTGATATAGCTAGCCAAGTCTCTAAAAAGCACTTTACTGGTTGGTAAGAGTGTGGGCAAGGTTTTGTCAGTTATTCCTTATGTCTCATTTCTGAAATTAGATGAGATCCATTTGACTTATTTGGAGAAAGGAATTGGAAATACACAGTGGGTTTCTTCTAATTATCTGTTTTGCTCCAACGTTGATGCAGTTACATAGGCTTTACAGCTTTTCCATTCTGTTATTTAAAAATCACTTCTCCACTTTACTACTTACTTTGTGTTGAGGGGTGAGCATACGGTATCATTGCAAGAGCACTGATGTCAGAGCCTGACTTGTGGGAGCTGGTTCTCCCTTTCCACTACATGGGATTGAACTTAGGTCATCAGGCTGGGCTGCAAATGCCTTACCTACTGAGCCATCTGTTGTATTTGCTTTGATATTCTGGTTTCCAGAAGTCGTTAACTATTTCCTTCCTCCTGCTGTCGTGCTGTTTGCCTATAGTTCATCAAAAGACAGTTTACTCACTCTTCTTCAGTGTAGGTTTTAACAATTTCTCTTTCTCTCTCTCTCATTTAGAAAGAGATATATGGAGTGTGTGTGTGTGTGTGTGTGTGTGTGTGTGTGTGTGTGTGTGTGTGTGTGTGCATGTACGCATGTGAGAGAGGAGGGAAGGAGGGAGGGAAGGAGGGGGGAGTGAGCGAGAGCGTGCGCATGCCCCGGTGCTTGTGTGTAGGAGACATGTATGGAGGTCAGAGGATAATCTTCAAGACTAGATTGTCTCTTTCTATCATGTGTATCCTGGAGAGTCAAACCTGTCTTGTAGTCATCAGACTGACTAAAATCCAAGCTATGATAGTTATTCATCCATCCATCCATCCATCCATCCATCCATCCAGTCATCCATCCATCCATCCATCCATCCATCCATCCATCCATCCAACCATGCAACCATGCAACCATCTAACCATCCAATCAACATATGTATAAAACAAGACAGTCTTCCATTGTACAAATTTTTTCAGAGTGTACTAACAAGCATTTCTGTGAAATTCAGAACCCTGAGACAGACATTGAATAAATAAGCATTAAGCGTTCAGCCGTAACTAGATCAGTCTTTGCCTCGTACAGAAAGGCTTCACTTAGGAGGCAGTATTTGCCTCTAGAACGGTAAAGATGGTTTGCCTCCCAGGCCCAGCTAAGAGATGCTCACGTACTGAGATGCTTGCATGGTTCAATACTGGACTTATGAGAATGGTCTCATAGCGCATACAGCCCATCTCTGTAGATGGATGGATTGACCTAAAGATACCTGTAGTAGCATTTGAGGGAAATTGACAATACATCCTGCTGCTGCCGCTGCTGCTGCCACTGCTGCTGCCGCTGCTGCTGCCACTGCCACCTCCTCCGCCGCCTCCGCTGCTGCTCCTGCTCTTCCTTGGCTGGGTTTGGCTGTCCTGTGCTGTTCTTCAACACTTGGATTATTCTTTGGATTGTACCTTGAACTTCCTGGCTTAGGCTGTATTTTTAGGAGTGGAATCCATGACGAGTTGTAGGTGGTTCCCCTTTTCGAGGAGCCTGAATTCACATCTAAACGTGTCTATGGTGGAATGACCAGCATTGCTTCCAGGGAAACCATGCCAGGAAGCCATGAATGAAGTGTTCCTTAAGACTTTAGTAAGGCTCATAGACACAGCTGGGACTGGATAAAAGACCCATGGCTTTCTGACCTTTGTATGTCCCTTTAAAAACTGCCTTTCACTTGTCTCAACTGTGGAGGTTCTTTTCTTGTTTCTTTTCTGAGTTGTCCAAGGACTGGGATCAGACTGTTGGCTCTTTTAGTAAGAGGACGGTGATGGTGGTGGCAGCGGCGGCGGCGGTGGTGGTGGCGGCGGCGGCAGCAGCAGCAGCAGCAGCAGCAGCCACCATGTGTCATCCTAATATAGACTGAGCTTGTGCAAGTCAGTCCAACTTAGACATTGCATCCCACTATTGCTAATTCATGGATTTACAGCTTGGTGCCATGTTCCTAACAACAATGAAAAGATACAGGTGTACATGAAGCTGCTGTTAGTTACCATGGCAAAGATACCTGGAAAGTGTCAATAAACACCTCGCAAGCAGTTGCCTTATTGACTACACAGGGAAGACCTACAAAGGGGTGGTCCCTGCCTTCTCCATTCCGTACATGGAAAAATTGAGTTCCTGAACGAGGGATAATTTCCCTGAGGCTGAATATCTGTCTGCTTTGTGAACTCATATACTTACTTGCTACACTTCTTCCTTAGACAATTGAGAAATATGTCTTAGTGATTTGTGATCGTGGGCCTCAAATACTGATGCCATCCTTGACCAGGGCTCATTGTAGTGTAGGGAGTCAGTGTCAGTGAACAGATGCTCTTTTGAGTGAGACATTTTTATTCTTCTGGTGAGCCTGTTACATCATGGAAGAGCCTTTAAAAGACTGTTTCATTCACCTTTTCCTCCCTATAAATATCTTATTTCCAAGTTGAGAAAAGTGTTGAGAAGTTTATTCTGACACTTAAAAGGCATGACATCTCTGATCTATGTGGCTCTTTTAAATTACATATATGTTTGTATGTGTGTCAGTATGCAGCTGTCCACGGGGAGGTGGGGGGAGGGTGTGCTCTAGAAGAAGGTATTACACCCCCTGGAGCCCAGATTACATATAGTTGTGAGCTGCCTGCTGTGTGGGCTGGGACCCAAACTCAGGTCTTCTGCAAGAGCAGCATGAGCTCTGAATTGCTGAGCTGTCTCTCCAGGCTCTGTGGCTCATTTTGCCTTTTGCTATTTAGGTGAACACATTACAAGCAGAGAGGCCTTTCTTGCCTAGTAAATGAAATAAAAACCTGTTTATTTTAATAGTAAACAAAATCGAAGTCGCCTTTTCTTTCATGAAGTTGCAAATTATCTTTCATCAGTGAAAACCTGGCCAAAATATACAAATTATATTCTGTATGAAATAGGCTTACATTGACTCCAGACTTAAACAGTCTCATTGAGGATTTTTTTTTTAAGTCTATCACTTATTTTATCACAAGAGCAGGTGGGCCGTAATTGTACACTCTAGAGAGAGGCTGTCTCAATACACTTCAGTTGTTTTTTTTCCAGTCCATTGCTTTGCCTTCTTAAGGGCAGAGACCCAACTCCTACATGCAAAGAGTTCCTACTAATCCAGACATAATGGCAAGGCATCCTCTAATTACCTTTTATATCAGCAAGAAGTGAGCTCCGAGAAGAAGCAGAAACCTCGATTTGCATACCTGTAGCATTGCTACTTGAACTCATGTGTGAACCACCAAGCTTCCCAGATATACTGGTACGCCAAGAGCCCCTCGTAAGATAAAATGTCCTGGCGTATGCTGATTCCACCGTTGGCCAACCAACTGATAGAAAGAATGCCGAGTTGCTTTTCCCTTCCTGCCTGCTGGCCGGGGTCTGTTTGACATACTGGAGTTCATGGGTCAAAATAATCTCCAACTTGAAAGGGTAATAAATGCATGCTTCAGCTGCCTGGAAATGCCCCTGAACTGTTCTGAAAGGAACTGGGCACCCGTTCTGAGGTTTAGCCTAGATTTTTTTCTGGCTGGGAGACTCGTGTCGGAACCAGTGTGCCATCACCTGGCAGCATATAGCTATTTAAGGGCAGTGCCCTCCATCTCACCGCTCCATCGAATGGTGTGTTTTTGGCTGGCTGCTGTGGCTGTGGAATAGAAACACACTGCTTATTATTAAGGCAGTGACTGGCTGTGGGGGCCACGGATGCCTGTTGTTCTTCATTGTCTATTGATCCAGTCCAGAATGACAGCATTAAATAGTTCATTCCTATCAGGCCTTCTGTGGGATTTGCCTTTCTATGAATTGTGTTTTCTTGATGCCCTGGAGCAGAGGCGGGGCCGAGGGGGAGGCTTTGATTGTTCACGGGACAGAGGGGGTCGAAGATTTGAAATCAAAGAGGAGGGTAGAGAATGAAGTCCTCCTTCTCAAAACACGGAGGGACTTTTTGGAACTCTGAATGAGCTGTGTAGAATCTACAGCAAGAAGGCTTGCTGGGGGAGCTGGTAGCTAGAGTCAGCGCCCAGCAGTTGAGGGTTGAAGTTCTACCCTCCAAGGACGAATGCTTCCAGCCTACCTCTGTATCCTGCTTCCTCCCACTGGGTCTTTACACCCTGGGCAGTAGAGACATCTTGATAAATCTGTTGGCTGCAGTTTAGGTCTTTTGATAAATAATGAATGGAGTTGTTTACTTAACTCAACTTAACTTGTTGCCTATGTCCTATGTGCCAGAGTTTGTTGTTGGCTCTGAGGTTACGGTGGTGTGTGATGAAAGTCCTCAGCTCTATAAAGTGTGCGCTGGAGTGCAGTGCCGAACTCGAGTGTCTTTTGTTTGAGGGACCCAAGCTATTCGGCTGCAGTTGAGGGATGCAGCCTGAGCTGAGAGAACAGGCAAAGACTGAAGTCCTGTTCAGTGTCATCATCTGCTGCCATCCTCTGCGCCTCAGTTATTCTATCTGTAATATTAGGGCCGTGTACCCCCCATCTAATCACTTAAGTGTCCTTTCAGGTCCTGTCATTTATGGCCTTGATATTTCCAAACATTTTGACATAGTCGTCTTTAACGTGTGCCGTGCCTCTGGCTTAAATCAGTCACCCTGAGCCATGTGTACATGTTTTTTTTTTTTTAATTTTAAAATTTAAAAATTTGACTGATATAGTATTTGCATATATTCTCAGGATATAGTGAAATAGCTCGACATATGTGTGCCCTGCAGTTAGCAAATCATAACCATACCATAACTGTCACCCCAAACATTCACGAATTAGCCATAGCTGTAGTTATGACCTCCTGGGTTGTTGAACACACTGAGTCTTAATTCTCCTGTTTTGTACTTGTTATCTAACTCTTCCCCCTCATTTCCCTTCCCAGCCTCTGTCAACCACTATTCCACTCTGTACCTTTATAATGCAATCTTTTTAAGTTTATTCATGTGAGTGAGAGCAAGTAATATTTATCTCTCTCTCTCTCTCTGTCTGGTTTATTTAACTCCACACAGTAATTTCCAGCCCTAGCCATGCTGTTAGAAATGACAAGGAGTCACATTGTTTAGCGATAGAATAAAACTGCATTTCTATATTCATACCACCTTTCTTTTCCCCATCTGTCTATCCGTGGATGCTAAGTTGCTTCCATGTCCCAGCCATTGTGAATAGTGTGGTAGTAAGCAACGATTGCTTTTTTTATTTTTAATATTGTATAAAAAACTAGTTTCTCTAGAATTGGTATTTCTATAAATGCTCATATAATTAAAAATTAGTGAATTTACAGACCTTACAAGGCATATTCTTAAGTGTTTTGATTATTATAAAATAGCAAATGTGGTGACAATACAGCAATAAAGTTACCATTGAAGTTGCAGTGATGGAGGCTGGACTTCAGTAGTATTTTTCTGAAGGCTATATCATACATTAAAAAAAAAAGCCATAAAAATTGAATCTGATTTTAAGAGTAAAATCTGAGTTCGGTAGTGTATGCTTTTAGTCTCAGCCACCCTAGTATCTGAGACCAGTGGGAATCATTCAAGCCTAGGGAGTCTAGGACAGCGTGGAGAACTTAGCAAGAACTGATCCTGTCCCAGAAGAGAAGCGACAGTAATGAAATGCTTATTATGTTTGCATATGTGCACACTGTATTTGATGTATGCATATGCATGTGTGTATGTCGGATGCATGAAGGCCAGAGGTTAACACTCAGATCTCCTTCTTAGGGTTTTGTTTTGTTTGGAGAGACAAGGTGTCTCATTGTACCTGAAGCTTCCTTTTTTTTTTTAACTGGACTAGTTATCCAGCAAGCTCCCAGCATTTTCATACCCTCCTCCTCACCACTGAGTTTATGGGTACACTGCTGAGCCCAGCTTTTAGGTGAGTTCTGAGGATACATATTCAGGTCCTTAGGCTTGTGCTGGCAGGCACTTTAAATAATGAGCCGTATCTCTATCCTGAAATATTTATTTTAGAGACACATGACTACACAAAGTCTTTTTAAATTTGTTTGTGTACTGTCAGTTGGTCAGTTGCAGGTGAGAGAGGTCTCACGTCTGTTCTCACGTGCTCTTTAGAAACACCCAATATTTTGTATGAAACATCATGTGTGAATCCACCATATAGAATCCATTTTGTCATGTGTCTTCCCCCCACAAAGCTCAGGGTTAATGTAATCAATTTAGGTAAAAGTATGGAAAGAAATGGAACTCAGATATTCACGTCTCTAAGTGAGCGACTACAGAAGATGAACTTAAAAGAATAGCAGCACCTTACACTTGCATTACACGTTTTTAAAATAAGGATCGTAAAAATATTTAGAACAACGCTTCACCACACAGTGCTGAGATTGCTTCAGTGCACTTGAGTGATAGAGAGGGTGTCCTCTCTACTGTGCTGCAAAACAGGGAGGAGAATGCCAGGGGACCTGGGAGACAGTGCCACCCAGTGATTCATGGAGGATGCTTGGGCAGAGTGTAGAGTGTCCTTTTCCTCTCAGACCCATCATGGTGTGAAGGCCAGGGCCAGGCTAGGGATAATGATCTGTGTGTTTATTATTGAATTTGTATGAACATGTACACAGGACATCTTGGTTAAGTCTCCCTTAGTAAGGAAGGCTATTTACTACTCTTCCGGGACTGTGTGATATGTTCTGTCTGTCTGTTATTTCTTCTCTGACCACACCTAGCTGTCCATCATCTCTCTGTATTGTGCTTTAGACAGATGAGAGCAAGAGTCCGGGGTTTTGTCACAACCTACCAGTTAGAGGATTTTCAGGTCCATGACATCGATTCTCTGTATCTTTCTTTCATCATCAGTAAAGTGGTGTTCATAAAAGCACCTACCTGGTGCATCTTAGTGATATGAGTTCATTGAGGACAGTGTCTCACATGAGCGCTACTATGTAATGTTCCATTTTCTTCTATATTTAACTTTGTTCTGATTGTGGACTTAGCTAACCACATTGGTTTGGTTTTGTTTTTTTGTTTTTTGTTTTAGTTTTTACATACTATTTTTTAAGATTAATTTTTATTTTTAATTATGTGTGTTTGTGTGTCTGTGTGAGTGAATGCCACATTTGTTTGGGTGCCTGAGGAGGCCAGAAAAGTGTGTCAGATCTCTGGGTCTCGAGTTATGGACAGTAAGTAGTCTGATGTGGGTGCTGGGAAGAAATGTGGGCCTTTTGCAAGAGCATGAAGACCTCTTAAACACTGAGGTACTTCTCTGGCCCCTGCGATCGTCATTTTTGGGATGTCTCATTCTGGCTTTGAACTCATCACTGTAGCCCAGGCAGTTCTTAAACTCACTGTGAAGCCTAGGCAGGTCTTAAACTCAAAATGTTTGTCCCTGTTTTAGTTTCTCAAGTGCTGGGATTACATGTGTGTGCTACCCCACACCTGTCTTCTGCCTCAAATTGTAGTTACGGTAAGTCCTCCTCAGTCTGAGGGACCTTGTCACACTAACATGGTAACGGGATACAGTAGGGCATAGCGGGGAGCATCTTAGATTGAGTTTATATAGGGTTTATTAATACACAAAATATTATCTCATTGGTTTGTTTGTCTGCTTTGATAGCTGACACTGGCTCCTCAAGGCCATTTTCCCACAGCCACTTGCCTTATGTCCTGACAGGAATAACCGCTCAAAGCTGTGGCTGTGGGATATGACTAGCACAAACGAGACGGCCTTTGGTAATTCTCGGAGCAATTTGGCCTGGGATAACACTAGCCAGTAATTTCCTAAAGTGCCACAAAGTAGCAGGAACATGATTTATAGGAGCTAGCTACTTTTGTTTCCAGAGTTGGGTGGTGCTTGTTTTGTTTTTGTTTTGCTTTTCCATGTTCAGAACCATCTAGGGAATTCCTGTGGTGATGGGGTGTTTACGGAACAGGGCCAATACAGCAGGCTGTGTAACACCCCTCCCGAGATTCTCTGCGTTCATCAGGAAAGCATGGGGATGTTGCTGACTGGCTGACATGTTGCTTGAAAATGGGTGAGTGTATGAAGCAAGTGATGTAAAACTGGCACCTTGCATTCTAGTCACCATTAGGAGGCTTGCATTCTGTAAAGTAGGCTTTTGCCAAAAGCAGAACTTGAGCAATTCTAGTGTGTGCAGAAGCGGTTTTATCACACCAGGAAGATGCAGGAGATGTGTGACTGTGGAAGACAGGATCAGGAAGCAAACGAGTGTGCCCTCTTGCTCTGTCTCTTTCTCTATCTCATGTCTTGTTTTGAGGCAGGATTTTAAAGTATTTTCAAGAATTCCCCCAGAGGACTACACAAGTGATAGAAAGACCTTCTGGATAGCTTAGGAATGTAATCTATCTGGATCCGTTGGCATATTGTTTTGGAACAGTGTTGGTTGTTCCATTGTCTCCCACCCACCCCCAATCCTGTCATTTGTAGTACATATTGCTAAAGGCCTGTTCAGTCTCCATGTGTATTGTGTGAACTTTCCCCTAGGGCATGGGCTTACATCTGTTCACCCCAGAAAGGGCAGCACTGACCAGAGAAATGACTCCATTCAAGTCCAGCTTGAGGAGCTCATGAGTTTAATTAATATTATGTACAGCAGTGTAGGTGAGGGGGTACTCACAGGAGCATGGGCAATGTAGACATGACTATACTGCCGGGTGTGGTGGAGCTCACTTTTAATCCCAGCACTCGGGAAGCAGAGGAAGGCAGATCGCTGTGAGTTCAAGGCCAGCCTGGTCTACAAAGCTAGTCTAGGACAGCCAAGGCTACACAGAGAAACCCTGTCTCAAACAAACAAACAAACAAAACAAACAAACAAATAAACAAAAAGACTATCCCAACTCCCAGCAAATGCTACCTTAAGGTTGAGCTCTTCTCAATCTTCACGGAGTGCTCATGGGTCCAATCCTGTGTAGGTTGCCAGTGTGTAATTACAGCTGCTGTGGGGTTGTGAGGAGAAAGGCCAGATCATTGCAGAAGGACACGCATGGCATGAAGCTAGACTAAAAAAAATTTTTTTATTAATTAAAAAATTTCAGTTATAGTAAAAAATATATAAAAGAATCTTTAGTATCGTAAAGTGTAGTTCATAAACTATATTCCCACTGTTGTGTAACAGATCTTTGCAGCTCTTCTTACAATATCTAAAACCTTGCCCAGTAAGGGGCAGCTCCCTGTTCTTTCTTTACACAGTGGTTGGCAAAGAACCTCTTCTTGTTTCTGTCTCTGAATTGCATTATTCTGATTAGCTGATGTAGGAATCAAACAGTATTTGTCTTTGGGGGACTTAACAAAACGTCCTGAAGGTGTCTCCATAGGTGCAGGCTAGTCAGGAACACAAAGTGAGACACTGTCTCAGAAGAAAAGAAAATATAACTCTTAACCTTGTGCTTAAGTACTCTGCTTAGCACTTTAGTCGGGTTAATTCATTTAATGTTTTAGTAGCCCAGCGGAACAAATTGTAATTTTATAGTTAACGGAGCAGACACTGAGAAGGGAGATAACCTGCTAAGTTGAAACTGAGGTGGAAAAGACATTGAAGGTTTATCTTTTTGTATGAGGGTTGTGAATGGGTCTCAGAGGAGGACATAGGGAGATGAGGTGGATCAAGAAGACATGTTCCTGCAAGGAAGGGCTTGGCCTTGGGCAGCTTGCAAGGAGGACAGGGAAATATGAACTGACAGGGTTCATTAGAATCAAAGTTGCAGTAGACCGCACTGTCTTCATAGATAGGGTCTTAGGTGTCCAAACCACAGAGAGGAGGTGGAGTTAAGTACAGAGGGTCACTTGGTGTTCTTTCCTTACCCCATGCAGCAAAAGAACACCAAGGAAAAAATAAACACATGCCCCAGAACTCTTGACATAGAGATCAAAACACATCGATGGCATCTTGCAACTCTGATAATTTCATTGAACTGTGGGAGGCTTAAAATTGATACATAGGCAAACCCCTGATTAACATTAAGTGCTACTGTCAGTGTGACATAGCTGGATAAACTAATATTGAATAATCTATTAGATATGTCACACTTGAACAAGGAGTGTAAATCATACTGTATTATTTCAGCTGTAATTAGGTAGGAGATAAAAATCACAAACAGATGAGTGTGGTGAGAATTTGTTAGCATGCACATAGCATCTCTGGAATGTTTCTTTGTTCCATGCAGAGAGAGAAGTTGACTGCTTTCCAAGTATTGATTGCCGTTCAGGAAGTGAGAGGCTGAGGGGTGACTTACATAACATTCACAGAGTGGGGTTTATTTGTAAGTTCTATGAAATTAGCAGAAATCTCCCTGAAGTTAATGGCGGTGAAAATGCAGCATTCTGTACTCGGCTGGCTTCAGCCAGTTATTATTATTTTTTCCTTGTTCCTCAGGTAATGATAATGTTGCATTTATATTTTCTACTCTTTCCCTATGTACTGGCTGATGCCTTGACTAGCTAAGAATGAATGATTCAGGCCCAGAACTTGTGGCTGAACAAGACAGTGTATCCTAGCAGTTCTTTGGTGTTTGTTCCTGCTGTCTATCCAAACTTAAACTTGATTAAGGAGGAGAAACAGGCAGTAGGAATCAAGGCAAAAAATGAAGACACATTGTATCAGAAGGGATCAGCGATCCCAGCTGTAGCCAGGAAATGAAGATAATTGTAGGGGAAAAGATGGTGAAGGGGGAAACACAAGTTGGGTCTTCAGAACAGTGCTCCCTGCATAGCAAGTGTTTTGATGAATGAGTGTGCTTCCTTTCTTAGAAGGCTGATCCTTGTTCATGGTGGATGCTCAGGGTTGAATGAACAAGAAATCCAAAGATCAAACCAGGAATATAACTGATACGCATATCCTGAGATGTTTATGGTGTCTGGGTTCTATTGAGAGGGTGTGGTGTTTCTCTTTCCCTCTCTCCATCCCCTTCCCTCCTCATTTCCCCTCCTCTCTCTCCTCACCTACATCTTGCTTCTCTCCTCCCTTCTGCATAGTGTTTTGTTGTTGCCATTTAATAGTTTATTGTTGTTGTTGTTGGTGGTGGCGGTGGAATTAACCCTGACACCGCGTTCATCTCAAGCCTATATTCCACCACCTAACTAGACTTCTGGTGCTTTTCCCTGGATTCTTGGCACATTGTCTCATTGGTTTTAGGTGTTGTTCTGTTAATACATAAAAGCGTCTTTTGGTGCTTTTTCATTATGGATGAAGAACTTTGTGTGGGTGTGGAAACCTCCAGCAGATATTGAGCCAAAACCCATGTAATACTGGGATACTGTCCTCACCAGGCCAAAGCATCTCCCCACCCACCCCCCAATGCACTTAAAAGAGCCGGTGGGAGCGTTCTTGGCTGCCTGGGGCGTGTGTTCAGGTGCCAGTCTCTTGCCAGCAATCTGGTTGGAATCAATAGTTTGTGTTCCAGCCAGCTGGACTCTTGGGAAGTGCAGTGCAGAAGTGAAGGGTGAGCTTATGGAGCTAAAGGCAGTTGTCCTGTTTTCTCTAAGTTTCAGCTTCCTCAGGAGGTGTTACCTGACTTTTCTGAATTTCATAGATAGTGAACCCCATAAAACAGGGGTTTCCAGAGAACAATAGAAGGCGGACCGTTTTCTCTTCCAGGTCACTTGCTTTTCCCTCATTGCATTGTATAGTGTACCTCTGCCTTCCTCCTTCCTCCTTTTCCCCCCCAGATATACTTAGAACGACTTAATGGCACCATTTAAACCATGAGAGCAAATGCACAACTGATTTTTTTTTTTTTAAAAGACAGTTGAATTTTAAATGAAAAGCAGTTTCACACAAGTCAGGGCGGGCTGCTACTTGAAAAGAGCTGATGGCCAACTGGTTTTAGAGTGGATCACAAAAAGAACTGTGACATCACTTGTGGCCCCTTAGAGTAAGGAACCCTGTGTTCACAGGTCAGAGCACTGCAGGAAGGTTCAGCGTTTGCAACAAGAAACTTGATGACTGGCCTACTGTCACCCTGGCTAATCTTCCTTCGTAGCCCCTGTCCAGTAATATGAGCCCTCCCCTCCTAAAGCACCCAGAGATGTTTCCACATGCGTCCATAAGCTTTCCTATGTTTGACGGCCTATTTATCAAGGGCAGCTTCCTTTATACTGTTAGCAGAAATCTAAAAGGGGGAGTGGTTAGAATGGGGGGGCCAGGGTCCAGAGGGAAATTTACTTGGCTTTGAGATAATAGGGGTGTGTATGGAGGGTGGGGGCATGGTATAGATTCAGTGCCACTAGTCCTATATACAGTGCTGAATGCGGAAGTACAGAAGACAGTTAACATTGCTTCCGTTCTCAAGGAGTTGATCCACAGTGGGCTGTCTGTCTGTGCATAGGTAAAAGATTTCAAAATAATTGACAGTAGAGGGCACATAAGGGTGGTAGTGACACAAAGAAAACAGCTCCAGTTTAGAAGAGTGGTTCTCAACCTTTTGGGAATTGACTGGCCCTTTCACAGGAGTCACATATCAGATATATATGATTCATAATGGTAGCAAAATTACAGTTATAAATGAAAGTAATTTTATGGCTGGGGCAGGGGGTGGGGGTGGGGGCGGGTCACTACAACATGAGGATCCAGGCATTAGGAAAGTTGAGAACTACTGCTTTAAGCCATTTTCTTAATTAGTCACTGATGGGGGAGGGCCCATGTGGATGGGGCCACTCTCGGACTGGTGGTCCTGGGTTCTCTAAGGAAACTGGCTGAACAAGACAGTAAGCAACAGTCCTCCTCGGCCTCTGTATCAGCTCCTGCCTTGCCTGAGTGCCTGTCCTGACTTCCTTTGATGCTCTATGATGTAGAAGATAAACTGAATAAACTCTTTCCCTCACCACCTTGCTTTTGGTTATGGTGTTTCATTCATCACAGCAATAGAAACCCTACCTAAGACAAAGAGCTAGACTTCCCAAAGTTATGATTCTGCACTTTGAATAACTGAAACTTGCTGAGCCTGTGGTGTGCATAACTAGTTAGTGAAAGGTTCGGGGTGGACTCAGCCCGGCATCTGAGTTGCTCTGTGACTTCCACTCTTCTGGGATTTACTCCTTCTCTGTCATTCAGTACGTGTTGACTGACTCAACTATAAGCAACCACACACTTTCACAGAGGGATGAGGCACTTTCTACCAGGAGCGTCAGTCTAAGAGTAGGAACGAACTCGAAGCTATAGGCCAGTGTCAGGTTATGGAGATTCAGCCCAAGAAGTTAGAGGACAGCAGGGTGTTCTGACTTTGTAGCCTGAGGCTATCCTTTGCTCATTCCTGCATTCCTTCATTTTATTAGTAGAAGTGTGCTGAAATAAAAAATTCAAATGCATGAGCAAAAGTCATCTTATAAGCTTTGCAATACACAGGATATTAAAGTCTGTAAAGCTGTAAGCTTATGGGGGCCTGGAGAGACGGCTCTCAGCAGTTAAGAGCGGATTCTGCCCTTCTTCAGCCTCTGAGTTTGGTTCCCAGCATTCCTGTTGGGTGGCTCACTCCATCTCCAGTGGACTCACACCATCTTCTGGCGCCCCTGAGCACTGCACTCATGTGTGCATACCCTACCCCACCCCTTATATACACACTTAAAAGCAAGTCTTTAAAGTTGTAGGCTTAGGGAGCCAACCAACATGTTTTTGCATCTTAAGATGCAAAGATACCGAGTTCTGTGACCTTGGGCAGTGACCTTGGACAGTATAATTCAACTCAGTGTCTTCTCTCCTTAAATGGAAAACAGTGGTGAAAACTATCCCCACAGTGAACTATTATCAGGAGCGCATGAGCACTGAATGCAAACAAAGCCTTTGGTACACAGTATAGTGTAAGCTGTCTTTGGAGAACTGCCTCACTGAGGACTCTTAGTTGGTTTGAGTTTTCTCTAGAACAGTGTTTTATGCTTTTTTAAGCATCAGGGTGATTAAGAGGATTATTGATTGCTTTATTGATTCATTCACTTTCCCCTTTCTTTTTAAAATATCACTTTGGCTGTGTGGGGGCACATAATGGAGTCCAGAAAACTGTGTGTGCATGTGTATATGTTTGTGTTTGTGTGTGTGCATGTGTTTGTGTGTGTGTTCTCCTTTTACTATATGGATTCTGGGTTTAAAGCTCAAACCCAGGCTTAACAAGGAGCCTTTTTATTTACTGAGCCATTTTGCCAGATCCTCATCCCCCTTTGAGACAGGGTCTGGCTATACACCCAGGTGGGACTGAAATTATCCATTCTCCTGTCTGTTTCCTAAAGGCTGGGATTATAGGTATGCACCGCCAGGCCTGGTGAGAGAACATCTTAAAACTGCACCACAAAGGCTTTTGAGTTAGGCCAAGATGGAGTCAGCTTGGTTGTTAGAAAATTCTACCTAAGATAAAATTCTTGGATGTCACACAAAAGTACAAAAAGGCACAGCAGGCACTCATAATGCATGCACTTGAGTGACATGCTGGTGAGTGCTCTGGATCTTTTCAGAGACACACATTCAACCTGGACTGAGTGTGGTAGCAGCCTCCAATCAGGTGAGCACCACAAGCCACTCCCCTTAATCTCAACAAAGGAAAGGAAAGCCTAGTTTCTCTAGATGGAGTCTGGGTAAAAGGATGGGTTAACAACAGAAAACATTTTTTAGGTCATATTTTCCCTACTGCAGCCAAATACCAAAGGGGGACAATCCATACTCTAGTCCCATAACACTCAGCTATCCAGCAAAAAATTTGCTCTTCTGCTTCTTGCAAACAGGCAGCACACTTAAGTTCCCCTGTTGAGAGGTGTTAACTGAGCTGAGCTGAGCAGGGCTCTGATCCCCATTCCTCACTTGGCAGAGAGGGGTGCTGCTGTGTGCACTGCCAAGAGAAGCAGAGTTCCAGCAAAGCAGTGTGAGGCCAGCCCTTTCTTCCCTCCCCTCTTGCTGGTGGCAGTACATTTAAGGGGAACCTGGTCGTGCTCCCTCCGATGGAGGAAAGGTGGCAGTGCCAATGGCTGCCCCGTTTTCAGTGAGTAGGAAGTTGCCAGCCTGTTTGAGGCAGGGAACTGAACTTCCATTCAGCATCTGATGCAGGCAGGAAGACTGTGTCCTCTCTCCTACTGTAGTGTTGGGAGGGCCTGAGGGAGGGGTGAAGCAGCCCCCATCTCCATAACTGAGAAATAAGAACATTCTGGATCAAAACAGAACAAGCAATCCCCAGGAGCCAGGAAGAGTCACATGGTGTATGAGAAGAGCCAGCAACAGACAGTGGAACTGAAATGAGTTGCATGCTAAAATTCCAACAAGAATTTTAGAGAAACTATCATAAGAGTGCTTCTCAAAGCTATTTACGCGTTTAAAACAACTGAAAAGTAAGAAATTTCTGCAAAACATTTGTCCCGATACTAGGGAAGATTGTGGGGGAGGGGGTTGTAAATGCTGCAGACATAGATGGTGGCTGTGTTTGCTGTACCCGCTGAGTTGAGGTGTGTACCTAAGATGGGTACTTGTATGTCCTGATTGTACCTCAGCAAAGACGAGGTGCAGAACTGCATAGGAACAGTCTCCATCTATGGAGGTTCTGCTTCAGGAGGTCCAAAATATACCGGAGCTTCTCCCTCCATTCCTATGTCCTCCCCCTTACTCCTTCCACCCCTCCCCTCCTTCTCTGTCTCTCTCTCTGTCTCTCTCTGTCTCTCTCTCTCTGTCTCTGTCTCTCTCTCTCTGTCTCTGTCTCTCTTTGTCTCTCTCTCTGTCCCTCCCTCCCTCCCCTCAAGTCCCAGGTGATTCTGATGCAGCTGGTGGCTCCTGGCAGCTCGTGATCCCCGCAGAGGAATGTAGGCTAGTTGTGAATTCTTCAGACTACGAATCTGTTAGCAGCCTGTGCAAATAGAAACTTGTTCTGGTAAATTATGAATTACCAGATAAGTACTTGCAGAATAAACAGAATACATAATTAGAATCCATTTAAGTGTGCTATCTCAACTTGGAAATGAATTTTGTGAGTTACTCCTTGTGTGGGTCAGGTTGTGAGGGCTGTAGGGTAGCATCACGAGAGGTGTTGATTGATGAAGAGGCTGGGTCATAAAGCTGCTTTTGCTGCGACTGCATCCTTCTCCATTCCATCTTGGGGCACCGCCATCTTCATGGCCGATGGAGCTATATATGCTGATGTGTGTGAACTGCACTGCCTTGCCAGTTTGGTTTTCATTATCCTCTTTGGGGCTGTGCTTCTTGCTGGCGTTTCACTCCCCACCACCATCCCACCCTGTAGACCTCTGCCACTGGCCTCGCCTCACCTCATTGGCTGTAATGCTGCCCTCTAGACTGCATTTTCCAACATCACTAAGATAACTCATGCACTTCACCAGTGGTCTGGGGTGTCAGCGTGAACCATTCAGTATAGAGTGGCATTCTGTTTTTGGAGCCCCCGGGGGTGGGTGCTGTCTTTGTGGTAGAGACATTATCTTTAGCATTAGGATACTTGCTTTGGGGCTAAAGGACCCATCATCTTTGGGGTAAGGCAGTCATTTTGTGATGGAGGCTCTCTATCTTTGGGGTTACTTTTTACATAGCACAGCACTGAGGCAACTATATAAAATCCCGGTTGTAGAACTTGTCAGAGCTAAACTGAGGATCAGGGGAAAGAATGGCCCTTTATGTCTGTCACCTGAACCAGGTCAGCTGCCAACAGTCCTCCTGGTCCTAGAAGGAAAGCTGCTCTTTAGATCTGGTTCCAGACTGCAAACATAGTCACGGCTAAGAGTTAGGGGTGACGAGATATCAGGTTGGCCAGGTGTAGTTGTGGCATTCCTGGAAGCTCCTGTTTGACTTTACCTCTTTGGAAATATTTCCTTTGCTTTTTCTTCTCGTAAGATTTGGGTGCATGAGAGTGCCTCCAGACAGTAAGGCTTCTGAGTTCAGTATGGGACTCTTGGTTCACTCTCAAAGTCTGTAGCTCTCCTTGATACTCAGTGCTCACTTTGCTGGTCTTAGTTGTGTGCGAGTGTGTGTGTGTGTGTGTGTGTGTGTGTGTGCGAGTGTGTGTGTGTGTGTTGCAGTTGACTATCATCAAATGTCTCATATCTGAGGAGGTCACATACTTACAGCTTCTGATCCTGTTGGTGTTTTGGTGGAGGAGCTATGTGTGTGTGTGTGTGTGTGTGTGTGTGTGTGTGTGTAAAATAAGCATTAGGAATTGTCCATCTACACTGAGGCAATAACACTTGAAACATTTGCACAAGTCTGCCTCCAAGTCCTTGGGTGGATTATGGTTTCTAAGAGGGATTAGCTTTTGTTTTCCATTGTAGAACCAGGAGTCGTAGGAAGGAAGTGGAGGGAGACAGTGTTTT
The DNA here is from genome assembly GCF_964271855.1 of Acomys minous. Classification (NCBI taxonomy): domain Eukaryota; kingdom Metazoa; phylum Chordata; class Mammalia; order Rodentia; family Muridae; genus Acomys; species Acomys minous. Next base: position 77,007,144 of record NC_140498.1, read on the forward strand.
CTTTTTTGAGGGGGAGCTACAGCATCACAGGACTTTTCAAAGTGTGTGTAAATTCTCATGTAATGGAAGTTGCCACAGGAGGATCTGTATGTGGCATTGAGGAACCTCTAAGGATGCTTTCATGTTTCCCCTTTTGTACAGTTAATTAATACAAGCCACGAAAATGAACCTGTAGAACCACAGAAATAGAAATTGCTTGTGCCTTATCCAACTTAACTTGCTTGTTCAGCAGACCTGGAATTTAGTAACTGGGCATCCTGGGAACTCAAGGATGGCAGAGAATACCAGAGCATAGGGCTGCATCTTCATCTCTTTTTCCTTCCTTGTTTTGAGATGTCTGTGTCTGCAGGACCCTTTTCCCCCAACTCCGTAGGTTCTAAAGCATGGTTCCTATCATGTGTACTCTTCAAAGCCACTTTCAGCAACTTGACGGTTGGAAGCAAGTAGCCAATTCACTGATCATAAATCCCTCGTGAGCCTGACAAGGCAGCTTTTCCCAAGGAGAGCGGCCAGCATTCCTGCTTATGATGATGTGTCTCTCATTAAAGCCAAATGTGAACTCAGAAAATGGCTTTTTTAGTAGCAGCCATAATTCTTTCTCCCACATGTTCTTCCGTGGCTAAAACAACTTGGCCTGTTGGGAGACATAGTAAATAGGGCTTATAAAATGCGTTCCATATCTTAACTTTTGGGTAGATCCAGGTGACCTCATTAGTGTTGCCGCCACAAACTAACCAGGCACGGTTGCCAGCTTGTGACAGAGGATATCTACGCTCTGACCCCTGAGCCATGCCATTGCTAGTCTGCTTAAGTTTTCTGGCTGTATTAATGCTATAGCTATTTTTTATTTTTTTATTTTTATTTTTTTTGTTTTCTTTTTTTAATTTTTATTTCAAATTGTCTTCAGCGCCCTTTGAAATTTTCCATTGTACGTTGTATAATTCTGAGAAAATACGTTATTTTGGTTGAAGGTTTTGCCCCTGGGTCCTGATAGATGCAACAGCTATGACTGGTCCTCTCCCGTGTGCAACTATTCTGTGAAATACTGGGCTATGGGATGGATGATGTCCTGCTGTCATTACTGTTTTATTATTTGAATGTTTTCGGTTTAAAAATCAACCTTTATTTGTATTGCGTGTGTACGGTTGTACATGTGTGTCTGTGTGCCATGTGAGGAGGACAGAAGAGAGAGTCCAGTGATCCTCTGGGACTGCAGTGGCAGTTATGCGCCGCCCTGTAGGTGCTGTCACTTGAACCTGAGTCTTATGGAAGAGCTACTAGTGCTCTTGACCCTGCTGAGCCCTCTTTCCATTCCCCTGTTTTTACTATCATTAAAAAAAATGCTTGATTTCGTATGTGCACACAGTATATTTTGACCATGTTTATCCCCCTATGTCCTCCCAGATCCACTTCCTCTCTCCACCCCCTTCCCAACTTCGTGTTCTCAATCTCTCTCTCTCTCTCTCTCTCTCTCTCTCTCTCTCTCTCTCTCTCTCTCTCTCTCTCTCTCTCTCATAACCCATAACCCATAGAGTCCAACTCTTGCCTGTGGAGCCATCCCCTGGAGTATGGCAAACCCACCAGCGATCACACCCTTAAAGAAAGCGAACTTTCCTTCTCCCAGCTGCCAGCAGTGTCAATAGCTCCTCAGCTCTGAGTGCAGGGGGAATCTCCTCCCCTTTGCATGTTGCAGTGATGAGTGGCTTGATCTTGTGCAGGCTACTGCAGCTGCTGTGAACTCAGTGAGTGCAACATTGTCCCTGCCATGCACAAAGGATCCGGCTTCACGTTGGTTCTCCTTGGCTTCTGGCTCTTATGGTCTTTGTACTCTCTCTTCAGGGGTGCTCTGCCAGGAAGGGGTATGATAGATGTCCCATTAATGGCTGAGCATGCCATGTTCACTTATTCTCTCTATTTTGACTGTTTGTAACTTTCTGTATCGACTACAGTTTTACTCTAAGCCTTTATGTTTAAGCAGTGTTTGACTATTTAATGATGCCCGGTGACATGTTTTTGCGTTCAGCAAGCAGCCAGTATAGAGTTTCCAGACGTTTGGGGAAAAAACTTGGTGCTTTGTGGTAATTTTTGTAGTTGCTGTGGGGGATTGCTGAGCTGTGTATGCATGGGGCAGGGTGGGGATTGGCATTTAGTCAGATTTTCGGGGGATGGGGCTGGAGAGATGGCTCACAGGTTAAGAGCACTGGCTGCTCTTTCAGAGTGTACCCAGGCTAGATTTCTGCACCCGCATGGTGGCCTATGGCCCTTTGTAGTGCCAGTCCTTTGATATCAAATGCCTTCTTTTGCCCTGCAAAGATTATACTGTATGCATGTGGTGCAGAGGCATACCTGCTGACAAAACACCCGTGCACAGGTTTGTCTGTTATTGCTTACTCCCCGAGCTTTCGTGAAAGTGCTGCTGACTTTGTTTTCCAAACTAGGCAAGAATCTGGTATTAAACTAAAGGAGTATTGAAAACAAATCTCAAAAGGCGGAAGGTGGTGGCTTGGCAAGATGGCCCAGTGGTTAAGAACACTTGTTGCTCTTGCAGAGGGGCCCAGGTTTGGTTCCCAGCATCCTTGTTGAATGGCTCATAATTGCCTATAACTCCAGCTCCAAGGGAGTCCTCCTTCTGGGTTTTACAGGCACCTGCATTCACATGCATACACCCACAAAGGCACATGCAAGCATATATAATTAAATAATTGATAAAAAAATAGAATGACACATTTAGCAAATGCCAGATATAAATTCTGCCTAGGTATTTGTCATCCACCAAAAAGTCTCTCCTACTCAATTCCAAGTGATGGCGAGTCACATCAAATTTTAGGTTCTTGTTGTTAAATTTTATTTTTAATTTTATTAAGTCAAATTGATCATAAAGTAACTTGGACTGTGAGAATGAGCCAGTGTTTAATTTCTTGGAACTGCTACAGCCTTGGTTACAATAAATTTCATAGGGCTCAGAAGTTAGGAACTGGTGAAGATTCAGTGTTTGCTAAAATCTTGACTTTCTCCATGAGTGCCCCTGAAAGGAAAGGGCATCAGGGGATGTTGAGAGCCATGTCCTCTGCCACAGGTCCTCAGAAATGAGGTGTAGTTTGTTTCACAGTGTTCCCTGGATCTTTGGCCTAGGGCAAAGAGAAGGACCAGCAAAGAAACCCGAGATCTGACCATTTGATGTTGATTTCACAGGTGGCTGATCACCGTGTGCCTGGCTGTTGTTATTTATGGATGGACCAGATGAAGCACAGTGGTAAAGGCAGGGAAGTAGGATCTAGGGACACGTGGTCGTTGGTGAGTGTCGTTGCTAGAATTAAATGAGACCATTATGAGACCATTAGTGGGTGTGATGGCTGCCACCCTCTTCCTGGCGCCCCTCGAGTTCTTCCGAAGTCAAACAATAAAACAGATGGGAACAACCGTTGATCTCTCCCACTTTTTTTTAAGCTACAAGTTGATTGCAACGTTAATCAAGCTGTTTTAGATACTGAGTTCAGGCACAGTTTACAGAGCTGGGAAATTAGAATTGTAAGTGTGAGGGACTTGATCATTCTCACCTCTTCTGCTCCTGGTCACTGTCTCACCAGCAGGAGGGCGCAGAGGGGAGGGAGGCGGGGAGGACGACCTAGCAGGGTCACGTGACCACTACCTCAGTTTCATAGTCAGTACAAGGAGAAGCAGGGGCTGTAAACTGGATTTTGAATGTCTGTTATTTCTGCTTTATGCGATTTGTTTTGTTTTGTTTTTTTTTTTTTTTTGAGATAGGGTTTCTCTGTGTATCCCTGGCTGTCCTAGACTCACTTTGTAGACCAGGCTGGCCTCAAACTCACAAAAATCTGCCTCCCAAGTGCTGGGATTAAAGGCGTGTGCCACCACACCTGGCTGATTTTTGTTCATTTACTTTGAAGACAAGATCATTGTATGTAGCCCAATCCGGCCTCTTAACTGCCTCCTCCTGCCTTAGCCTCCTAAATGCTGGAATTACAGGTGTATAAAGCCTGTAAGACTGTCTTTTGTTATGAGACTTTGCTCCAAAATACTTAGTAGCAAAATAACTCCCCTCCTTTTTTTTTTTAAAGGAAAATTTGTGTTAAATTATTTTTTTTTTTACCATTTGTCTGACCACTAACATTTTTAGGAATAATGATCTTAGAAGAGAAACAGGGTTTGTTTAGGATATGTGGCCGAAGAGAAGGGCAAAGCAGTAGTTAGCAGCCTACTGAGTGTAGGTGGGAGGTGCCTGCGGATAACATCTGCAAGCTTGGGGCACTGTGAGTCAGGATTTGGCCCTGAGTCAGCTCTCCTAAGATTCAAGTTTTACTATCTAATTATTCTTCCCAGCGAAGCAAGCTTCTTAGAGCATTACCAGTGTCCTTGAGCTTTTGCTGGTGTGTGGAGGTGGGGTTTGGGGGAGTTGTGGTGGGTGGGGCCAGTGTGATGCCTGAGCCCAGGGTGACTTACTCCCCCCCCACCCCCCCACCCCCCGCCTTACCACCACTACACCCTCTTTTAAGATTCTTTATCATATTACTTATTATCTGAATGCAACACTAGCTTTTGTGTGTTTACTCTTCTCTCTATTCCTTTTCACTTGTTTCCCACACTGGGCTAGGGGGAGTTTGCTTGGGACAGCCACATGCGGCTGCAGCAGCAAGTGCCTTTGGTCATTCATGAGAAGACTCTGCCAGTGGCCTTGCAAATTCCCCATCTATAATTGGGGCAAACCTGGAGGGAGCTGATTAAGAACATTTGTTCCTTGGCATGACTTCTGTTCCGTGTTAGTTGCTCTAGGATTGTGGGGAGGGGGAGGGAGAGACTGAATGTTTGGTCTCATTCAGTGCTATGGATGGGCTTTGCATGGTTCCCTACCCAGTGCTAGATGGATTTCAGGCTACAGGGAATTTATTTGTATTACAGTCATCAAATCTCACTTATCCCCCTTCAAGTTTTTACTCTCAGGTACTTTTTCCCCAGAGGGTTCCTAGGTTATAATCTTAGGCTCCCACTGGTGTGTGCTCAGGAACTGAAGGATAATTTTCCTCTTGATTTTATATATATATATATATATATATATATATATATATATATATATATATATGCTAATTAACATAGGAAATCTGTGATTTAAGTAACTCATACTTCATATTATAACCAAGCATAACTTAGACAGCTACTTTTTGGACAGGAGCTTATGACATGTGGCCTTGTGTTTGCACAGTGATGGCGTGTGTGTGTGTGTGTGTGTGTGTGTGTGTGTGTGTCTCTTCCAAGAACGGGTCTCTGGTCCGGAAAGTCTTTGCTGAGTCCCCAGAATTTTATAAAAAGACTCTAAATGTGTTGAGCTCAGTCATAAGACCCTAGGTGGTTGGATGTGCTGTGGGTGAGCATTGGCTTGGACTCCGCTCCCCTGCCACAGGCCTTCCGGTAACTTTTAGAATAGGGCAGGGGCTTCCTGTGCAGCACTGGTGCTCCTTCCTGCTGCCTTAGCCTCCCAGGGTTTGGGTTACAGGTGTGCACTATCCTATTCCTGCCTTATTTGAATTCAAGTTCATGATGGTCCGCAGGCTGTGGGGCTCCCTGGGCATGCCCAGCTCTGTTGTGTGTGTGAAGTAAACCCCTTGACCCCTTGAGAAGGTTCCCCCTACTTCTCTTTCTGTTTATCCTACTTGGAATCACCAAGCCTTGTGTGACGTCCAGCGGTGCACTTCTTCATCTTACGGAAGTGTGTTTGAGATACGGGTTGTCTTTTTGCAGATTAGAACACTGAATCTAGAGAGGGGGAGGTTTTCACAGTGGGCTACTGTTAGAAACCAGGACCGGGAGTGCAAGCTCCAAAGTGTTTCTTCTCTGGTCTTCATAACTATAGGGTTGTTTTTTTTTTTTTTTTTTTTTTTTTTTTTGCCAAATTGGAGGCTGGCCATTTAAGAAGATACTTGTCCCTTGGTCAGGCAGGCAGTAGCTCCCAGTTGGCAGATTCCCCACTGGGATTCAATTTCCTTGGCTGATGCTCTTTGTTGTGCTTGTACCAATTCCCCCCCACCCCCACCCTCCAGACTCTTGGGCCTTCTCCCAAGCAGGAAAGATGGCAGAAGGCTCTGTCCTCTCTCATTCTCTTGGATATGCTGTTGATGTTAGGGAAGGACCTGAAAAATGAAGTCATGGTGCAAGAAAGTAGCCTGCCTATGGTATTAAAAAAAACAAACAAACAAAAAACAAAACAAAACAAACAACAACAACAACAACAAAACCCACTGTTAGTGAGCTTGAGGCATAGCGAGAGAGTGATCCTAAGAGTAGCAGTTTCCTGCCTTTCTCCTTTTGAACATCCCTGCCCCCTGCTTCCTTTGCTTGTTTTTGAGGTCTGTGAATTTATCTTGAATTTAAGGATGGCCTGTTTTTTTGAACGTTTAAATAGGTAGCACCATTCAGCAGGGAGTACCTATGCAGACTGAGGTGTCTCTTAAAGCCTGTTTGTAATACAAGTCATTTGAACTGATTCCTTGAGCTGGTGATGCGTTTCTGCTTTAGAGTCTCTGCCTGGATCTGTGCACTGACCTTGTGCTTTACCTGATGATGTGCTTTTATGCTCCTGCTAGGTGGGCCAACCCTTCTCCTATCCTTTTAACTGCTACCCGTAGATGTTCGGGCATGTGTTCCAGGGCGAGTTAGCTACCTCCAAATGACAGCTGCACACCAGCCACTCAGATTTGGAAACAAGGACAACCTTGGATTCCAGTAATAGTTTCTCAGCTTTGTTTGGTCTGGGTACTGCAGAAAGGATGACTTGGCCTTCAGAGAGGCCCAGTCAGATAGATGAGTGAAGTCCCAATGGGAAGGGAGTTTCCAGCTGTCGATCATAAACAGCTACTCAATGCAGGGGAGGGGAAGTGGGTACTTGTAAGCCGGGAAGCTGTTTGTAATTGACAGCTGCCCGGGAGAGGGGAAATCAGTTCCCCCCTCCCCACCCAATGGATTGACACGGGCTATATACCAGCCATACTCCAGGGCAGGCCCCATACTTAGATGCAATTGTCCAACACAAATTGGACTCCATGATTTTTATTTTTAAGAGAAAGGACATAGCCAGGCGTGGTGGCGCACGCCTTTAATCCCAGCACTCCAAGGCAGAGGCAGGCAGATCGCTGTGAGTTTGAGGGTAGCCTGGTCTACAGAGTGAGTCTAGGATAACCAAAGGTTCACAGAGAAATCCTGTCCTGGAAACAAAAACAAAAACAAACAAACATACAACAAAACAAAACAAAACAAAACAAAAACCCACCAAAAAACAAAAAGAGAAAGAAAATGAAGTTAGGTGAATGATAAGGTAGGATCAGGTCTGGAAGAAGTTGGTAAAGGGGTAAGAAAATGGTCAAAATATATTGTATGAAATTCTCAAAGTAATAAGTAAAAGCACTTAAAAAGAGAGGAGGAGTCTACCATCTGGGTGTGGCTTTTCTTCCCACCGCACAGAGCATACACACACACACACACATCTAGAGGAGAGATTTCTCTTTGTAGAGGAAAGAAAAAGGCGCAGGTGAAGCTGCCTTTGGTCATGCTGGACAGTTATGTTAGGAAGATACCACGTCAGAGGCCTCTGGTCCGTCTCCCTCCGGCCTTTTTTTTTTGCCTCCTCCGGCTTTGCCGTTGTCTTTCCTTTGTGATCTGTGGGGCTTGTGAACATGGGTGACTAGGGCACGCCACCTCAGAGGGGCTCTGAAGGAATAGCATCTGGAGGGGTGTTTTGATGTCAAACGGCTGTTGTTTCTTTCCGAGGAAATCAAACAGCTGGGAGAAGAAGCCCAACAATGCCGAGGGGAGCTGGGGAATTGTTACTTGTAAACGCAGAGAAAGAGAGCAACATCTCCTGGTAGACGTTTGAGGTGTTCAGCTTATGCCTTCCGAGAATAGGGACTTGTCTCTCCGTGATTGCCCTCATCACCCGGCAAGAGGAGCGGGGGGGAGGTGTGCTGGCCACGTTTGAGCTGAAGTGTGCAAGTCAACATTTTACCCCAGTTCACTAATTGTCATTACCACACATCTCTCTTTTCTTGGTCCTAGACTTCCAGGTGCTAGGAGATAGTGCTAATAGACTCCCCCCCCCCCCCCAAATCCTTGCACTCAAGATGCTTTGATGCTAGGTGAGGGATGAGATGATGGTGGTGAATATAAGGAACGCACTGGCAAAAGAAACAGGAAAGCAATGGGGTGAAACTGGGGAAATACTCACATTTGAGTATGGCCGTGGAAGGTGTCCTTAAGAATGAGCATAGAATAAGTGACTACCATGGGAGGAAAGGTAGACTTTTTAAAATGATGTACAATATTTAAAACATTGGAATGTAAGCACACATAGAGACTTAAATATTTTTTTCTTTTACATACAAAAGGACATCCAATGTCATAGCACCTCCACATGTACACACTTGCATCTACATGTGCGCGCACAGGAAAGCACAAACTCACTCTCTCTCTCTCTCTCTCTCTCTCTCTCTCTCTCTCTCTCTCTCTCACACACACACACACACACACACACACACACACTAGAATTAAATAGTTTTACATGTGAAAACATCTCCAACCTGATGTTAGTTTTGTGATCTGGCTGTTCTCTTTCTGCCTCACCACAATGCTGCAGTTTATAGACCTTTGCTCTCTTGTGGTTTCACAAGACTCTGGTGTTTGGTGTTCACACACGTTTGCTCCTAAACATTGTTCTATACCCAGAGGCAGGAACACACTTCCAGATTATCAGGGTCAGTGTGGGCCATCTTCTCAAAAACATCTCCACATAATCTATTTAAGAAAAAGAAAAGGAAAGAAAAAAAGATGAGTCTAGATAACTGTCTCTGATTGCTCAACAAATAGGATCTAGACACTGTTTTTTCAATGGAGAAAACAAGTACAGTTTGGTTTGCTCACCAGAAGCAGCATCAGCATCTCTCTTTAAAACACTCAGGACTGTTTAGAATCAGAGGGGAAGCGAGTCGAGCCTCAGTCTGCATGGTTCCCTAGGCAGGGGGTCCCGAGTTGTGCAGAAATGGAGAAATTTAGCAAGCAAACAAGTGAGCACGCATATACATTTTCTTTGCCCCTGTATGTGATGTGACCAGCTCTTTGAAGTTCCTGCCTTGACTTTTCTTCAACAGTGGACTGCAATCTAGAGTGGTTTTGTTTGTTTGTTTGTTTGTTTTGTTTTGCTTTGTTTTAAATTTCAGCAATAGAAATGTACCAGTAAGCTTGGAGATGGTATATGGAGACAGTTCATACAGCAGTAGAGCCAGGCTACCCTGCACATAGTGTTTGGGTTTTGATGGCCACTTAGACTTAGATTTGGACTTCGGGAACATTTCCTTTAGTTTCGGTGGTGTTCACATTTGTCACCCGGCTTCCTAGCTTCTGGTGCCTGGTGGTGTAGGACTACATATATATATATATATGTAAACAGTATTCTGCTCGCATGTGTGCATACATGCTACAAGAGGTCACCAGATCTCATTATACATGGTTGTGAGACACCATGTGGTTGACTGGGAATTGAACTCAGGACTTTTGGAAGACCAGCCAGTGTTCTTAACCTCTGAGCCATCTCTCTCTCCAGCCCCCCCCCCCCCTTGCTTCCAGGTGCCAAGGTTTCTTGTCTGGGAAGGGAGTTTCCATCAAAGGAGTGATTGGTAGCCACACACATCCTGCTCCCCATCCTCCTCCCACACTCTTGCCAGGGCATCAGAGAAACCGACTAAAGGCCTTTGGCCTGAAGCTACTACCCCCATCCTCAAAGAGGTATTAGAAAAGGCTTGGACTTCTGCCTTGGGGACCCCGATTTCCTTTCTTCAGAGCCCTGGACACACTGCTGTCTGTCTGTCTGTCTGTCTGTCTGTGGCATTAATAATTAACTCCACACCCCAGCAGTCTGTCTCATCATTCCCTTTGACGCTGCATCTGAGGTGCTCATCAGGGAATAGGGTGGGACTCTACTGTTTCAGGCAGCTGTTTTGGCCTAGAAGGACAGACTTTTCAGAGAGGCATTTCATTGGCTCCTTCCCTCCCCCCAACCCCCTCCCCCTTTGCCCCGGAATCATCCTGAATGAATTCCTGATCTGTTCAGCAAGACTTTTTTTTTCCCCCCTCACAGAAGAAATTGTTCTTCCTAAAGGTGCCAGGAAAGCCCAGTGAAAACCTGCTCCCTTAAGCTTCCTCCCCGTATGACTTTTTACCTCTTCCCATTCTAAACCCCAATAAATTGTGACCTTTTGGCTAAGGGCCCAATCTTAGAGCACTGTGTGGCTCTGGCTGACTCCCAGGACTGTTAATGACTTCCTTCACTGTCCCTGAATAATTGCTAGAAAAGACAGCTGTGGAGAGACATTTCCCCCAGCTTGCCAGCTCATTAACTCCAGTCTTGGTGAACAGGGTGCAAAGGGAGAAGAAGGTGGAGACCACTCTGAGGCGAGTAGGAGTGTTTGGATTGTGGATAAAAATATATGTTGTAGGAGCAGGGTAGTTGCACCACGTCAGAGCTTGAACTTGGGAGTCTGTGAGTGTTGGGCACGCTTCGGTTTTATGAGACTCCTTGCAGGAAAAGCCCAGCCCTGAGATCGCAGGTTAAGAAGCGATTGTCCACTGGTCCTCAAGTCCCCACTGCAGGTTCCTCTGGTACTGATTGATCATGATTTAACCTGTAGGGCACCAGGTTTTCTGTATACCACTTTTGTGAGCAGGGAAGCCCCTCGAAGTGAAATAGAAGATTCCAGAACAGTCCACTTTAATTGTATGGCCAGTATCAATACATCCCATAATGGCCTCCAAGCAAGTTTTCGAGAAACAGTATTTTTATAACGTGCCTCTTAAAAATGAACCAGATAATTAATCAAAACTTGCACAAACCACAGAAATCACATACAGTTATTTAGGGACCAAATATTTAGGTTAGCTGCACAGCTCAGCCTGAGCACTTAATGTGATGATGAAACAGGATAGGGCACTTGACTCCCATTCACTGAATATGGGAAACATCGGGTTTCGAGAAGATGTACTTGTTACTAAAAATGAATTATGAAAGGGCTTTATATAAGTCTTCAGGCAAGGACGTTGAACAAATTAATGTTTAATGCTACCAGCAAAGAGTTTTCAAGAGGACCCAGCGCGTTCTGTGACGGGTTCCTCGGTGTTTATGCCACGGACATCTAGGCTGCAGCAGCTAGGCTACCCTCTAAGCATCTTGGAGTTACCTGTGTGGGTTCTGATTGTGCATCTGAATATCTGGGGAAAAAACACCCCAAAACAAACAGAATTGGTAATTTCCTTTAAGGCTGTGTTTCTCATAATGAGGTGTACAGGAGGAGTACTTGGGAGGCATTTAAAAAAAAAAAATCAGCCCAGGCTGCATTCCAGGACTGATTAGATAAAGATCTCTGATGGTGTGCCCTGGCCTCAGTAAGTATTGTGCAAAACTGACTCCAAAGGTTAACTGAGTTTGAGCTAGCACTTTCCCTTATTTATTTGTTTATTTATTTTAGGGACAGCCATGCAACCCTGGATGGCCTTGAACACACAGAAATCTTCCATCTTCCTACTTTTCTGTGTCACTTTGCCTGTGGAAGATCTTTAAATGTGTGTGTGTGTGTGTCTAGAAATATAGATATATAGATTATGTGTCTGTCTGCTTTTTAAGGCAGAATCTACTGTATTTCTGCCTTATCTTGAAGTTTCTATGTAACTGATGTTGGCCTTGAGTTCCTGATCCTCTTGCCTCCACCTCTCAAGTGCCAGGATTATGCCATGGCTTATGTCAAACTAATGTTAACAATCTAATTGGACTTCCCAAAGGACTGTTTAAGTCTTTTTTTGTTTGTTTTTGTTTTTGTTTTGTTTTGGTTTTTTTGGTTTTTCAAGACAGGGTTTCTCTGTGTTATAGTCCTGGCTGTCCAGGACTCGCTTTGTAGACCAGGCTTATTTAAGTCTTAGAGTGCTGAAACAATCCATGTCTTAGATTTAAAGAAGTCCCTCACGTTTCTATTAACATTTCCCTAGGAACACTGAGACTTGAGTTTCTTCTGGGGCCCAGGGCCACCGTATCTTTCTAATCAATAAGACCTGAATTAGTCATTGGCAAGTGGCTTAGGATTGGCCATGGCAGACCTCACAGTGGTTTTTGGGAGGATCTATGACATTAAGAGTTGGGCTTTTCTAAAGTTCTAGATCACGTATTTTAGTGTAGTATTAACAGTACTCTTAGAATTCTTCCTGGTCCTGGAAAGGCTTTTGTCTTGGGAGAAGGCCAGCTGCGTTTCCAGCACATTGGTTTTTCTAGTTCCTTTCTAGAAGTTAAAGGCAACTGCCATTGTTAGGTCTTGAATTGTGAACTTCCTGACTCTTACAGAGTTGTTTTGATAGTCCTTGACTAATGGCTCTATTTTCCAACTTGGAAAAAAGTAAAGTATATAACACAGTGTTGAAAGATCAGAGAACCACTGCTTTTGTACAGTCTCTATTTTATCAAAGTGTGCTTCTGTAAATATGTATGACACAGTTAGTATGTTAGTTATGTTCCTGTTGCTCTGATAGAACACTATGAAGGTAACTTTATAGAAGAAACTTGGAGTCCGTAATGTCATGATGAAGGTAAGCAGGTAGGCGTGGGTGCTGGAGCAGGATGCTGCCTGCTCAGCTCGCATCCTGAAGCGCAAGCACAAAACTGAGAGGATAAACCAGGAACAGTGAGACTTTTTACACCCCAAGCTCTCAAACAGCGCCACCCACTGGAGACCAAGCTTTCAAAATGCGTGAGCCTGAGGGCCATAACCTTTTTCAAACCATCACTGTGAGAGTTGGCCAACTTGACACAAATTTAGACATATCTGGGATCTCAATTGAGGAACTGCCTCCGCTAGTTTGGCCTAAGGGCACATCATGGGGGCACTTTTCTTGATTGCTTATTGATGTGGGAGGGCCCGGCTCACCACGGGCTGTGCTATGCCTGGGCAAGTGGGCCTGGGCTGCATGAGAAATGTAGCTGAAAAAGCCAGGGAAAGCAAGCCGCCAGCAAACCAGCAAGCAGTGTTTCTCTGTGCGTTGAGTTCCTTCTTTGGATTCCCTCTGTAAACTGGAATAAAGGCTTTCCTTTCAAAGTTGCTTCCGGTCATGGTGCTTGTCATAGCAGTAGAGAAGCAGACTAGGACACAACCTATTATGTGGGAGACTGAGAGGGTTGAGAGAAAAATGGGGGTGGAGGGGAAAGGGACAAAAGTGGAGGAGAAGAGAGATAGGGAGAGCAATGAAGTAGAAGAGAAAGAATATGAGTAAATATTATCTGAGCCATTGCCAAATCACATGACTTTGCGACACTCTGGTGTGGAGTTCTCCTTAGGAGACACCTTCCAGCTTTGTGGCCTCAGCCCAGATATACTCCATGATCTTCAATTTTTCTCCTGTGAAATGTCACACTAATAACGGCCTCTCTGGGAGTATTTTGATAATTATCTGAGCTTGTCCCTAAAGCACACAGCAAGTGTTAGTTAAGTGTTTATTGGAGCACGGTATCAACTTGACTCACTAAAAATAGTCTCAGAGTGTAAGGTCCAGATGACACTTCACTCAGGAAGAGAGAGTTGATGGATGCTGAGACATCAGGAGAGTTCCTTCTGTGTCACTTGCTCGGGAAGGTTTCATTCGTTTATCTAAAGTTCCTTCATGCTGTCGTTGAGATGGGCTGGCTTATTCCCTGAGGCCCTTCGGGGTTCCATGTTCAGCTGGTGGGAACGGAGTTACACCTTTTTACTCCCCCTTGACAATACTGCTGCACTAGCCTGAAAACCACTGTGCGCTCACATGCTGCTGAACAGTCATGGCTCGGGGCTGGATGACCTCAGAGTTTCTAGTGCCGTCTTCAGGTTTCTATAACCTGGCCCTGCGCGTGCTTTGTAATCAGCTACAGTAAACTGATGACTTCTTGTCAGCTTGGCAGACTCTTAATATCTTCATGTGCTCGCTCGACTGACTGGGTCCTGAGGAGCAGGGTTGGTCCCTTTGTGGAGGCTGCGTTTAGAAGGTTTGGCAAGTGACCTGCAGTAGAGCTTGTGTTCCCTGTAACAGCGTGGGTAATGATTACAGCAACAATGCTGCTATTGTGTCCGGAGGTTTGAAGCTGTAATTTCATAATGAAATTGAAAAACATGAGATTAAAAACCTGACTATAGCACAGTAATTATATTTAAGTATCACAAATCATCTCCTTGTATTTAGTCGGGTATTTGAAGTTTTGGCCTCTCTTTGTGGAGTGCGATTATATCACTTCGTAGTTTTGCAAAACGGAAGGCTTCTAATTGATGGCTAAAAATGTGAGGATTGCTTTCTCTTAATGGGAAGGTGACGAGAACCCGTATTGAAATGTCGGAGGAGCCAGTTTGCTTCATTGACTAGAGTCAAGAAAGGAGTTTGTAGACCAACCGCCAAGATAAAGAAATGCTTAGATCTTTTCATGGTTTTTAATTCCCAGTTCCTTAGACCACACTGCACTTGCTCACTTTAGAAATGAAACTGACTCAGGCTGGTCTGGGACACTCTCCAGGCCTTTAGGGAGCAGCCATGCGAACTGCAGAATTTCTGATCTAGGTGACTGAGTTACTGGGGCCTGTTTCCTACTGATCAGTTCTTCATGGGCTAGCCCATTTCCGCTCATTGCTTGGGAATTTATTGGCTCATTAGAAAGGCTGGGTGCCGCTGGTGGCCTGGGAGGTGGGGAAAGTGTTAGTGCCTGGCAGGCGCTCCACTGAAGTGGAGGGTGGGGTCTTACTTAGGAAGCTAGCATGGAGAGTGGGTTTTGCCTCTGCTTTTGTTTCATGCCTTGTTGCCATGGGAGGGGAAAATAAAAGCAACAGGAGGAGGAAAGGGTTTGTGTGGTTTACAGGGCCATGTTACAGTCTATCCTGGGGGAAGTGAAGACAGGACTTAACACATCACACCCTTCACAGCCAAGAGCAGAGAGAACAAACAGTGGATCTTCTCTTACTTGCCCTTAGCTTTCTCCTCTCTTACAGCGGCCAGGGTTTCCTGCCTAGGAAATGCTGCCAACCACAGTGGGCTGTGCCTTTACACATTAGTTAATAATCAAGACAGTTCTTCACAGACATGACCAGAGGTCAACCTGATCTGTTAGTTCCTTGTCAAGACTGTCTCCCCCCCCCCCAAGTGATTTTAGGTAGGGTCAAGCTTACTATTAAAAAGCCTAATAACTAGCACAGGTCACTGTTTCCCCCTTCTTTTATTTCTAGGACCCATCAGGTATAAAGTGGTCACAGCGGTGGAGTTGTGAGATAATTCTCAGCCTTTTCCAGATTGTGAGGCACGGGCCTTCAGTTTTGCTTCTTACCTTTCTACTCCACAGTGGACACTGAGGCAAAGGGTTAGTGTTTCCAGGCACTTGTATCCAACAAACAATTTCTCTAGCTACAGGAACAGCATATATAGAGGCCCCTTCTTCCCCAACAGCCTTCTTTTCAGATTCTCTGAATTTGTAAAATTGAGTGAGGACTTGCTTTATACCATGGAGCGCCAGTCATTACCTTTGGAAGCCACCCAGGGAGGTCACAGTGTCCCCCAGACCGCATCACTGCTCCACCCAGACACACGTGCTGCCGTACATAGATGTGTTTGAAGAAGAACCTGCGTCTCAAATGGATGTGTGTGTGTGTGTTGTGTGTGTGTGTGTGTGTGTGTGTGTGTTGTTTGTGTGTATGCGTGCACGCACTTAGAAGGTAGAGGATGGCATTGGGTGTCTTCCTGTATTGTTCTCCACCTTTCTTCCTTGAGGCAACGTGTCACCAAGCCTTGAGCCTACTGTTTGACCTAGGCCAGTGTGCTCTCAGGATCTACCCGTCTCTGCTCCCCCCCCCCCCTAACGTGGGTCACAGGCAAACATGACTTGCATGTGAGCGCTAAGGATTTAAAGTCAGGTCTTCATGCTTGTAGAACAAACACTCTCATCTGCTGAGCCGTTTCCAATGTCACACACCTGCATTTTTGTTGTTGTTGTTGTTAAATGTCCAAAGGGGTCCTAAAAGCCTTAGTGTGTCACTCAAGGAATAGTGGTATGCCTGTGGGGAGTATTATCTTGTAATTCTCTCTGTGGGAATGTAAATCCTTTTTTCTAACTGCCCCCCACCCCCACCCCCCAAGTCTCCTGTCTAAACCCCTTTGACATGGTATATTATGTAACAGTACCAACCTCTGGCCTGCTTCCTTCAGGTGTACAGGAAGCTGGCCTTTGGCCATTACACAGTATGGATAGTAGGCAGAGAGGGTGGATTTTTTTTTCTAAGCCTGCTGTTTCTCATTTCTCTTAGGCTTGCTTAGGAAGAGGTAGCCTCTTTCTAACTATAAATTTTTAACTGTCAAGGACCTTGGGTACTTAATTTTCTACTCAAAACTCATTGAAAATTCCACCACGATCCATGTTTTTTGGCCTTGTAGAGCAAAGTGTATAAAAACAGTCATTTAATTAAATTCATCAAACATTTATTGAGTGGTAGGCTGAGGCTCTAGTTCTGATATGTCAGAGTAGTCAGCACAAATGGGTTAATCCAGGTCTCTTCCCACCCCCCTCCAGAGGCTGTGTTAACACAAGACTGGCAAGGCAGCTGTCACCTACCATCAGATGACTTTTCTCAAACAGTGACATCCAGGCATGGTACCTTAGGAATGTTAGAGTAAGCATAGTTAATTCAGATTAAGCCAAGGCCTCTTGTCGAGGGGTTGGGGGTGGTGGCTTTAGACTGAGGTGAATGTGGTGTCACTCACATGTGATTGTTTTGTAGAGTCACCCATAACAACTAAGTCATATTTTTTGGAGTTGCAGGTGGTTGTGAGTAACCCCGCGTAGGTGCAGGGGACCAAACTCATGTTCTCTGGGAGAGGACTGAGTGCTTTCAACCGCCGAGCTCTCTCTCCAGTCTGGCATCAGGTTGTTTTGTTTTGTTCCCTTAAGATCTGCCCAGGATTCTACAGTGCAGCTAACACTGCAGTCTTTGGATACAGAAGGACAAGAAGTCTGTCACAGAAAGGAGAGATAGGCAGAGAGCAAAAGGCATCCCATGCTACAGATAACACCAAGAGCAAAGTACCAGAGCCACCTCAAGGAAAAGCTGTCATTGGAGAGTGCCACTACTGGGGCTGTAGAGTGAGGCCCAGGGCCACCAGCAGTGAGTGTTGGAGGGGAAATTGTGATGATGAGGTGGATTGGATTACAGGAAAGGATGGAGAAACATCCATGTCTTCACAGCATCTTAAAAACCAAACCAGACCAGACCAAACCAGACCAAACCAGACCAAACCAGACCAAACCAGACCAAACCAGACCAAACCAGACCAAACCAAACCAAACCAAACCAAACCAAACCAAACCAAACCAAACCAAACCAAACCAAACCCCAAAAACCCTCACAAAAACCTCTCTACCTTATACTCACTGGGGCATGAGGCCCCTAGAGCTTCTTCCTGCTTGTCTGTACTAAGAGTTAGCCAGGTCAGGTTGTGTGGCGGGGGTATGGAGGGGTGCCCAGTTCCCTCTGCAAGAACCTTTGCCTTAGACCTGCCACCTCAAATTGTGCTGCGCTTACGACTTCATCTTGGCATTGCTTCCTTGACCCTTTCCTTCTGCCAAAGCGGAGTAAGCGTAATTAAGGGACAGAGTAGCAGACATTAATGGCATTAGACAGGAATATGGAATGATTTCCCCTTTTTATGAGAGAACTGCTTTTAGTGGGAGAACTGCTGGGCGTACAACGGGCAGATATTTGCAAGCGAAAAGCGCTTATATCTGTTGTCTTACAGCTGCATCCATTTTGTGCCAGATTCCACTAAGGGCTGCTTCTTTATCTGCTTATTGCTATTTCCAGGAAGTTAATTTTCAGGTGCTATAAATATGCATGGTTCATATACTTCATTTATTCTATCTCCCTTGAAGCCTCTCTTCTTTATTAGGTTCTTTTCATTTGTCTGTTTGGAGCTTGTGTCCTTTTATGTCACATTTTGACAGTGGTGAGAGAGTAAAGGTAAAGCCACTCAATTATTCAAGCCACTTTCTGCTTTGGGCAGGTGCCAACTGTGCACACCAGGGGCAGGCCGATGTATCGAGATTTTTGTCTCAAGACATTCTTAGAGGTTGCAGAACCAGTACAGTTCTGACAGCTGAGGGTGGGGTGGGGGGAGATCGTTTGCCTCCATCACTAATTCACTAAAATGAGGACTGTACACAGATACTGCGTAAGATGTATCAGTTTAGCCACCCATCTGCACATTTGCCCATCCCCCTGCCCCTTACCTCTTCCGAGAAAGGAGTACTGTGCAGTAGCTAAGAGTGAAGAGTATAGGCTCCATGCTGGTGAAATACCTCAGCTGGTATAGTGCTTGCCACCAAGTATGAGGATTTAGTTTGATGCCCAGAATTCACACTAAAAAAACCTGGGTGTGATAGCACACTCTTGTGATCCCAGTGATGGGGGAGGTAGGGACAGGCAGTTCCCTTGGTAACAGTCTGTCCAAATCAGCAAGCTCCCAAGTTCAGTGAGAGAACCTGTCTCCAAAGACAAGGGGTAGACATCTCTTGAGGAAAGACAATCTGAAGTTGACCCCAGGAGTCAACACTTGGCTGCATGATGTGTACACACACACACATACCATCAACTCACAGATGTAGTAGACACTCTAGAACCAAGGTGCTTGAGCCTGGCCTCCATGCTAACTCACATAATACACACATGCACAGGGAGAGGGAGACGGCGAGAGGGGATGAGAATAGATGAGTGAGTCTAGGCTCCAGAGCCAACATGCCTGAATTCAGGCAGGAGCTCTTCCACTTGTAAGAGCTTATGTATTTTGCTTGCACGTTAGTCTGTATGCCAAATACATAGGGTGCCGGTGCTAGAGAGGAGGTCAGAGAGGGTGTCAGGCCCCCTGGGAACAGAATCACAGGTGACTGTTAGTAGCCATGTGGGTGCTGGAAATTGAACCTGGGTCCTCTGGATGTTCAGCCAGTGTTCTTGGTTGTGGAGACAATATTTCCAGCCCCTTATTTCTACTTCAAGATATATTAATAGCAACCCTGAAGTTTTATGTTGATAAAAGCGACCAATGTGCATAAAATGCTGAAAAAAGTGCGTACGTAAGGGAAACTTTCAGCTTGTCTCCGCTTCTGTTAGAGTTTCTAGTATTAGTACAAGGAAAATGTTTTGACAGGCGAATCTAGTCCATTGGTTTCTAGTTTGTGACCTTACAGTCTGTAGGGAGAAAAATATTTGAAAGGGGATTTCAGGCTGGATAATAATAGAATGTCTTGAGCTCAGGTTTCGGAATTACGAGGAGGATGAGAGGTCCTCCAGGCTTTGGTCTCTGGTCTCTGTATCGGTATGGGGCAGACAGTTACTTTTGCAACCCTCGGCACAACAGATCATTAACAGAATTAGAGCAGTTAAAAGGAAATTTTTTAAAGGTGCGATTCGGTGCTTTCCATCCACTTTGATGAGAGAGCCTGCTCTTTCCATTTTCAGTGATGGTGATGGGAGACACAAGTAGCTGTACCACAAAAAAAGGGGCTTGGAGCTGTTTTCCTCTCCGCTTCTCCCTGCCTCATGAAAATCAGCACTCAGTTAGCTCCTAATCTTGGCCTCTTGTCTGCCTTCCTCATTACGCTGTAACCGGGACTCAGGTGCAACGTTTCCTTGATTATCTTTAAAAAAAAAAAAAAAAGCTTACAGAGCCTTCAGTGTTGGAACATGACTATGAGAGGCCCTGCCAAGCACCAGCTTCCAGGGCTTCTGTGAGGCTTGAGGACTGTTTTCTGTGGATGGGATATTTCCCAGATTCCAGGGAGTCCCTCAGGTTTTTACTTCCTGTTCATATGTGACCGTCTTCACCAGCCAGTAGACTGGGTGGCAGAAAGCCTTACTGTAATGGACAGAGTGGAGCTGAAAAGTAGGGAAGAGGCTGCACATAGAAGTGGGTTTTAACTTTACTTTTAAACTTTACTTTTTTTGTGATGTGGTCTGGAAGAAGGAAAACGTGTGTGGCTAAGCATTGCTAAACCAAGGAATTGTGAGGATGGTGCAGACAGATTTTCAGCGTAGACGAAAAGACTTGGTAGTTCTGTTATTCTCAGTTGCAGAGTGGTACCCTGAGCAAGGACAAGGGGATGCGAGAGGTCTGGCCTTCATCCATAGTCAGAAGTAGCAGTCACTAGATTAAGTACCAATCAGTACATTATTTAGATATTTTACACACACACACACACACACACACACACACACACACACACTTACACACACTTGGTTTTTCGAGACAGGGTTCCTTTGTGTAATAGCCCTGGCTGTCTTTGACTTGCTTTGTATACCAGGCTGATCTTGAACTCAAAGAGATCTCCTTGCCTCTGCCTCCCCAGTGCTGGGATCAGTGGCGTGTGTCACCACACCCACCCAGCATATGTTATTTAAATTTTAAAATAATTTTTTAAATGTATAGGATTAAAAATGTGCTGGTATGATTATTTGCTGATAGTTTATGCTCTCAATTGGTCTTGGTATCAAAACCTTTGTATTTGAGACAAAACTCGTTTCAACCTGGTTTAGGTCCAGTTTGCCTTCAGTTTTAGGTTCACCGAGGTCCTTGAATACAGTGAAAATACATGTGCAGATTGCTGTGGGCAGTCTTTTGTGTCAGCATCTCTTTCCACCTTGGATTAGCAAGCAACTAACCCTTCTCTTTTGGGATCCTGAGCTCCCACTGCACACAGTGCTGTCTCTTACGATACTCTTGACCCTTGATACATGGCAGTTGAGTATTATGACTGAGAGTCCAGGTGGCCCCCTACCTGTCAGGAAGTCAATGACTCTCAGAATGCCAAGTGCTGATATTACCTGGGGACTTTTCACCTTGTCCCAAGGGAGAGGAATAGAGTCTAGAGTTTTAGTAACAAGTCTCTGATTGGGGACAGAGGCACATCCCTGATGGTCTCTGAACTGCTGTGTTGCCCCAGTGCTCACTAAGCACTCCTTGGGCTGATAGGAAGTCAGGAGTTCCCCAGTACACATGCCAGGTTTACACCTGAGGGCCAGGGATGTGGCTCAGCTGGTAGAATACTTTGCTAAGAAGCACTAAACCATGGGGCTTGATCCCCAGCACCACATAAACTAAAGATGGGGCGCAACACTCTCCAGGTAGTACCGGGAGACAGGAGCCTTAGATCATCCTCGCTACGTAACTGATTTCTAGGTCAGCCTGAGCTACATAAGACTCTGTCTCAAAAACTAAGTTTGTGTGTGTGTATGTGTGTGTGTGTGTGTGTGTGTGTGTGTGTGTGTGTGTGTGTGTGTGAGATAGAGGGGGGGATTTAGAAGGAGTAAACTGGATGTCACAGAGACAAAGGACTTGCTTATTCCTTATGACCACTGAGGATCTGTGATGTTCCAGGAGGCCTGCAGGCAAGTGGGTTCTTGGAAATCTCCCTGGTAGCAATACTTTGGTCCATCACTGGACTTCCTTATTTAAAATATTTCTCATTTTTTTTATCACTATAAGGCTTCTTCTTTATCAGTTCCTCAAATTGAGAAAAAGAGGGGGGGGGGAGAGGGAGAGAACACACAGAGGGAGGCAAACAAATTCCTGAACATTACTCCTCCCCCCTCTAAAGGTTGCAAACATAAATCATATCAAAGAACAATGAAAGGACTTCATTTTTTATCCTCGGAGAGCCGAACCTCCAGTGCATTAGGAAGTCTCTTTATTTAGAAAAGAAGACGACTATATAGAGGAAGGGCCCTGCTCTGAGGCTCTTCTCTCTGCCTAGAACATATGGGGCCCTGAAACTGTGGATGCTGTAATGGTGTACACGTCCACAGCTGGCTCTGCGTCCGCACCATTGGTCTTTCCCAGAGCGAGGCAGTCTGGGTCAGGGTGGCACTGATGCTCCTTTTCGGCTTCATTCAGCACCTCTGTATGGGCATCGGTGTTGCTGTGGGAGCACCTTCCTTCATCCCTTCTACAGACAGCACGGGCATACCACCGTGGCCTCCTCTAAAGGTGGGGCATCCTCTGGGCTTCCATCTCCTTCAGATTTGCTTTCCTTTCATTTAATTTGAAGGGTTGTATTATCTCCCCGTCATGATGCTGTCTTTTTAGTGTTCTATTCCTGAAGTATTTAGGTGCCTTTCTGCCTTAAAGTACCCTCTTATTCTAGTCTGTACAGTTTTTAAATGGTACACACGAGGCCCCGGGGTTCAGTTCCTAGCAGCGCATAAAACTGTGTGATGGCCCTGTCTCAGGACGCTACCTCTTGGGGGTGAAGACAAAGTGATAAAGAGTTCAATGGCATCCTTGGCTGCCTCACTGAGTAGGCAGAGGCCAACCTGGGCTAGATGAGACCCTTTCTCAAGGAAACAAAAATTACATGTCACTTCTGGTTAATGAGTTGATCTTGCATTGCCACCATGGTTACATGGAATATCGGCATATTGCCAGTATCCGTGTTAGAGGTGTGTAGACAAAAAGAAA
This sequence comes from Acomys minous, assembly GCF_964271855.1. NCBI lineage: Eukaryota > Metazoa > Chordata > Mammalia > Rodentia > Muridae > Acomys > Acomys minous. Next base: position 77,029,683 of record NC_140498.1, read on the forward strand.
GCTTACAGATTGTAGGCGGGCATGAAAATCAGTCTTGCCTTGAGGAAAAACAGTATGGAATTTGTTTATAAAGTTAGAAAATAGAAGTAACGTATCACCCGGCAACCTACCTATGTGGAGACTGCTGTTTCAGCATCTCTCAGATCTCTAGACTACTATGCTTATTGAAGAGTTATTTATAATAGCAGAGGCACAGACAGCCGTTGGCAGATGGATGAAGGCAATATGGTGTGTACACAAGCATGCACAAAACGCCCTTGTGAACACACAGGAAAGTGTCACTCACAATTTTCTTAAATTCTGCTATATTGAGGACATTACGCTAAATGGAATGAGACAGTACCCAAAAGACACCATGTGACTTCATTTATCTAAAAAATGTCATCTGAGAAAGAATGAGATGGCATTGCCAGAGAATAAGGAAAATAAAAGGTTATAGGTATTTGGCTATAAGATACTAATTTCTAGAGCTCTAATGAGCATAGAACACAGAGTGTGAACACTGTATTGTGTATTTGAGTTTGGTACAGAGTAGCTTTCGTGTTCTCACCATATACATCTATACATGCCAAGTATACAAGGCGATGAATATTAATTACATGGACTCTGATAGTGGAGTTTTATCTTTTCCTTATCAGAAAACCTTAAAAGCAGAAATATCTTTTGTAGAACCTTTTTTTTTTAACTTTTGAATATAGGCATATGTGCAGTGAGATATCTTAGGGGTAGTGCCTGAGATTAATATAATGTGTGTGTATATATATATAAAATCACCTATTTCTGTACCTTAACCACACCCCTTTTTCTTTTTATTTATTTATTTTTGGTGCTGAGAATCCAGCCTAAGAGACCTCACACATACTAAGCCAATCACTCTACGACTGAGCTACATCCCAGCCTCAAATATATAAGTTTATTGATTATACATACCTCTGTGATGCTAGAGGAAAAAGAAAGAAATCATAGAAAGATGGGTAGGAACTATAAATAGAAGGCCTTTTTCCATTATTTTTAACAGTGTACCAAGTGTGAACTTGGTTCAGGACCACTGGCTGACCATGATGGATTAGTGTTTGTAAGGCCAGCGTTAGTGTCTGATATGGCTGAAATCCCTTAAAAGTCCTTTTTCTGGGGGTTGGGACATGGTTCAGTTGGTGAAGAACTTGCTGGAGCAAGCGTGAAGACCTGAGTTAGATCCCTAGAACCCACATAAAATCGAGCGGGATGCCCCTTGCTCTGTAATTTCTAAGGCTGAGGAGCTCACAGTACACTGGAACATCCTTGGGCTCCTTGGCTTGGCTGCCTGGCATCACTGAAGAGCCCCAGCCCAGAGACACCCTGTGTAAAACAACAAAGTGGGTGGTATCTAAGGAATGACACCTAAGGTTGACCTTTGGGGACGCCCATGCACAGGCAGACAAGCTGTTTTTAGAACTTCAACCCACACTTGTTGAGTGATAATGTCCTCTGGTGGAAGCTGGAAACTTGCAGTTTCAAACAGCATGAGCCAGTTTTTAAAGAAGAACAGGAGACTTGCACTGACATTTCAAGGATTGTTCTGGGGCCTCCGTTGAGTGAACAGTGGCCCATTTAGCACCTGGAAAAACCAGAGGAGCAATTACCATTTGAGTTATAGACACGGGACTACGAATTGGGATGTTTCAAACTCCTTGGGAAGTCTCTGTGGCTCTTTATTCACACCTCCAAGTAGTTGCTGTTAAATCAACCTAAGGTGACATTTCTCGGTTCTTTCTGCTTTGATTTGTGAGACAGGGTTTGGTTACTGGCTATATAGCTCCAGGGAGCTTCCTGTTTCTGCTACCTGGCACTAGGATTGCAAGCACATGGTCCCATGTCTGCCTTTTCTACCTGGGTTATGGGTCTGGAACTTGGGTTCCTGTGCTTGGAAGAAAGGCAGTTTACCAGCAGGGCCGTCTCCCCAGCCCCCAACTTATCTGTTGAACCCATATGAGTGACAGATTTTTCTTTTCCTAAAATCTGAGGATAATTAAAACTTAGCGGACAGCATTTCTCAAAATGGATTTAAAGGCTATTGGTTTATTGACTACACACCAGTAACCCCGTGCACGCAGCGGTTTACCAAGAAGCTGCTTATTGTCTTGTACTCCCCCAAACACTGAAATAAAACCAGCGTAGGGCAGACAACATTTAACAGGAAATTTGTTTCATAACTGTTCATTTCAAGCCCCTTTGTGGGCACCAGGGTTATCACTTTCTTGAATCAGCTTGATGAAATGCCCCTACTCAAATCTCCTTGTGTCAGGCATTGAGACTATTTGTGAAATGGAATAAATAATTCACATAAAATGGAGACTAGGCTGAATGCATGACAGTCAGACGGCTAGGGAAGCTGGAGATAGCTGAATGGTTGGGCTGAGAGGGCCACCAGTATCTTTGTGATCTCTAGATGTATCCCTAGAGTGGAAGTTCAAAGCAGGTGGTCCTTTTTGGTGTTCACTACTCTTACACACGGACAGGTCTCCCTGATATCCTGCACCCTGTGGAGGTGACATTGTGCAGATGTCCTGTCCCACATACTTACTCTGATCTCAGATTTTTAAGGGTACGCAAATCCTGTCAGCCTTAGTTTATTATCTTTCAGCTTCTATGGCAGTGACTATGCCAGAGGTCAGGAGTTCTGGCAGGGCCTGATTAATCTCTGCTCCCTTGGTAGCAGTGAGTGCAAGCCTTAGGGGCATGGACACTCTCCATACAAAAATGACTCAGGAGATACGGCGCAGAGGACTCACGTGACCACGGCCCTGCCCACTTGTGCAGGCACTAACATGAGTTAGTAATGATGTAAAAATTATGTGCATTAGTCTTTTCCTGTGTGTGTATGTATGTGTACTGTGTATGTGCCTGGTCCTCCTATGTACACTGCATGTATGCCTATGTATGCCACAGAAGTCAGAAAAGGGTATCAGATGTCCTGGAACTGGAGATACAGATGGGGACTGAGCCATCTCTGTAGGCTATTAAAAATATCGACTTTAAAAAATACTACATGTATACTTACACACACACACACACACACACACACACACACACACACACACATACACATTGTATTTCCTCCTCTGCTTCTTTGTGCCTGAGGGTCTGGCATAGGTCCAGCCTACCTCTGACCTGGATAATTCCTATTCATCTTTTTGATAAAGCTGTCTAAATAATATAAATTCTTTTGCTCTTGCTAAAGTACTTCGTACCTCCCTGGTCCCTTATTTGCCTCGAACAACTCATAAAGTTTTTGGCCTATACTTACATTATTTCTTCTGGACAGTTGGTCTTCCAGGCAGATTGATGACCCTGTTGCCTCCTCGTTCCTATGCCAAAACTGTGAGGATTTAGGAAGTTATAATACACATTTTTTTTTTTAGTAAGAGGAGTGCCTATGATAACCTTAATAATTACATTAATCCTCGACACTATATCAACTGGGTGTGGTTGTACATGCCTGTAATCCCAGCACTTGAGAGGTGGAGGCAGGGGGATCAAGAGTCCCATCATCTTCGGCTACGTAATGAATTTAGGTCAGCCGGGGATACATGAGACTTTGCAAAATTAAAACAAAACTGAATGGAACAAACATAAAACATTCTTTTTTAAAATTTTTATTTATTCTGAATGTTGGCATGCACATTCTCAGATGCCTAAGTAGAACTCAGAGTTAACTGTGGGAGCCAGCTCCTTCCTTCTGCCCTGTAAATCTCAGGAACTGAATTTAGGTCTCTAGGCTTATCTACTAAGTATCTCCCTGTATGCCCCCCCCCAAAAAAAACATTCTTGAGTAAATAAAACAATGTTCCAGGTTATGGGATGATCAAGAGGAATGCATGTGCTAATTTCAATGTTGGTAATTAGCAGAGCTAGATTTAACTGCAAGATTTCAAGAAAGAAGGATGATAAAAAAGGAGCTAGAATTTGATAAAAAATCAAAAGGTTTTATGTGCCTATTGATTAGTACTAGACAAGACTTTCTGTAAATTTCTACTTGTGTGTGTGTGTGTGTGTGTGTGTGTGTGTGTGTGTGTGTTGGTGTACATTTGTATGTGATACATTATTAATACAGTAAAATTTAAAAATATTACTATTATAAACTATTTACTACATTTCTTACTGACTGTAAAACCACAAAAATACTTCACTGGTATCATTGCATCCAGGCAATTTTTAAAAAATTAACTAGTTATATTTTACTTTTATTTATCATTCATGTGGCATGACCTAGGCAGTTTCTAGGTGCCAACAATATAGCCGTGAAAATAGACACAAACACTGTCTGACCTATAGGAACGCGTCTCATTCTAGAGTATGCCCTGAAGCTGGAAAAAGCAGTGGGGGGAAAAAAAAGGCATGAGAGGAACAGGTCATGTTGCCCCTGGTCATGTTGGCTGAACTTCTTAGGTGAGTGGCAGGGAGAGCAATGGCTGAGGAGGAAGTTCATCATAACTGAGTGGTCGGGGTGTAGCTAAGCCAGGCAGATGTCTGGGTGGAGTGAGGTGGGCGTGCCTCTTCCACGGGATGTCTCCCGGATTCTTCGTGTTTCCTCCACCAAGTCCACCCTTGGGTTCTGCTCAGAGAGGCCTGTTTTATTTACCACAGTCTGTAAATGTTTCCTGTCTCTGGACAGTTGTCCTTAGTCTTAGGCGGAAAATAGACACTGAAGGCAGTGCATCTGTGATTCTGACAAAGCTGTTGTCACTATTACTGTTTTGTTTTGTTTTTAAACACCAAAAAGGCCCTCCAAAAGCCTTTCCTTTCTGTTCCACGGATAAAATTGTGCCTTGTTATCTGTGTTTACTTTGTAAGCTCTGTCTAAATGGAACAGGCTCTCGCAGATCTTGTATTTCTGCAGGGCACAGCATATTTCTTCTTAAGTAGTTTATACAGGTCTTATCATGCTGTCTTCTGCATGGGGACCCAGTGACTTATTTTGCCTGATAATGGAAAGGTGTTCTTTTTATTTCTTTCTTTTCTTTCCTCCTCTTCCTTCTCCTCCTCCCCCTCCTCCTCCTCCTCCTCCTTCTTATTTTTTTCTTGATCGGCATCTGCATCTGTTCCCCTTGAGGGCTTTCTTATCTCTTCTCTCCTGGCATTGACTGAACTTGTCTTATTACTTAGTGAAATTTTATCTTCCATCGTTGCTTACTTTGTATAATGCACTCATCTCCTTCACCAGAAAAGAACACGAGGTTCCTTGTGAGCACATCATTCTGGCTCATGGAATAGGGTGTGCTATGGTGCCCAGAACCCTTGTCTGTCGGAGGGAACGAGCCAGCATCTTACTTTCCTGTATCCGGTTATTCTTTTCAGGACTTGGCCAGAGTACACTGCTGCAAGTGCCGCCTAAGAGAACATGGTAGTAGGGTATAAACCCTTTGTGAATTCTTAAACTTCTCTTTGCAAAGATCTTTGTATAAAATGCCTGCTTTCCCAGTTGCTACCCAGGAGGCTTCATCCAGCAACTGATGAAAACAGATGCAGAGATCCACAGCCAAGCGCTAGGCAGAACTCGGAGAATCCTTCTGAAGAGGGGGAGGAAGGATTGTAGGAGCCAGAGGGGTCAAGGATAACACAAGAAAACCCACAGAATTAACTAACCTGTGCCCATAGGGGCTCATAGAGACTGAGCTGCCAACCAGAGAGCTTGTGTGGGACGGACCACCTAGGCCTGCTGTGTAGCATGGTCTTCCTGTGAGACTCCTAATAGTGGTAGTGGGTGGGTCTGTTGCTGACTCTTGGCCTGCTTTTGGGACCATTTTACTCCCATTGGGTTGCATTAAGCCCAGCCTTCATTGGAGGGGAGGTGCCTAGTCTTACTGCAACTTGATATGCCATGTTTGGTAGGAGGCCTGCCCTTTTTTTAAAAGAGAAATGGAGAAGTGGATGGTGGGGAAAGGGGAGTGACTGGGAGGAGAGAGGGGGAAGGGACGCTGTGGCTGCGATTTGAAAATAAATAAACTTTTAAAAGAGGGCTTTATCATATTGACATTCACCTGAGAATACTGTGTTGACTGATTCTTTCAAAAGTCTTCTGAAAAAGAAAAGATAGACACCAGCCAAACACACACACACACACACACACACACACACACACACACACACACACACACACAGTGTTTCATGTCTCCTGGATACCTGGATAGGCCTTTAACTTTCTATGTGTCCATGGCTACTAGCCTTGGAACCTCTCATTCTCCTGACTCTACTCTCTCAAGTGTTGATGTTATAGGCCTGTTCTACCTGACTCAGCTTTGTCTCCTGTCTTAGTTAGCTGTGATAAAACAAAACAAACAAACAAACAACAACAACAAAAAAATCATGATGAAAATCAACTTGGAGAAAGAAAGTTTTACTTCATCTTACGGCTTGTCGCCATCATCTAGGAAAGTCAAAGCAGTAGCCCAGAAGTAGGAAGTGATGTAGAGGAATGCTACTCACTGGCTTGCTCCCCATGGCTTGCACAGCCTACTTACATACCTCAGGACCACCTGCCCATGGGTGGCACCACCCACAGTAAGCCGAGCTCTCCTGCATCAATCACTAATTTAGAAAATGTCTCACAGGTTTACCTAAAGGTCAGTCTTCTGGGGCCATTTTTTCCCCCCCGGTTGTGGTTCTCTCTTCTCAGATAACTCTGGATTGTGTCAAATTGACAACAACAAATCCCCCAAAACAAAACAAAACAAAACCCACCAAGCAGGCTTTTATTCTCTTAAGACAAGTGCTTATGTATCCAGGAACTGGATATATATGATCACGGATGGCCTGGAGCTTCTGATCATGCTGCTTCTCCCGCTCAAGGGTTGGCGTTGCAGGCATGGGCCACTGTGGCTAATGTACATGGTCCTATGGATGGTACCTGCGACTGTGTGCCTGCTAGGCAAGCACTCTAACGTCCCCAGCTCTTTGACGTTTTCTTTCTCACTTAGTAGCCATTTCCTCAGAAATCTAGTTGCACACTTGAAGATGGTTACTGTATGTTTAATAAGAGGGTCCTAGAGAGATGGCTCAGAGGTTAAGAGTGTTTGCTGTTCTTACGGAGGACCCAAATTTGATTCATAGCTTCTACATCAGGCATCTCACAACCACATGTAATTCTTGTGCCAGGGTATCCAATGCCTATTTGTGGGTATGTGTTTCTCCCTCTCCCCCTCCCCCTCCTCCCCTCCCCCTCCCCCTCCCCACCTCATACACATACATACAAAACACACACACACACATGCGCACGCACACAAAGACAACAAGAAAGCCAAGTTAAGCTGTGCGAAACCCCTCCCACAAAGGGCAATAAGTCAAATGTGTCGTTCAACAGGATTATAAGTGGCTCTGTTCTGTGACCTTGCTTAGAAACTGCTTCGTTTGGAATACTGAGGTTGAAGCTGCCTGTGTGGTGAGCAGTGTTTTCTCTTCTGCAGTCTGCTCTGAATGGCGTTTGCTGGAGATAGTCCTTGAGTGTACGCTTTCCATGTCACATGCACACATTTTGGATACTATCCACGTGGTATGGGGGGGATGCAGGATCCTCTGACAAATGACACTAGGTTTTCTTCTCCAGAGGGAGCTTGGCTTACTATTCTATTTCTTTATTTTTCTTTCAAGGTGTGTTTATTTTCTTCACATGAATATTTTGCCTGTACTTATGTATGTGCCCTACATGTATGCCTTGTGCCCAAGGAGATAAGAAGGAGCTTCATCCTCAGGAACTGGAGCTACAGATCATTATGAGTCACCATGTAGTTAGGAGAAGCAAACATGGGTCTTCTGCAAGAACAGAATGTGCTTTTAACCAGTATGCCATTTCTTCAAACCCTGGCTTGCTTTTCTTGAATTCCTTATTATCTTGGGTTCTCTCCTATTTCTCCTGTCCACAAATTATAAAAAAAAAAATCCCTGTAGATGTGATAATTGCAGAAATAGAAGCTGAAGACTTGAAGTCAAGTAATAAATGCATGTCTTTTCATGCATAGTTCCAGCAATAAACTAATTAAACTCAGCATTCCCCAAGGCTCTACTATAGTGACACACTCTTCTCTTTGGGAGTTGTTAACATTTTTCAGAGCTCTTCAATTTCCATTTTTCTTTCCCAGTGATATTACAGTAAATACAGGAAAAAGGCAGGAGGGTGGTAGGGTGTCACTGGATCAGCGGAGTGTGGGAACCATTGCATGTGCACGTGTGCATACATGTAGATTTATCTGTAGTTCACTTTGGCTGGTTTTCACAAATGGTAGTATTGGAACATCCTTTACCGGGTGTTGGTGTTTCAGTGTGCCTGTGAAGCTTCTCACCTCTCTTTACCGACGATGCTTTTGTTAGGGGTGTCCTATGATAGCAACAGAAATGAAACCAGAGCACAAAGGCTGCCTTCACATTCCTCCAGCTTTGTAGCATCACTGAGGTTGACTCCCTTTACCACCCAGTAATGCTGTTCAAAGTGTGTGGTCCTAAGACCAGTTATGTCAGCGTCACATTCCCAGTGCAGATTTCCAAGGCTGGCCTTTCTGAATTAGAACTGGGGGCAGGGGCGTGGAGTGTGTAAGGAAGCCAACGGTCTACAGTAGATTCCTCCCTCCTTCCTGATGCCTGCTCAGGTTTGGGAATTACTGTACAGAGAACTATTTCTTTCCTCTTAGTCTCTTGCACTCTCAGCAGTTGATATTTCAAACGTGTACATGAGCGAGGACAGTTATGTCTTCCTTCAGACTCTCCTTTGGTGCACTCTGCTGTCAGATGCCCGGTGCTGATGTGAGGATGGACTGTGAATATGTCCTACTGTGGCAGTGTTTACACTCTCAGCCCAGTGCCTGTTGACTTAAGCAGCAGCCAGGGTAACAGGCAGTAAATCTGCAAAGATGCCTTAAGGTTGCACAGCAAAGCTTTTAAAGCACACTGACTTTACAGTTGGAGCTAGTGATTTGTTTCCTGTTGTTGGTGTTTTTGCAGTCACCCTCTTTCCCTCTCTCCAGAAAATTCTCTGTGAGAACAGTATTTATATAAGATTGCCATGGCATGTCCAAATTAAAAAGGGAGGGGGCGGGCAAAATAGAAAAAGCAACTTTTCTCTGCATATGTTGCTCAGGAGAAAATCCCAGTGAGGACTGAAAGAGCTTTCATTCATGCCCTGGGTGAGGTAAACGATCAGAGCAGGGTGGTATAGGATACGCAGCCACTGCAAGAAAATACGGAACTGTCAGTGTAAGCTAGCGTGGAGATAGGAACTGATGGCATAGCTCAGAGGTAGCAGGCATGGATTTCATGCCTAGGACCACTGCAGAAGGTGGAGAGAGCATAAAGAAAAAGACATGAAAAATTAAAAAACCCAGAAAAGATAGTTATCATTGTGACTTTACAAGATCTAGAGACACCTAGAAGAGGACCCTCTGGGAATGGCTGTGAGGGATTACCTAGGGGAAGGCTGACTGAAGAGGGAAGACTTACCTCAGCAGTGGGTGGAGCCGCTTCTTCGGCTAGAGTCCCAGACTGAATAAAAAGAGCAGATGAGCTGAGCATAGTCACTTGTCTTCCTTTGCTTCCTGACTTTGGGTGCGCCGTGAACGTGAACAGCCACTTTAAACCATATACTTCTAAACAGAGAGCTGAAGCAAACCCCTTCTCCCCTCCTCACATTGCTTCCGTCAGGCATTTATTTGTTCACAGCCAGAAGAAATAAGTAACGCAGTGGATCTGCACCAAGCGGTGTCTGCACAGCCTGTATCAGTTTATCCCAGGCTAGGAGTTGGTCTCAAAATCTCAATAGTAGGTAGCGCTCTCCTTTGGAGACAGATGTAAGAGGCAGAGCCAACCTCCATTTTCCCTAAGGAAATGGAGATGTGATGCCCCAGTGAGCAGTGAACAAGTATTGGATGGTGGTGTTTGGGCCGCAGGGAGAGTAAGACTGCTTTCTCCTGGTGACTCCTCCTGAAGTCAGAGGAAGAAAGGGGAGGATGAGGACAACACTTTCTGGGTGAGAGCATTGCACGAGGTGACATAGAGGTGGAATGTGATGCATCACCTGTGCTTATGGAGAGCTCCCGTGTGTGGCGTGTGGTTCCTGGGTGTTACACAGGTAGAACTGATCTTAAGACACAGACTCTATTCACAGTTGATGAAACTGAAGTGCTCTGTGTGACATGGTGAGTAACTAGGCTTTGAGCCCTATCATATTTAATCAATCTCCATGTCTTCAGCCATCTTAGGCTTGAGTACTCATCCTCAGTGTCCCCAGAACTCGGGACTTTACGTTAAATAATTCATCTAGGTTTGCTTTTGTGTTCTGTCTCATGCAGCCCAGGCTGGCCTTAAACATGCTATATACCATGGGGTGACCCTGAAAACACATTCTCCATGCCTCCAAGCGCTAGACCCCCACACCCAGTTTATAATGTACTGGGAATTAAACACAGGCCTTCGCCAATGCTTGGCAAGCACCCTGCCCACTGAGTTACACCCCTAGGATTGGTTTTTTTTTTTACTATAATAAAAATATTTATCTGTTACGCCCTTTATATGAAATTTGTCTCTGTAAAAATAAAAGGGGTGGGGCTCGGTTCTTCTTTGGAGAGCCATTCTTCACATTGAGAAACCTTGCTTGTGCGGTGTTTGCTCTGTGGGGCTCATGTTGATTCTAAACCTTATACAGGGTGTTGTTGTTGCATGGGGCCACCACAGAAACGAGATTAATCTCCCGCTTTATGAAATCGTCTAAGGGGAGCACATTTTGACTTTTGTCTGTGGCCATGTTTTTCTTCCTTTCAAGAAGGGCTTGGTGAATTGGAAACTTTAGTTCTACCGCTACAGATATTTACTTACTTGGTTTGTTTTGCAGCTCTTATTCCTTGATGGAGCTCGGGGGCTCGTGTGCCTTAGTGCGTGAGTGGAGGTTAGAAGGACAGCCTGTAGGGGTCAGTCAGTTCTGTCCTTCCGCCATGTTCCTGCCGTGGAGCTCAGGTTGTCATGCTCGACAGCAAGTGCCTTCACCCACTGAGTCATTTCACATGCCCACTGATCTCAGGCTTTTGCTGGAGTTCACCAAGTTTTAGACTTGCAGTGCTGGTGTGTTAGGTGTGTGCTAGGGATTTATGGCTGTGTGCAACCAAGCAACCTCTGCCCCCAACACCCAACATGTCAACACCGATTTTCACTTTGGGAGTTTCTGTGGGTCAGGAGTTCCTGAGTGAGTTAGTTACTGGGATATTTTTCCTTGTGCATCTTTTTTTTTTTTTAAACCTTTTTGAGACTGAATCTCACGTAGCTGGTGGTGTCACAAACTAGCTTATATGGCTGAGGATGACCTGGAACTCCAGATCTTTGTGCCTTCACCTCCCGAGTGCTGGGGTTATAGAAGTGTTGCCACCTCACCCAGCTTCCTTGAGCTGTTTTCCTGAAATAGCTAAAGCTGGTGTGCTGTGCAAAGCGGACCGAGGCTGGAGGATGCGCTTTCTTATGGCTTGTGACAGGGCAGATCCTCTTTACCACGTGGAGCTCTCCACACCTCTTCACGGCACGTCAGCTGGTTTCTCATAGGAAAGTGGTGAAAGGGAGGGAGAGCATGAGGGGAGAGGAGGGGTGAGGCAGCAGCTACTCTGGTTGCATCGTGCACTGCCTCTTGTGCCACGTTCTTGCCAGTGAGAGGTAAGTGACTGACGAACATCCACTTAATGCGAGAAGAGTTAGGAACCAGCCTTTGAAGAGAGTAGTATTAAATACTCACCACCCACTGGGCCTGGCTGCATACCCACCTACAGACTGTCTGAGTATGGTCATCTTCATTTTAAAGATTTTTGCCAGAATATATCCATTCACCTTAGTGTAGTGATTCTGGGTTATCAGTTGATGCCGTATTAGATGATCCACACTGAAAACCGGTGAATACTACCATGGCACTATCATGCTGTTTTATTTAGGAAGCCAGATATGTTTTATGCTCTGAATGTTTGTTATTGTTGGTTTGGTGCTTTTGAGGCACGGTCTCATCACCTAACACAGGTTGGCTGGGGGCTCTAGCTCCTTCTGTCTGTAATGCTCAAGCACTGGTGTGTTTTAAGTAAAGTTTGTGCATGGCGTGCACTGAGTGGGTGAGACACCAGACTGGTTCCTCAGTGGCTTGTTTCTTGTTGTCAGGAATTACTCTGCCACACAGGGCAATGCAAAGGCCATCCTCAAGTCTTTGTCGCAGGATCCAGGGAGATCGGGGCATATGTCTGGCAATCCTTTGGCTCGTTGACTCTGCATCTGTGCACTTCATTAGTTGAAAGGATGAGCACCACACAAGCAGGGGTTTTCACACTCCTTCAGGAGCCCATCTGACCGAGGCATCACACCTTTCTGTGTTAGTGAGGGGCTGGACTTTGCGCTCGGTGCAGCGTTCGCACTTGTCTTGCCTCAGCACACGTCACCTAATTCTGAAAGGCTTTTGTGGGCACATGGGGCTCCTCCTTTTTACCTGTCATTTTTTTTCACCTTCTTGACATTAGCCTTTGTCTGCAAGGACTGAAAGAAAGACCTAGAAATACAGGCTCCCACAACCCATCGAGTTCCCTTCCTGCTCAGAAACAGGGCTTCACATTCCATTTGAAATCCTGTGATCGATAGAAGGACCAAGGCACTGAAACCCAGAGGGGAAGCAACTGGCTGCCTGAAGAGAGGCTGGCTCAGTAAGAGAGACGTTGCACCCAGAGTCTGTGATCACAAGCTGGAACAGCCATGTGATGGAGCTGACATGCCCCGATAGGTACAACAGATTGTTCTGCTTGTTACCAATCAATACTGCAATTAGCAGATATTTATTGAACGGCTCACATGGGCTCTGGCGCACACTGCCCTCGTTGGCTATTTGTTAGAATAATGCAGAACCTCCTAACCTCTTGCTCCGTCTTTAGGCTTGCCCCTGATCCAATGAAATCAATTCTGTACACCGAAGCCAGAATGGTTTATCCTAAAATATACACATTTAACCAGGTCACTGACACACTATAGATGCCCTGAGTGATGTTTGGCATCCTGGTACAGTCTGCATGCCTCCTGTTAGGAAAGACAGGAGTCATCATTTACCATTTGCCCCCTTCACACTTGGCATCGCCTCCAGCTCCTTCTCTACAGATACCAGTTCCCTGCCTTCTGCATGTGTCCTGCGCCATGCTTAGCCCTCTGGTTATGTTGGCATCTCTCTGTGCGTACTGGAAGTCAAAGTACTAGACTCGGTTGGTACTCAGGCTTAGATTTAAATCATAGCTCCATGGTTTTCTGATTGTATCATTTGGGGAAGATTATTGGATGTTTCTTACATGCAAGGTTCTCATAATCCACCAGGCTACTACAGGTTCTTGAGAAGATGAGACATAATCGTATTTAAAGTGCTTAGCACAAGGAATGGCCCCTAATCAAGATGCATTTCTGTTACTAGATGCCCTAGTTAGATTTAACTGTTAAATTGACACAGCCTAGAGGGGTCTGGAAAGAGTCTCATTTGAGAGAGTTGGGAAGATGAGATTGGAATATGGGCATGTTTTGATTATTGATAAAGGAGGATGCAGACCACTATGGGTGGTACCATTCCCTAGGCAGGCAAGACTGTATAAGAAAGCTACCTGAGAATGAGCCTGTGAGTGAGCCAGCCAGCAGTGTTCCTCATGGTTCCTGCTACTGTACTCTTGGCTCTGAAGTGAATTTTCTTTGGCTAGAGGTAATAATGTATGGAATACCAAGCAGCCCTGCATTCAGGTACTGGCCTTGCATTTCTGGCCTTGAACTCTCATAAGTGACTTACTGTAACATATAAGCAGAAACAAGCTCTTCTCTCCCATGAGTTGCTTTTGGTCAGAGTGTTTCATCACAGCAACAGGAGCCTAGAATGCTGTGCTGTTGTTTATATAGAGAAGGCTTGTGATAAGATCAACTGTTTTAACAAAGGAAAGAACTCCATTCTCTAGAGTCCCTAGAGGACCAGCGATAAGAAACCTTTTGACATTCAAACTGTCACGTAGGTGTGAGGATGCAGTGGTGCCGATAAAGGAGAGGTTTAAGAGACGGAGAGCATGAGGTGGTAGGTTAGAGGAGCACATGCTTACAAAGGATGGTGTGGCTCCTTGGACATTTTCTTCCGTTTCAGTATGGCAGCATTATTCTTTATGGGGAAGGAGAAATGGTGGGCAGGAACAAGAAGTGGACAGCCTGTCCTTGCTGAGTCTCCACTTCCTTACCCTTTATTTAGTGCAACAGGAACATGGTTTTCTCATCTGAATTAGCTCAGTTTGTGATTGAATGGGTTTCTCTGTCTCTCTGTCTCTCTGTCTGTCTCTCTGTCTGTCTCTGTCTGTCTCTGTCTGTCTCTGTCTGTCTGTCTGTCTGTCTGTCTCCCTCCCCTCCCTCTCTCCTTCCCTCCCTCCCTCCCCCCCCCCTCTCTCTCTTTTCTTTTTAGGACTGGAAAAAACACCACATACTGAAATAAAGAGACCACCTCAGGTTTTTCAACCCTACAGTTGATAGGACATTTAAAAACTTTATTTTTCTTTCGTCTCCTTTTGTGTGTGGCGTGTGCTTGTGTGTAGATGTGTTTATGCATGTGTGGAGGACAAAGCTTGACAGTGGGTATCTTCTATGGCTCTTCCTCTTACTTTTGAGGCAGGGTTTCTCACTGAACCGTGGACTTGTCACCTCTTTGATTATTTCTCAACCACCTCCTGTCCACAACAATCCTTCATTCTCGAGGCCTTTTAGGTGATGGTTTTCTGGTTAATTATAGCTCCAACACTCCCACGTTCTGTGCTCTGACCTTGGTGTACCTGTTATTGACATCTTTCCTAGGCCCATGCGTTCTTTTCATGGACCCGCCCCTATTTACCAAGTGCCCTCAGTCCTCCTTTCCCTGTTCCCCAACGCAACACATGTTGTTCTGCTTCTCCTTACAGCTGTTATCACAGCCTACCTTGTCGCGTAGTCATTTCTGTGTGTTTTCCCTTGGGGTTCAGAACCCCTAGAGGCCAAAGACTCTTTTATTTTGTGCTGTGTTTTCCTATCCCACATATTGCCCGGTGCGGTAAGGGTTTTAGTAAGTGCCATTTGAATCAATGCATGAAAGAAATTGCCTTTCTATGTCCTATTTGCAGTGCTGTAATGCAAACCAGGTGAATGTAGAATTTCTTGGCTTACTGGATTTAGCTTAGACCAGGCAGGGAGTTTTCGAAGAAGCAATAGTAGCTTTGAAAACAGAAATTGCCTTTAATCTTGTAGAAAACACATGCCAGCCCTCTCTATAATAGTCTCAATTACAGGAGAGCGTCCTGTTACTGTAAGAACACAAATAAATAAACCCATGACAATACTGTGTATGGGAGATAAAAACCACATAAAAAGCCATCTTTCTTCAGCTCTCCAGCATGATAATTAGGGTGTTTCTAGGAGGAGGGGGGAAAAAAAAAGGAGACACTAGCAGAGTACAAGTGATGTTATGCTTAAGGACACTTCTTGCTGTTAAAAAGGTAGGAGAGGACAAGTACCTGTGTTCCTGCCTCTGTTGTCATACCTGCCGCTGTATTCCTGCATTATGTGATAGATTTGGGCAGTGGGGCTGTTTAAGAATCCGGAACAACTCAGAGGATAGAATGTGCCACCCAGAAAATGGTGCTGTGGAGCTCCTCTCTGTGACACCTCAATTAAACAGGTCCTGTTCACATATTGGGTGCGACGGGGAGGGGGGGCAGGGGGGGGCAGGGGGGGTGCGGGTGTGTTTAAAGGCACATGTTGATGGGGCCAGGGGATGATGTCATGTTTCATTCCTCTCCCTCAAGCCCTATCTATATTGGGGTTTTGTTGTTGTTGTTTGTTTGTTTTTGTTTTGTTTTGTTTTTTTTGAGACAGAGTCTCTCTTTGGCCTAGACCTTGCCAAGTAGGCTAGGCTGGTTGGCTAGGAAGTTGCAGGCATTCACTTCTCTCTGCCTCCCTAGCCCCAGGTTTGCAAGCATATGTACCTCACTCCTGGGATTTTTTTTTCCTTGAGGTTTCTCATGCTTGCAAGGCAGACATTTTTAGCCGCTGAGCTATCTCTCAAGCCCGTTACTTTTACATGTTGGATCTTCTTTGGCTTGGACAGGTTCATGGTGAAGCCACTGCTGTCCCTTTTAGCTCCTGGGTTCTGGTTTCAGGGTTGTTTGAGGCTCTAGCAGGAATCCTTGTGAGATAATGCCTAATTTGTCAGAGTTAGTTAACGGCCGCTTGAGGACTTAGACCAGACTGGCTAGGCTAGGCATTATAACTTTTTTTTCCCCCTGCCTGGCCTCTCTGGCCTCTCAGTCTGCTCTTGCTCTGCCTCCCTGCAGAGCGGTCTTTTCTTGTAGCCCTTTAAAAGGGTACTTTAGACGCCATCACTCCTCAGTTCAAAATCCTCCAGAGTGCCTCCCATTCCCCTCCAAATGCAGTTCAAAGACCTGATGTGCTGTGGCCTACAAGGCACTGCGTGGAATGGTGCCTGCCATCTTTCACCTCATCTCAAGCTATCCCTCCAGATTAGTGCCCCCTGACTCTGGTACTTTACGGCTGTTCTTGAAACCAGCTGAGCATGGCCCTGTCTCATACCCTTTGCATTATGCTTTATAAGCCTGGAACATTCTGTATGCAGGTATAAACGTGGATCACATTCTCACTTCATTCAAGCTTGTGCATAAGCATTGTTCTTCTGGTTTACTTTCTTTACTGCTATGATCCAACACTGAATGAAACCAACTTGGGGAGGAAAGGGCTTATTTGGCTTAGACTTCCAGGTCATAATCCGTCACTGAGGGAAGTCAGAGCAGGAACTCAAGCCAGGAGCCAGGACCTAGAAGCAGAAGCCATAGAGGAATGCTGCTTACTGGATTGCTTCCTGGATCACATTCTGCTACCAGCCCCGCCCCTCCTTTTTTTTTTTTTTTTTTTTTTTTTTTTTTTTTTTTTTTGGTGTAGCGCAGGTCTATCAGTCTGGCACTGTCCATAGTTGGCTGAGCCCTCATATATTAAATAGCGATCAAGAAAATACCTCCCATACATACCCGCAGGCCAGGTTGACTGAGGCAGTCTGATCACTCCGGGCTGTGTAAATTTATCATCTAATGCTAGCCAGGAGTCCTCCTGTTGGGAGGGTTCATTCACCTGTGTCACCACCAGGCCTTGTACAATGCCTGATTTCTGAGAAGCACGCAGGAAGGCACTATTGGAATTTATTTGGAAACATAAGTAGGTGCTGGCCAAAGATTCTAGCCAACTTGGAGACTGGCTGTGGATTTAGACATCAGGTCAGACCTGGCTGGCTTCCTTATTCACCCCAATGTTCCCAACATTGGGAACATTACTTGTTTTTCCCCCTATGTCTGGGTTTCTTTGGTAGTTCAGTGAAACAAGGCTTACCAGTCAGGCGCCCAGCCCGGAGTAAGTCAGACAGTTACATGACCAGCATGGTGTCTGTGGTACAGATTGGAAGCTTCCCAAATATAGATTGTCATTCATCCTAATCCTTAGTCATGGAGTCATGGTATTTGCATGTGTGGTGCTGTGAGAAGGGTGAGTCTATAAATAGCTCGAATGAGTCAGATGTGGAATTCTCAAGAACCTATAAGTGGTTGTGAACGCATTTCAAGCACGTCAAACACCTAGCTGTGTGCTTGGCAGATGGTAGGGCTTAATAAATATCCAGGCCTTCCTGCTTTTAATGGTTGGACTTAGAGTCTCGGGGTCGACTGGGGTAGCTCTGTGGGAATTGGGAGGTGTAGTAAACAGAGAAAGAGAAAAGTCATCAGCTTAGCTGGAGGGGCAGCTCACAGTCCTGCTTGAAGCCCATCAGGGACAGGCTTTATGGAAATGGCAGCTGAGTCCAGGCCAGTTGGGACTATGAACCATGCCAGCAAGCGTGGTATTCCCATTTGCATCTTTCAAGTGAGTACAATCTCACCCTTATTCCAGAGATGCGTTCCTTGCCAAGATAAACACACTGCAAATTTATGGTTTAAAGATCCGCAGTTTCTGGGAGTTGTTCTTTTTGTTACTTTAACATTTTCTTGGCAAGACATATTTTAAGTCCCGCTGGTCTACCTTGTAAATACTATATAAATGCTGCGAGGAGACGAAGGCCGCCGTTTGTTTTCTGATGTTCTGTATAGGAAGTAGCGATGCTTCTGCCTTGGTAATCCTCCCCGGGTTTCTGCTTAGGCAGCTTGGAGTGAGAAAAGGAGAGTGCTAAAAGACGGCCTGTTGTCAGCCAAAGAGTCACAAAAGCATTCAGCAGATTGGGGTGGAGCCCAACAAGGTGTGTATGTCATGCAGACCCATTGTAGGGTTTGGAGATATACCCTTCCTGCCATTCCAGAGGCCAACTCCCAACCAGGCCACGTTGGCGAGGGCCCCTCACCCCCAGATGCCCAGCCTTGAAGCTACTCTAACCTAGTGTGAGCACAGGATTCCAAAGAGCAGGAAGTGTGTTCCCCAGCAGCACAGTCTGTAAATAAACATCAGCTTGGGGCCGGATCAGAGCTTGGAGAAACCTGCTGGAGCCTTGTGTGTATACAGTGTATCCCCAATGTCCAGGGGTAGTGTGTGGGTGTGTGTGTGTGCATTTCAAGATGGTAGAGGCCAGTAACTCCTTGACATTGCAGGTTTTCCAGGAACGCACCATTTTTGACAGTTTTGTGACCAAGGAGAATAACACTTGCACACCTTAATGAAAAGCAGCAGTTTTTATTGTCAGAATAAAAGGCATTCTTTTTTTTTTTTTTGAGCCAGGTCCCCTTATATGGATGCTGATTATTTTTCAGTTAAATTTATCTTTAAAAAAAGACAAAAACAAAAAAAACCAGTGTACCTTTATGTTTGCTGTGACGATAGTTTTATACCTGGTCTGCCTTGATTTTTTTTCCCCTTTCACCTTGTAGAAAATTAAGATGATGGACACCCAGCCATGGAAAGGTGAAGAAGACATTCATATTCTAGTGTGTAATAGATCTGTGTCCTTCTTGGCTAGAACGTGTATGTGTTTTCTGAAAAGAAATAGGCTTGTTTCCCTCTACCCTGCATTGTGCGCTTAATGCTAGCATCCCTCTTTTTCTTGTGAAATTGCCTTTCTTGCTTCCCTTGAGTTCTGACAAGTCTGTCCCTTCCTCCAGCCTGTGGTTTGTATCTTTTCTATGCTTTTCCTTTGTGCTCATTAAAAAAAAAAACACTCATAAGTGGAATTTTCCATGATGCTTTTTACACACTGCAGCTGCAGCGTGTGTTCTGTGTAAGTGGTGAACGACAGCAGAAGTGATCCCCGGGTGTTTTCACACCATTTATTCTAAAAGGCCCTTATCAGCAGATGACTTTGTATCGGAAGCAGTTATTTGTGTTTGGACTTGGGTGACTGTCAGTCTGAATGGAGCCGCGAGATCTGGTGTCATCTGCAATAGGGCTTCTCTGTGGGAAGACAGGCAAGCATCTCCCTCTGAACCCAGGCGCATGACGTTGAGAGACATTTGTGTATGGGGAGCCACGATCTCTTACCTGTGAACAGAACTTTATGCTGTAGGCGAAAAGTGTCTTGGATCCACTCCTCACGGCCCAAAGCTTTAGGTCTGGAGCTTTAGATGGCATAGTTAGACCTAGACCGGGACTGGAAATTAAAGTCATCCAACTGTTTCATTCAGGCTGCTTCTCCAACTTGGTGGTGTGCTTTTAAGGTCTGGGCATGGTGCCTGACTTCATCCTGCCTGGTCGCAAAGAGAACTACTGACCTTGATACCCTACCAAAGCCTGACTGGCTGACTGTGGACCTGGGTCACTGTAGACTGCTTCAAAGCTGAGTAAGAGCTTTCCCCTCACATTTATTCTTCTTGTCAAAACTGATTGATTTCCCATTCTTTATTTTGTAATTTTAACACACACACACACAGAGAGAGAGAGAGAGAGAGAGAGAGAGAGAGAGAGAGAGAGAGAGAGGGAGGAGGGTAAGGGAGGGAAGGGGGAATGAGAATGTTTTTGCCTGCATGTGTGGCTCTCAGAATCCAAGAGATGGTGTGATATCCCCGGGACTGGAGTTACAGACAGTTGTGAGCTGCATTCTGGGTGCTGGGAATGGAACCCAAGCTATCTGGGTGAGCAGCCAGTGCTTATAACCACTGAGCCATCTCTCCAGCCGTAACTTTCTCATTTCTTTTTTTCTGTAGAGAAGATGCGGACTAGGGAGGTTAAAGATCTGTCAGGCTCTGTCTGGTAATGGTCGGAAATAAGATCTTTGACTGGAACATCCAGTTTCAAGTCCTCTACTACTCATATCCCTTTAAGGTAGCAGCTGCCTCCTCCTTACAGTCACTCACTCATTCCAGAGATTGCCGAAACCAGATGGTTCAGGCCCAGTGTCTGTTAACTGGCTTTGTGACCTCTAATTCCTCTTGGAGCCTCAGGTTCCATGTTAACAGGGACGAAGATATTAACAGAAACTCTGTAACGAGGCTGGGTAGGGTGCTTAATTAAAACAGTGCTTTGTGCATAGTACATAATAAATGCAGCCCATTCTTGTTCTTGATGTTTAGGTCATTCTGATCAGCCACCAAAGAGACAAGTTAGCGACTTCGTCATGTTATTCTGGACTATTTCTTCTGGAATTGTAAGCAAATGTGAAAACAGAAGATAAAGCGATTCCAGTGTAAGCAGGGTGGGTGCTAGGGAAGCTTAAGGAGGAACATCTGTGCTCATGACAAGAGCTCAGTTGTCTAGCAGCTTACCCTTACTGCTTCATCCCTCATTGGCAAGAGTCTTGCCTTCCTCTTTCCTTAGAGATGCTGTGGGTCCTTTTCTGTGTGCCCTCAGTGCAGGAAGAGAAAGTAGACCCGTGTCTGAATCAACGGGATCTTAGGGCTCTAACTCCCTTACTTCAGAACTGAAGGGCTGCTTAGGACAAAGCACATTCATCACAGTGTTTCTCTGTGCAGTGCTTGTGTGAGCTTCCTGAGAAAACAGATTCTAGTGCCTTCCTGTTGTTGCTGATGGGCAAGTGGTCTTTGTGTGGACAGCGAGCTCTGAGCAGGACCCTGAAGAATGGAAGGCTTAGATTAGGCACAGCAAAAGGGTGAAGAGGGCCTGAGCAGGGGTGGAGTTAGAGATGGTGACCCTAGTGCCTGGAATGGCTGCACAGAGAGCTTTGCCTGGGGATGTGGGTGGTCTGAGAGTCAGTCTCCTGCCTGAGACTCCAAAGAGGGCTGCACAAGGCCTATCCCCACCCTGTGCTTTGGGCAGCCTCTGTTCATTGTGATGGTCTGCTCTTACGGCAGGATGTAATGCCTAGAAAGACACACATCTCAGATGCTAGGGATGAGTGGGCTTGGGGGTTTTAACTTGTCTCTAGCCTCTTTGTTTGTGAGCTGTTTGCCTGCATCTAAATGCCATTTGCATAAGGAGCTGCCAGAGTCGAGTTGGCCCATGATTACTCCTTGATGTACGTTAGGGGGAAAAAAAAAGAAAGGAAAGAAAGAAATGAAATGAAATGAAACCCCCCTGGTTAATGAGGAGCTGGATTTCTTTTCTCCATCCATGACAGCCTCCTTTCTGATCTGATGGTCCGTCAGAAACCAAGGTGGCGTGTGACTGTGGGGTTATGTCCTCGCCTAAGCTGTCTCTCTCTCAGAGTTGTAATTGATGGGAAACCTGTCACTTGTTATGTAGATGCTGTGCAGATTTTTGTACAGCTGCCAGCTAGGAGAGTTTGAGGACAGCCTCTGATTGGATGCAGGTTGTGGCACAAGCGATAATAAATAAGAGAGCTGCTGAGGGTAGATTTTGATTGACCTAAGATTGTATATTATTAAACTGAACCCTCATGTGCATGTCAGTTTATAAAGAGCCAGACCCATAAGCCAACTTAGGGCCGCGGCAGTTTGGGTTTATTAAATGAGTGACTATCACTATTAATATTGAGGAGCAGAGTGGAATATCTGTAATCTTTTAATCTGTGCGGTAATGGTTCAGAGAGAGATTATCCGATGTATTGGACCGTTGTCTGCCTATAATCATATTCAGAACTCTTGGAAGCATTGATTTGTTTCTGGCATACTGATTTGGCTCAACAGTCTCATAAAGCTCTTTTATAAGTCTCCTTGCTTTGTGTTTTCCAAAAATAATTGGAGAATAATAATAATGATGTGGCTGGAGATAAAGAAAAGAGAGCAAGGTTAGAAGTGGATTTCTAGCTGAGTGGACGGCCATAAACTTTCTCTGTGGTCATAAACACCTGCGTGTGTGACCTTTGTGTTTATAAGATATTTATCGCCTCATGGGCTCTCTGCTTGGGGGTTATCGCTTCAGTGCCTTGTAAAACTTTGATTGTGTTCAGTAAGGAGATTCTGATTTTTTGCTGAGTAAGGAGAACACATCCCCTTCTGTAGTTTTTCCTGGAACAACCAGTGTGCTAAATAGGAGGTAGATCTTGAGTTCTGTGGAGATGGTACAGGGGGCACCTCAAGGGTAACTTGTAGAGACAGTAATGTGGCTTTTAAGGAAGAGGTTTCCCGTGGGTGGTTGTGGGAGAGACATACCCAGTGAGCTCCAGCTGTAATGGTAGGTTTTCCTTTTGCATGTAGATGCAAGTTCTGGTCCAAATCAAGTAGCCTTTCTGTCCATGGTTGCCCCTTTCCACCCCGAATAAAGCTGTTTCCAAAACAGGCTGAACAAAGGAGCCAGAAAAAAATGTTCTTTGAGTTCTGTCTCACTGACATTAATTAGAGCTATGGTGAGTGCATCTGTCTTCCGTCTTCTGTGGCTCTTTATTGTTTATTTTTATTTTGTTGGACAGGAACTCATGTATGCAGTTCTCTCTGTCCTTTAACTTGCTACATGTAGTTAAGACTGACCTTGATCTCCTGATCCTGCCTCCGTTTTCTGAGTATGGGGATTATGGGTGTGTGCCTTTACTCCTGGTTTACGGAATGTTGTGTATGGAGATTAAGGGCCTTGTGTGTGCAGTGCCTGTGACCGCAACTATATCCTCATCCCCTACTGCCCAAAGTTCTTTAGGAGTGTCAGACACTCAGTGTCTTCCTCCTGACAACCACTTCATTATTTGGAAAGAAAAATGGCCCTTGCGAACTGATGACAGCTGTTCTGGCTGCCTGAGTAAACTCTTGGTGGTCTGGTTCATGATGCATAGAGTGGGTAGGGGGCGTACCAGGGAACTTGCTAAGAAATAGGCATCTCCAGCAACGTTTATCATGCCTAAAACATGAGCCAGTCTTGAAGTGTTCAGGACCCCATGTTTATCAAAGACCACTATTGTACCTTAGACCTGCCTTGTTTTCATGCTGTGTGGTTAATTGCTGCTGCATTTCATGGAGTTTGAGGTGGGCTTTACTTTGCCCTGTGTCAGTCAGATGGTTCTGCCCAAGACTGTTGAAGAGCTGTTCAACGTGGCAGTGCCCAGTGGACTGCACGGGAGGTAGGAAGAAGTCCCACTGCAGTTACATAAAGGAATGGGACTCCAAAGCCATCCATCTGCCAACAGGTGTGTGTTTCCTGGGCATGGTCACCATGCCAGCCTTATGAAATGCAAAATAGTTTCACATTTCAGACTCTGTAGTAATGTTCACCACTGGTGAGGAAAGACTGTAAATTGGCACCAATGGTTCTCCATGGTGATCTCCATAGAAACAGTATCCTCCCTCTTCTGGTGTTTATTCCAGCCACAAAACCTCAGTTATCACCCTGCACAACTGAGTAAGGACCCTAGAAGATAAAGGGCAGCAACCCATTCATGAACTCTGTAGCTGATGCGGAATTCTTCTAAACTTTAACAAACATTACTTTAAGTGTGTTACTTTCTGGGGCAATAAACCAGGCACATAGAATCAGGAGCTTTCTATGGGATACCAAGAATAAATCCTCTGTATAAGGATGCTGACTTGAGCTGTAATTCATGTTGGGGCTTGGTCAAAAAGTGAGAGAGTGGTTTTGAGGTAGTGTTTCTGGGTGTGGGGCTCCCTGGCTAGGCTGAGAAGAGGGAGAGAGTGTCATGAAGAGCATAGATGGGATGGTGAGGCTTCTGTTCCTTCAGGTGCCCAGTTCCACACAGAAGGAACACAGTCTAACAAAGGAAAAAGATCAATGTATAACGAAGTGATTCTTGCGAAGAAGGGAAACGTGTTTCTTGAAGTTGGATTCCTCCTCTGGCAGGGGTGCAGTGAGTTGTAACCAGGGCTCTTATACCCATAGAGGTTTAATAAGCTGAGACCTTGAGACAAAGATTTTACTTTCCTAAAGCTGCTGCTTTAGAAGCAGAAGGCCAGTATCCCTCAAGAAGAGCTGGTAACTCTGTAGAAAGTGGTAAACTGCGTACAGAGGCCGAGCACCACGAGTGTGTGCTGAGAGACACTTGGTTGCAGAAGTGGAGCCAGCAGGACAGGCTTGTGAAGAGGTAATGCAGTGAAGTCTAGTGCATGCCTTTTTTTTATAAAGGAAGAGAAGAGCTACTGAAGGTTATTGAGCAGGGAAGTAACGAAATTAGAGATGTCTTTCATGAATCTAATTAAAAGGCTGTCGGTGACTGAAGGTATGTAACTAGGTTAGGTGGCTACTCTGCGTGATTTGTGTGCGCGCACTCGTGTGTGTGTGTGTGTGTGTGTGTGTGTGTGTGTTTGTATACTGTGGGTGATAAAGGTGTGAACTAATTGTAGCTCCAGAAATGTAAGATTCAAGTTTACTTCCCAGTACCTACATTGGGTAGCTTACAAGTGTGCCTTTAACTCAAACTCCAGGGCATCCGTGCCCTCTTCTGGCATTCATGGGCCCCTGCACAGGTGTGTAGACACAGACACACACACACACACACACACACACACACACACACACACACACACACACTCACATGCAGTCAGTGGTGTAAGCAATGGTAGGATCATACTAAAGAAAGAAGGGAAGGGAAGTTTGACAGGCAGCGTGACCCAGCCGCTGTGTTAGTTATATCTTTTGGTAGCACTTAATAACCATCATACTTTGGTGACACAGAAACTGACTTTTCCTGGATTTCCACACACTGTGTGGCTGGGACATGTCAAATTTAGATTCCAAATCCAGCCTGCCTTCGAAGCTTGTGTCCTCTCCCCTGTCAACCCCAAACTTTGGCAAACAGAGTGACACTTCTGCTTTATGATAGAGCAACTGTTGATCTTGGCCGAAGTCTTGAGTGCTGGGAGAGGAGGAGGTGTTAAGGGAAAGGGCACAGTATGGGCATGAGAGGTCATCTGGTGACTCTGTGACTGAAGGAGCTTAGGAGTTTCAACATGGAGCAGATAGCATCGTGCTTCGTGTACCCAAGATGACGGAGCAATGAAACAAAAAAAGCTGTGTTGTCTTTTTTGTGGATTACTGGTCCAGAGACCAGATTTGAGAGCTGGGGCTCCACTCTCGGATGCGACATCCCTTGAGCTCTGTCCCTGTGACAACACGCACGCAGCTTCTCTTGGTGCTTGATTTCGAAGATTGTAATCTTACAAATAAGCTCAGAATGTTTGCAGACCCTGTTTGTTGCTTCAGGCTATTTACTGCCAAGGTCTTCATAGCCTGCTGTGGACAGAAATAAATACTAGGTGGACTGCTAGAGAAGTGAAGACGAAAGGGCGCATCTGAACTGGGGACCCCAATTCATTTATTCTAAGCTACCTAGTTATGTACTGCTGTGCTGGCTGGTGTTCTGTCAGCTCGACACAAGCCAGAGTCATCAGAGAGGAGGGAGCCCAGAGTTGAGAGAATGCATCTGTAAGATGGGTGCAGGCAAGCCTGTGGGCATTTTCTTCATTTAGTGATTGATGTGAGTGGGCCCAGCACATTGTGGATGGGGCCACTGTTGGGCGGGTGGTCCTAGGTGATATAGTAAGGCCGAGCAAGGCAGTAAGCGGTACTCCTTTGTGTCTTGTGTATCAGCTCTTGCCTCCATTCTTGCCCTGTTTTGAGTTCCTGTCCTGACTTCCTCCGATGATGAACAGTGATTGGAGGAAGTATAAGACAAATCAACCTTTTTTCTCCTCAAGTTGCTTTTGTGCGTGGTTCTTCATCACAGCAATGGGAACCCTAACTAGGACAACTGCTTCCGGTTTCCAGTAGGCACATATTATATACCATTGCTAGAAGGATGGAATAACGCCACCATTAGTTTTAACTGTCACCTTGACACATCCTAGAAATGAGCGTCTCAATGGAGGACTTATCTAGATCAGGCTTGCTTCTGCGGGGGAGTGTCTTGATTATAATTGGGGTTGGATGACCTATGCTGAAAGTGGGTGACACTATTCCACGGGCTGTGTCCTGAGCTGTGTCAGAGAGAAGAAAGCCAGACGAGCAAACGTAGCCACAGGCACTCAAGAGGCTCTGGCAGGAGGATCTGGATTTGGGGGGTTAGCCTGGTCTATCCAACAAGACAAAACAACAACAACAACAACAACAACAACAACAACAACAACAACAACAAAAGTATGCCTTGCCTCTCCAAAAATAACTAGCCCTTAAATCATTTAAGGCAGACCAGGAAGCACACAGATATGCACAAATGGGTGCAACAAACCATTTTACCAGTAACTGACTCCATCCATGCCTACTATCCAGCCAGAATGAGAACTGTGAACACTGAAAGCTTCAGAGTCCTGTGTGACTACACCCAAAACCAAACTGAGACACTCAGTCCACCGGAGGGATTCAGATAGTCTCGTGGCTTGTCCAAGGATCCCAGACAAACACAACTGTTCCCCACTCGTGAGACCATGCAGAAACTGGTGCTTTCTGGTCACTGCTGAGTGTGTGCGGATGGTCACTCGATACTAAGAAATACATGTGCTGAAATTTCTTTGATTACTCCAGAAAGAAATTTTTATCCCAAAGCAGAATTTTCTTTAGGTTTTACACAGCTGTCTTTTAAGAAAAGAATGATCTTGCTTTTGTTTATGTGCGTGCGTGTTTACTCCCTAATTGGTGGTGGAACATGGGAGACTGGGGCCTTAAAACGAGGTAGAATTAAAATCTTACGCAGTAGCCAGCTTTTTTTCAGAGTGTCAGACAACTTGTTCTCTGAGGATTAAGGAGCGTCACATGAGTGTAGTGTCCAGTCACAAGGGCAAGCCACACAGGGCGGGCAGGAGGCGTGCAACAGAAACGTGTTTTTCCACAGAGGCCCATTATAATAGCAGCAGCAGTGAGCAATGCTGAGTACTCTCAAGTGGCCTCACTCCTATGCACTACACCTGGGAGAGGCACAAAAACACATTCCAAGAACAGTTTCTTGTTCTGAAGAATCTGAGTTTATATGACTTTTCTTCTTGTTTTCTTAGAGTTTGCTCACAAGCACTCAGAGTTCCCTTCCCAGGACCTGAATCTGGGACTGTGCTCTGACATACGTGTATATGTCTTCATGTGAGTAAGTGCAGGTACTTGCCGAGTCAAGAACAAGGGATAGATTCTCTGGACCAGCAGTTACTGATGGTTGTGAACTGGCTGACCTGGGTGCTGGGTACCAAACTTGGATCCTCTGGAAAATCAGTACTTTTTGTAACATCTGAGCCATGTCTTGCTCTAGTTCCACAGATGTCTTTTATTATTATTATTATTATTATTATTATTATTATTATTATTATTATTATTATTATTATTATGCAGTTCATATGAGTGGAGGTTCCATGTTCAGTTAGCTAGCCTAGGCGCTTTTCTGTAAATGTGTTCCTGACATTGGACAGTACAAAAGAAACTTTCCCCATGGATAAACAGGGATTCTGACCCTGAGATCACACCTGAACCACTTCTGGAGCCTTAACAATATACCAGCCCTGGACCAATTCCAGTTTTACACAGTTGCCATGGGTTAGGACCTAGGTTGGCACTGGTTAAAAAAAATCCTTCTTCTAAGGTGATTCCAGGCCGACAGATTGAGGAGCGGTCCTCCTAAGTGTAGTAGCTCAATGAAGGAAGCATTTGCATGAGAGCAGTTCTCAGATTTCTCAGCAGTAAATCCCCCTTTCATTGCCATGTCCATCTGACAGACTTGCAGCACAGCTGTGCTTGGGTAGCAATTTACTCCTCTGTGTCTCAGAATCCTCTGCTATCATCCTAGCCTTCACGCAGGCTAGGTGGTCATTACCCCCACTGTACTTTTTATGGTTGACTACATAATGGAGTGGAGCCCGGATTTAACAGCTAGTTGTTTCCACTTAATCCGGAGCCTTTCTCCTCCAGCAGTCCATGAGGGAATAGATCCACAAGCAAATACTTTTTTTTTTTCCCCTCATTGCTCCAGGAGGAGAGAGAGAGAGAGAGACACACACCAGTTTTGAAATGCTTGAGGCATAAAATGGATCTTTTGTTAAGATCAACAAAGGCTCGCTGTGCAGAATATAAGTTGTCAGGTCTAGGCATGTGTCACCGTGGGGGTTTGTGCAAGGCTGGGAATGGAACTCGGGGCTTTCAGCGAGGATACGCAGCCTTCTGCTAACTGAGTCACAGCCCCGGCCTTTCATTACGCCTGCAAGGAGCTTGTCTTAATCGGCATTGTATGTTGTGCAAACCAAGTGGAAATGGGTTTACTCTTAGTCATAAAGAACCAGGAAAAGCAGGATCCCCGCCCCCCAACTTTTTCCTTTATATCGTCTCCGTTGTTTCCCTCCCTCATTGTCTTCCCATTTTTAATTGGGCCAGATCGGTAGTTGGTGATAATTCTTTGAGTGCAATAGAGCATGACCTTGGACTTTGGTTATGTATTAAGTTTTAGGTCTGTCAATTGAGAAATGCCAACCACATGTTAGGGAAGAGGAGCTAACTCCTTGCAGTCGTATAGCACTTTATTGTTTAGTGCTGTCCTATTCTCATTTCTTACGAGGCATGGGTTATTGGCAAGTAATTACTGTGTCTAGCTTATAGATGGACATATTCAGGACTTAGCTGGCTTGACCGACCAACCCAAAGGGATGGAACTGGACCTTGGATCTGAATGTAGCCCTTGGCTATAAATCCCTTCAGTAATCTGAGCGTTGCTTAGAATAAGAGTACCCTATTGGTGTGTCTAAGAGCATGTCAAGGTTCTGTTTGTCCCTAGCTGTCATAGTTTGAGTCTTCTGCATTGTGTATGCTTGCCTGCTTGTATGTGAGAATGCTCGCGTGTGCATGCATGACTGCGTATGGAGCTCTATGAATATTAAGCACCCTGCCGTTTGCCCACGCAGGGTACGGTTGATAGCTGGGGGTGTTTGTTTGATGCAGTCAGGAGAATGTCATCTTTTATTAACAGTTGTGATTTCTGCTTCACCTAGGAGTCTTTTGGTCTATTGTGAGTGTGAATATTCCTGTATGGAATTTTATTTGGGCATTGTCTTTCCTAGTCTGTGTACCACGAATGGTAATGTTAAGGCATGTAAAAATATTCGCTTCGGTGGTGGGCGAATCCGCTCCATCTAACAGTTTACAGAGTGCCTACTATGTGCCTGGTGCTGTTTTCCTTTACGCTCACCTTAGGGAGTCTAGAATCAAAATAAAATTGTGCATCTGTTGAAGGGAGACGAGGATACTTCCATTTAGCTTCACCTTGATCAGGCATTGGGCTTCTGAGCTTTAGTGGTCTCTCACATTTGGAGAAACGGGTCCCCATTCATTACCAGAGAGATACAGGGTAGGCATGGTTTTCTGGGTCCTTAGTAAGAGCTCATGGGAAGCTCATCGCGGCCATCGGGAACTTCGTCAGCACAGACTTGGTCTGTGTGCTTTCTCTCCTGTGCCTTTCTCTGCCCTGTCCTCCTTTTCCTCATATTTTTTTCTCTTCCTCCTTTCTCACTTGTCTTCCTCTCCCTTCTCCCATATCCCTCTCCTTGGTGGTGGCACACACAATTGAGTGTGTGTGGGTGTGTGTGCAGAGGCCGTAGCAGGGAACCCATCAATGTCCTCCATTCGCCCCCATTGCTCCCTGCCTTATTCCCTTAAGAGAGGGTCTTTCACTGAATCTGAGGCTCACTGTTTTGCTAGGTTAGGGAGCTGCTAGTACCCAACTGTCTCTTCTTACTTCTCAGCGATGGGGTTCTGGACATGTGCAGCCATGCCCACTTTTTATGTGCACAGTGGAACGAGCCCTTTTTTTTTTTTTTTTTTGCCAAGCAAGCTTTCTTTCTTTCATTTCTTCTGCATTCTCCACACCTCCTCCGTTTTAAGAGACAGAGTGGCATGTATCTTAGTCTAGTCCGAAGCTTGCTGCGTCTCCAAGGATTAATCTTGAATTCCTGACCTCCTTCCTGCCTCCACCTCCCAAGTGTTGTGTGTTACCATACCCGGTGTATAAAGTCTCTTTTTGACACCTATCACCTGTATCAGATAGAGGCAGTTAGCTGTGTCTGAATGTGAGGGGAATAGGAAGAAGAATTTGGAATACAAGAAAGCAGTTTAGCGCCGGAGCGCTGTCTCCTTGTGTGGTGCGGTGTCACATGCGCATCCCACCTTCGCTCAGGAAGAACTGTAGGAAGTGAGCCCAAAGAGGAAAGAGACGAGTGTACGCAAGAGTCCTGCATTCTAAGATGGCTGCAGCAGATGCTTCTGTAGAAACCTGAAGCAGGAAGTGGGTATTAGAATATCATGTGAGGTCCTCCGTAAAACACAAGGACTTCAAGAAGTTATTGGTGGAAAAGAAAGAAACTAAGGGCTTGAAGTCTTCCATGGTGACAAACATTAAAGCAAAGAAACCAAAAAACTAAAACCTTAACCTCTTTTGTTGGCATCAAAGGGGTCCTTTTGAGTCTTGTAGAAAGATAAAAAAAGTTTGTTTTTTCAGTTATTTATTACACAGCAATCCATGATCCGATATCCCACAACTGCTCATGCCAAGACACTGCTAGGGCTGTGGTGCTCGGATATGCGCATCCCCACAAAAGAAGCCCACAGCATGACTTTCTTCCTGCTGCTGCTTTCTTTCTTCTGTGCATGACGGTGCTTTAGTAATTCTTCTGTAGAGACCCATCATTCCTGGAGCCCCGCTTTACGTAGCCCACGTGGTGGATGAGCATTGTGGGAGAATTTGATCCCTGAGTTAGGAAACATGGTAGATTCTATCTCTTGAGATAGCCAACTGAATGTTCTGTCTGCCCACATCTGCGGGATTTTTCTCCAATCCTTGCTGGCAGACCCCTGCTTTTACTCTGCTCTTCATTTTTCATGTGCAGTCGAGTTCAGCAGGTACATCTTGATTAGTCTAGGCCAATATTTTAATATATTTGTTGTTATTGTTGTGTGTGTGTGTGTGTCCGTCCGAGTACAGGGTTTTCTGTATCCTAGGCTGGCCTTGGATGTGTAATGTAGCTGACGATGACATTGAACTTTTTTTTTTTTTTTTTGCCTGCACCTTCCAAGTTCTGGAATTTTTAGGTCTACAGTACCATACCTGGGAGGAATCCAAGGGTGTTATGTGTTTGTGCTAGCACTTTACCAACTGAGCCACAACTTTGGTTTGTTTTTGTTTTTCCCTATAAGGCACAGTGTTAGAACCAATATTTAGCAGAGAAATTCCTCTCTGACTTACCCCTACCCCCAGCTACGGCCACCAACAATACTGCAAGGGATTCTGGAAACTGCCCACATACTTGAGAGACCCCCCTCTTTTCTAGGAAGGAATAAACAAAAACCCACCTAAAACATTTGACAGCTTCTCCATTGGCTTGCGATTGCTGCCAGGTTTGGTGTGGAAGGAAGCACTTCTTCCTTCAGCACTGGATAGTTTGATCTCCTCGGGGAGCTGGAGAGCCTTGAAGGCCTCAGATGCACCCCTCAACCCCCCTTTCTCCCCTCCTTTAATTCCTTCTGTATTTACTATAAGCCTTGCTATGAAGCTGTGGCTTCCTGAAGCCAGGCCCTAGCTAAACTCTTAGGTTTAGTGTCCAAATCCTTTGAACACTCTTGCTACACAGCAGGGGGAAGTATTCATCCATACTGCCAGTAATAAGTTAATCCAGGGCAGGTCTATTTGGGTTGTAAATCTTATGTGTCAGTTATTGAGATTGTGAGATGTGGGATGTGAAGGTAATATATATATATATATAAATTTATATATATATATTTATCCCTCCCTCTCTCACTTTACT
The DNA here is from genome assembly GCF_964271855.1 of Acomys minous. Classification (NCBI taxonomy): domain Eukaryota; kingdom Metazoa; phylum Chordata; class Mammalia; order Rodentia; family Muridae; genus Acomys; species Acomys minous. The sequence continues at coordinate 77,061,782 of NC_140498.1, forward strand.
CTGTAATTGAAAGTATTTGTTCTTTGCCCTTGGCGTGATTTAAGTGATGCTTTGTGACTGACTTAATTTACAGGGATTTAGCTGATTCCTAAAGTTGGCTTTAGCAGCTTTGGGTAGCATTAATGTTTTGTGTCACATTTTCAAAAGATTGTTTGATCCAGTGGTAATCCCCTTGGTAGCTATTTGTTGCTAAAATTCCTTCCCTGGGGGGAGATGTGAACAATGGCTACCTTCTCCTCCTAAGACCTTAAGGGTAAACCAAAATACGATTCCACCACAGTTTTTTACCCTGAGTCTTTTGGTCTTATTTAGAGAGCATAGAAGAAGGGTTACTGACAGGAATATGGGTGGCCCCAAAGCAACTGTACTGAAAACTCTTCACTCAGCATAGATGGTGGATGCAGCACCTCCCACCTAATCTTCCCAGCCTATAATATGTTCTAGCGCCTGCCCTAGACTCCTGTGTGTGTGCAGTTAGTGCAAATTCTCATATGAATGTTGAGACGAGGAATGCTGGAACATTGTGTGAAAGCTCAGTGACCCTTCCTGCATCCTCCTGTGAGGTGACGTCAACAGCAGACAGCATGCCCCTCTGTGATGGACTCTCAAAAGTCATCACGGCTGATCCCATGAAGAAGTGTGCTTGGAAGATTGCACCTCACAACACTGTTGTTCTAACACCCTCCAATAAAGACTTCCAGGCGTCTGAAATAACATGCTCTCCCCCTCTCTCCCCCAAACTATGCGTTGAGGTTCTAATTCATTATGGTGGGAGAAGTCCAGATAGCAGGAGCTTGAAGCAGCTGTCCATAGTCAAGAGAGAAAAGTGAGTACAGGCTATGGCTCAATTCTCTTTCTCCACTTTGCCTAAGGAGTAGGCCCACCTACTGTTAAGATGGACGGACCCTCACACACCCCTCCAGGCATAGTCTAAAGGCCCTTCTAGATTCTGTTCAACTTGACAATTAACAGTAACCATCACAGTTGTTTTCTTCCTTCATGCTCTATTTTATTTTTTCAACACTTTGGAGGGTTTTCTGCTTTATCACCGTAATGTGAGAAAATTCTGCTTGTAGTGAGGTTGGGGGTCCTGTTGTGTGTTCTGCTGTTCAGACAAGCATTGCCAGGACTGAAACGCAAGTCAATCCTTGATGCTGATGTCAAATCCCGGTGAGTTTGTGATTGGCTAGACTAGTCAGAAAGACGTAGTAATCTGCCTGCCTTTCTCTCACCAGTGTTGGGATTACAGGTGCAAGTTGCTGCGCCTGGCTTGGAATGTGGGGGCTAAGAATCCAAGCACTGGTCATTATGCTTACACGACAAGTGTTTTACCCATGATCTCTCTCCCCCAACCCCTGCCATGTTTTAAACCTATGGCTTTTCTATGTTTAACAATATTACTTATAACTCCAGTCATTAACTGAGAATTACAGTTATAAGCTTTTTTTTTTAAATATTAACCGCAAATTATTTAGAACCCTTCTGGTAGGCTTTTCTAGATACAGAAAAGTGAACGTCTGTGGTAGGCTCTTCTAGAAAGAGATGGTTGCAAGACCTGGGCTGTGAACACTTGCCGCAGTTCCCTTGAAAAGCAACTGAAGGAGCTCAGAGTCTGCGTTAGGATTGTTGCCAGACACATGTTTTTGGTAAGACTTGTAATGCTGTTGTGGTCCCATCTCCTTTCTCCTCCTGTCAGTCCGCGCTGTACCCTTTTTGTCTGTGGTTTGGGAACTAACAGTCTTATTATCAGCCTGTTTTCCCAATTCTATGCCATTCAAGACTTTTATTCATAGGGCTGAAATTAAAATTGTAAGGTGTTGTTTTTTGTTTTTTTTGTTTTTTTGTTTTTTTGGTTGTTGTTCTGGGTTTCTTCTACACCTGAGTGTGAGGTAGTTCTTGTGATATTTCTTACTCTCTCGTCTTCATCTGGATAAAGCTACCAGCTGATGCTTCACAGCTTCAGAGTCAACCCTTTGTGCTGGAGTGGGGTTTGGGAGCTTCCTCCCTTAATGCCAATAGAATGAACATTACTGACTGAATTATTTGATTCCCAGCTCTCTGAATTAACAGACTTTGGAGGGATTTCTGCTTTATGACCGTAATGTGATACAATTCTGCTTGCACTGGTGTTTTGGGTCCTGTCTTGTGTTCTGATGCCACCACCAGCCATTGCAAGGTCTGAAACTGGAATCAATCCCTCATGCTTTGTTAGATACCGCTCACTCAGGAATATCTCATTTGATTTGAGTGTTAGCCGAACATCCGTGTATTTGTCCAACGTCGATATCTCTTTTATCCCCAGTTTCAGTCTCACTAATTTCAAGAAATGGGTGGCTGAAGACTGAGCCAGGTATTCATTAAGGGTAGTTAGGGGCTGGGGAAAGTACTGGCCTTGCACGTATGAGGATCTTTCAGTCCTTAGAAGCCATTTCAAAAGAGTCAGGTATGGTGATGTACACTTGTAATCCTAGTTCTAGAAAAGATGCAGACTGATCTGTGAGATTGCCTAGCCAGCCAGCCCAGCCGACCTAGCAAGTTTCACGCACCCCAGCGACCCTGTCTCAAAAAGTAAGGTGAAAGAGCTGTTGAGGAATGACACCTCAATTTTTCTTCTGTCTTACACCTTACACACACACGTACACACACACACACACACACACACACACACATACACACGTGAATGCATATTCCAGCCCCCTGCCCCCCCACAATCAGAAATGAGGAGAGGAGATTTAAGATGAAATTCTTAGCCCCTCTGTGACACAGAACCCAAGAGCTCGTGAGGGAGGGAGGACAAATCCACAAGACGTCTTCGGGGTTCTCCTATTCAATGGTTATAGCAAATATCATAAATGGATCAGAGCTCCCAGCTGGCTCTACTTAGCCCAGTACTCCAGGGAGTGGACAGTTGGCTAGATGGATCCTCAACACTGTGAATGGGAGCTCAGACAGATTTGTTGTTGGTGGTTGTTGTTGAGCAGAAAATATTAAAGAAATAAATGTCATCCTTTTGAGCTCACTCTTTTGATTCAGTGCTGAAGATTTGTGCCACAAGACCTCCCTAGGCCGTCATAGATATAATAGCCCTTCCATTTGCTGCCTGTTAACCCAGGAATGTGACAAAGGCATGGTATTTAGAGATTGCCAGTAAATGAGAAAACATACCTTGGCATTTGGGGGAAGTATGAAAACTGACTGAGGGCAAAGTCCCTGTCACTCACAGATTTCACCGTAGATCTTGGCCTTCCCGGGAACTCTGTCCTAGGAGAGATCAGTCTCCAAGCTGAGAGATCAGGCTGCATGATTGCTGTTTAAGGTACTTGCCAGTGAGGAAGATATTTGTTAATCCGGTGCAGAAGCCTCAGTTTGGTTATTAGGGAAATGTTGGAAAGGGTTGAGGGCATCAGAGTGTATGCGCAGATTTGAGTACCAGCAGATCTTTGTTTTAGAAGGAATGGCCTCCTGGCTGTGATTTATTGGCATGTCTAATGGACTTGGTGCAAGCCTCCATCCATTAAGCTGTTTCTTCAGGTTACCACCAGAAACGCTTACACAGTTGTGTGCACAGAAATGTTCAGGCGGCGGATTGGGGATCAAAGAAATATGTATCTTTATATAGACACAGCTTGTCGCTTTTCGGGGCAGTAAACAATTTTTTAAAGGAGTGTCAACAAGTCTACTCTATTCATGTTCTACTATATTTAATGTTTATTTTATTTTTAACTGATCATGTGTAGTTGTGTGCGTGCATGCGTGCGTGCGTGTGTGTGTGTGTGTGTGTGTGTGTGTGTGTGTGTGTGTGTTTCTGTGTGTGTGTCTGTCTCTGTCTCTGAGGTGCAGGTGCCCATTCAAGCCAGAGACATTGGATCCTCCTGGATCTAAGGTAATAGGTAGTTGTGAACACCTGGTCTGGGTGCTGGAAACCCAATTTAGGTCCTCTAGATGATCACTATACTCTTTTAACCAGTGAGCCATTTTTCCAGCTTTATATTATACATATATATTTCATTTTTAAGGCAGGGTTTCTCTATGTAGCCTTGGCTATTATGGAGCTTGCTATGTAGACCAAGCTATCTTAGAACTCAAAGAGATCACCTGCTTCTGCCCCCTAAAGGTTGGGATTAAAGGCGTGTGCCACCATGCCTCTCTGTACTGTACTTTTATAGATGAGTGTAAGTATGATATTTCTATCAACTAGCAATTGATTTAGCTGTGGTTAAATGGATAGAAAATAGCATTTGTACATGAAATTAAATATAAATAGTTACATATGTGTATGTGTGTTATATATGTGTATATGTGTTAGATAAAATACTACAATCCTAAGAGTTTGTTTATTTTTGTATGACTGAATCTGGATTTGAGAACATTGTTTGTTAAAATACTCTGTAATAATTCTGTCTCTGGTGACTCAGCCCTACGCCCTTCCAGCTTTGCATCTCCATTTAAAAGCTCTCATATAATCTGTCTTCATGAGTTGGATTGTTAAATGGTTGATTACCTATTGAGGACTAAATTACCTGACTAAGATCCTTAGGGTCAAGGCCAGAGGAGCGCCCCATACATGTCCAGGAAACTGGCATTTGCTTTCTATGCACATCAACACTGTTACAGTGAGTTCAAATACTTCCGATCCTAGAAAAATACTAATAATGACATTCAGCATTCATTCATTCATCACTCAAAAGAAATAGTGAGCCCTGGTGTGGCTGGCCATAAAGTTGACAACAACCTCAGGATGATATCCATCCTTTCTGTGTTGTGCTCACTGTAGTTTGGTGAAGTGCCAAGAAAACCAGTTAATTAAGCCCAGGAAATGTTGGCGTTAGTAGTGTTATAGCTGCTCTGGTAAGGGGCTGTATTGGCTATAGGAAGAATAATTTTTTTTCTGAGTTATAGTTTGAGGAAATCATTCATTCCATTATGGCTAGGAAAGCATGACTCCAGGAGCAGGGATAAAAAGCCAGCTTGTCACCTTGCAGCCATAGTTAGGAAAAGGGATGCCAACAAGGAAGTGAGGCCAGGCTACAAAGCTTCCATACCTAGTGACTGGCCTTCTCCATCAAGGCTCTTACCTCCTCAAGATTCCAGAACCTTCCCAAACAAGTGCCACCAGCTGGGGACCAAGAGTTCTAACACCTGAACCAGCAGAGGACGTTTCATATTCAGACTAGGAGTCTGAAAACTTGACTGTGTTTTAAGGTGCTGAGGAAGCCTGCCGGATAATGACGGCATCTATCCTGGGAGGATAGCTAAGAGCAAGGTTGGATGTTTGACTCACTGTTTGGTCTGAAAAACAGGAATAATATACCCTGAATCCATCCAGTTGCCATGAAGGTGATTGTATGAGACAGATACACACACACAGCTAGTATAGCAGTCCCGGCGATGGAGAAGCCATGAGGGATGATGGATCACCACATCCTCTGCCCTTTGTTCTGTCCAGCACCCCTCCTCTGCAGGCAGTACTGCTTTTTCCAGCCCTTAGATGTATAGAGAGGGTTATCCACCTAGAACTTGGTATGGCCAGGCTTTGAAGCTCGCTGTTTCTCTCCTGGTTACCTTTGTTCTCTTTTATGCTGCTCAGGAGGCCCGAGATGATTCCAGCTGCTTCCTGCTTCATTATCCTCCTAACTGTCCCACTGAGAGCAGTCTGCAATCGCCTGCCCCTCCTTTCCCTGCCTCCTGGTCCTGCCATGAGTCACTGCTGAGCCATTTGTGTCAGAGAAGAAAATGGGGGCTTGCTATTCGCGTGTAGCAATTTGCTGTGCATTCTTACTTATTTGTCGAGGACACCAGCCGAGGAGTGTTCATCAAGAGGCATCATGTTTGTTAAGGGACCACATGGTGTATTTTAAAAGCCCTCTGCGCTCTCTGGCTTCATCGATTGTGCTTTAGCATAAGGAATAAAGTGTTACTGAGCCTTTTATTAATAATACACATGCTTTCCATTTAACTTTGACTGGTTAAATCTGGCATAAAATGGATTCTTGCAAGTCAGGCTCCCTGGAATGTGTAGTTTCTTTAACACTATTTATTCTGAGAATCGTTTGTGAACAGAGGACTTGGGTCTTTTTCTTGAATCTAATGGAATTGACTAGATGGTCTTGTTTTGTTTTCTTTCCTGATGTCATACATAGGTCGCTTTCTTTCCCAAGGTTCAGTGATAAGCACAGGTATCTGAGCTTGAGAAGCAATATAAGCTTATCCCCGCATTAAAGGAAAACCAAAACAAAAACTAACTTGTTTTATTTATAAGTGTGTGTGTGTGTGTGTGTGTGTGTGTGTGTGTGTGTGTGTGTGTTGACAAATTTTAGGTATTCAGAGCGGTTTCAGATGAGGAAACCAGACAATTAGAGATTTTTAAAAATTATTATTTCCCAAGAAAATATAGCTTGTAGGTGACAGAGCAAAGTGGGAATTTGTACCATCAGTGCCGTCAACTCTTGTCAGAAACTTGGCTATCTAGTTGCAAGTGTGTGTGGGCTTTTTGTTGTTGTTTTTGTTTGTTTGTGTTGCTCTGTTGTTTAATGACAGAGTCTCTGCCCGGGCTGCCCTCAGATGTCCTATGTAGCTGAAGATGACCTTAACCCTAAATCCTTCTGCCTTCCCCTCCTTATTGCTGGAACCGCAGACCTGTCCCACCGTCTTCAAGTTATGTGGTGTTGAAGATCGAACCTAAGGCTTTGTGCACTCAGTGCCAGGACTCTGCCAACTGAAGCACTTCCCCATCTGTTGCTCTGTTAGCCCCACCCCCACCCCCGTATTGCACCTTGTCTCAAGTCACCAGGCTGTGGAGAACGAATCCCAGTTGTTTCATGGCTGAATCATATCACTGATTAATACAATTCTTTTCTGCTGGTGAAATTCCTCTTGATATGGATTTAATGCTAGTAGCATAAGCAAATATAAAATTAAAATTTTAATTGCTAAAGTTGAGGGTGGAAGAGCCCCTGATTCAGCCTTTGCTCTAGCTTCTGAGACCCACATGAGGCATCAGTTAAACTCTGGCTTTAGTTAAGGGAACGCGCTTCAGAGTGATATTGGGGGTGGGCATAATTAAGGTTGCAACAGGGACGGATTATTTCTGTTAAGATCTGTTCTTTTCTCCAGCTTTTGTACCCACTGGAGGCACACTAAATAGTTTTTAAGTGTATAATACAGGGTTTTATTACTGTAAAGGCTAGGATGGGGCTAGGATGGGGTCAACACTTCTAGTGGTCAGTGGCTTGCTGCATTCTTCTGCTTGGACGTTTTATAAGATCACTGAACATCGTCTTCAGAATGTAACCTTGGCTCCATAAACATGTATAATTTTGGCAGTTACCTCTTTTAGCTGGTGACAGGTGACTGGTTCTAGACAAGGTATGAACGTACAAAACATGTTTAATGTAATTTAATCACTGAATGTCATCAGTAACGGGGCCTTAATTTTTCTGTGTCAGAATAACAGAATGAAGGGCTGAAAGTTGTCCTAGTTGGGATTGGGCTGGGATAGCTCAGTTGGTAGAGTTCTTGCCTGGCGTATGCGAAGCTCTGGGTTCAATTCTTGAGACAGCATAGACTGGGTAAGATGGTAAATCCAGCACCAGAGAGGTGAAGGGGGGAGAACCCAATGCTCAGTCTTCCTAGGTTATAGAGTAAGCTGGAGGCCTGCTTTAGCTACGTGTTTTTAAAACAACGAGGACAGGTCACTTACACACATGTATATATTTACTGTTTTTGAGTGTGCATTCATATCCTTTTGTGAAAATCAAGGGAAACACCAACGACCTGCTTTATATGAAACCCCATCCACATTAGAGTTCGTTCTTTTGTAGAGCTGGTTGGAGGAGAAAAGTCATGTGGGAAAGTCAGGAAAAGCTAGCTTTAAGCTGAAAGATTCGCAACATGAGCTCAGGTTCTGGGGCTCAGCGTTGGTGGGCCGAGCACACTCATTTGATTTGTATGAAGTGTGACGGGGGATGGAGTAATGCAAGGATCGGTGCCTGGTGGAAAACCAGGCACAGGGAGAGTATGAGGGAAAGGAGACATAGGCATCCGATTAGTCCAGTGCCTCTTAGAAGTATATATTGGCCCTTTAGTCAGGCCAATAACTATGTTGGGTTTTTTTTGTTCCTTGTTGAGACAGCATCTTGTTGTGTATCCATGGTAGCTGGGATGATAGCACATAGCCTAAGCTGGTCCCAAACTTACCCTCCCGCCATCTTTCTGCCTCAGCCTGTCCGTTGTATCCCCCACCATGGCTAGCTTTGTACTTTTTAAAAACGACTACCGTTCTAAAGTTTGTTTGTTTTTCCTAACTCGGATAATCCCTGGTGTTTTACACTGTGGTATGCGTCCAGCGTGTATTGCTTTTGTTAAGATTAAGCACTGAAACAAAATTAAGATTTTTTTTGTGTGTGAGGACTCGAGCCTATTAATAGCTGTTTCATTTGGTTAGTACTAGTTTAAAGAGCCTGATATCTGTAGAGGAAGCCCTTCATAAGAGCACACAGATGTTAAGCATTCCACTAGGAGAAGCACTGCGTCCCGGAGGGCGCTAAGATGGAGCAATTGAACATGGTTTCATTGAGCTCAGTGTATTGACTCTGCTTGGTAATGATCTCAAAGGGAGCTCCAGTGTTGGGATTTCAGGCTGGGATGTTAGAGACAATGACCAAACTTGAATGTGAAACATTGAAGTAATAAAATCTGTGAGTGTGTGGAGGGAGGGAACTCATGATACCTCTGAGAATGAAGGTCATGCTAACTTCTTATTCTGACAGTTGGAAAGGAAAGTGCGGAGTTAAGCATCTTCATTTCCCCTGGCTCGACTGGGAAGCTAGATGATGGATAAAGAAATACTATACAAATGAGTACTTCTAATAAAATATACTACATATACCAGGAGCATATCAGTATTATAATCTGTAGTTAGAGCTTTGGTTCAGTTAAGAGATATTATTGGAAAAACTATTTATTAGATGAAGTAATGCTGGAGAATGGAATTGTCTTACAGACAGTTGTCACTCAGAAGCTGGAGAATAAGGTATTACAGTGAGCTGTAGCCAAACGATCTGAGTTAGAACCATGACTGGTAGGGTAGGTACCTTATTACCTTGAGTCTTCTGATATGATGGATTATGGTAGATTTCATTGAGCAGCTTTATGAAAAATGTTTAACCTAAGAGACCGGTCGGATGGGTAAGAGTGCTTCTTGCTCAAGCATGAGCCTGAGTTCGTATTTAAGCGCTCCTATAGAAAAGCTGGATATGGCTATGTTTGCCTGTAATCCAGATATTACAGAAGATAGAGATAGGAGGATCTCTGGGGCCATCAGCCTGGATTTAGGCTCAACAGGAGACCCTATCTCAATGAAATAAGGCAGACAATGATAGAGCAGCACACCTGCTATTGGCCTCTGGCCTCTGCATGTATGTACACAGTCATGCACATATGCACACTTGTGTACATACACCACACACACACACACACACACACACACACACACACACACACACGATGGAGGTTTAGCTCAGGCCTTACCAGGTTTTGAGAAAGCACAGATCTTAGAATAACATATTAATGTATAAATAAATTAACATCTAAAATGTAGGACATTGTTAAGACCTGGGTGTTTCAAAGTGTCATCACCGTAAAGTAATAAACCAATTCTGTGCTGGGAGATAGTTAGGCAGTATTAGTGAAATGCAAAGTTCAGATTTTGATTGAGTGCATCTTGAAAATTTTAACTGCTATAAAAGATGTTTGTAATAGTTCTGGATATTTGAATGTCTACTGGCTATTGTTATGTAAACTTTTTAAAAGTAAGTCTGTCTCACTGTCTCTCGCCTCTGTCTCTCACTGTGTGTGTGTGTGTGTGTGTGTGTGTGTGTGTGTGTGTAGGAGATGGAGGTCAACTTTGTGATATTGGTTTTCTCTTTTTACTTTTGCATAATCTCTGGAGACCAAATTTTGTTCGGTTTGTTGTTGTTGTTTTTGTTTTTGCTTTTTTGCCTTGGTAGCAATAGCCTTTTTCTGCTTTGCCATCTCCCTGGTCACTCAACTAGTTTGGCTCTACTTTACAACATTTTCTGCTTATGGCTAGGATGAGACACTTTGGATGTGTCAGAACGTGTTTACTTTTAGAAAGTTCATGTCAAGGATTTTGTTGTTAAAGTATTATATCTACAACTCCCTTATAATGTTTCTAAGAAATTAGTTATTATATTTTTAGCAAACATGGCAGACGTTTTAAAGCTCTGAATCTCTGTTTTAGACATGGGTATTTGAGATTTTTCAGTCTATTTGAGAAATTTTCAACAGAAAAAAAAATGGGCTGGCTGTACTGAACATCAAACTCACTGGCAGGTGACGTTGAATTGTCAGTGTAGGTTTCAAGTAAAATGCACCTTTTTAAAAAAAGTGTGACTAACCTGTGAATAGTGGTATTTGGAATAATACTGTTAGGCTTCATCTGTTGCATGGTCCTGTAAGAGGCATTCCTAATATGTGTGTAATGTGTAAATGAAATAAGGAATGCTGCATCTGTACTAAAGAAGCAGATTACTGGGTTCCAGATCCTGTAAGGGAGATCGATGCTGAGGTTTTGAATATTCATCACTTGGTAGGGGCTTCCTATGGGTCTGTATTTATAGCAGAGTTCTTCTGGAACAGTCACATAAGAGAGATCAAGATTTAAGAGGTCTCTTGGTAAAGACCGTAACAGTCTGAGTGAATAAAATCTGTCGTTTTCAAAAATGTGGAATGCTTGGTGCAGTGCCTGGAGCGGCGCCAGTTTGCAGTAAATACTTGTTGAGTGAACAAGTTGTTGATTAGGATCAAAAGAACCCCTTGCGGGCAATGCTGGACTCAACAGTGGTCTGCGATGGAGGGTCAGAGTAACAGGTGGATTGTTGCTATTTCCTGTTCCCTTGAAGACTGAGGTGCGCTAAGTATCTGTGAGGAAACCTTCTGCTGTCCCAGCTCAGATGGTGACCAGTCTGTATTTGCAGGGGGACTGTACGGACACGTGCTGTGTCTCTCCCATCTGGAGATAAGGACATTTTAGATCCAGAGAGCTTAAGTCATTTGCGTCACATGAGAACTCAAACCTGGGCTTTCTAACTTTTTAATAACAGTCTTTATTCAGCTGTCAAGGCCAGCAATGTTTTGCTTTGGGAAGTGACCTGTTGAATAGAATTTCTGCGTCAGGTGAGGGCGATTAATCACGGTTAGAAAAGTTAATAGAGGAGCCGTCCATGCATTGGCCAGTCCTTCGTATGCCACTGGCTTCCCGGCTTCTTGAACAATGATAATACTACAGTTGAAGTAGCAGAGCTATTTGTGATTTATAAACAAAGCCCTCCATTTTACTTAATAGGTTATAGTTATTAGGAAGAAGGGGCAACCCCAGTTAATCTTAATGTAGGCCGCTTAGGAAAGGGGTCACTTCAAATGACATTAGCCTTCCTTGTGTGTTTTCATCTACCCATCCAGTACAGATATAACTATTGCCATAAGGGATGTGCCACTCCCACTATAATCTCACTGGAAGAAATCAACCACATATACACAAATAAACTCTCCCCAGTGCGCCTGAGTGCGATCCAGTCTTCTAGCTTGCCAGACGTTCAGTGAGGGGTTTGGTGCAGATGATGAGCTCAGCAGATAAGACTCCGAAGTTTTTCGGAAATCACGCCAAGACAGCAGAGAGGAAACATGACAGACACTAAAAAGACCCTCTCAGATGATGAGTAATATATATTTTATACCCGTATTAATATTTCATTGGCGAGAAGGTCAAAATCTACATTTAAATGGAAATGTTTAAAAAGCAGAAGCATAATATTTGGCTAGGTGAAATACTCGGGGGTTTTCAAGCACACAGGCTGCACCCCTGTGTCCCTGGCTCTCCAGATCTGTTGTTTCTTAGGGTACCCTGGGGTTTTTCATTGCTTCAGGCTTGTGGGATGATCTTAGCCCTGCATTTGGAGGTCTTCACTCTTTAAAGAGTTCTTCTGTTTGGCCCTTGGTTGGGTCACATACTACCTATGATCAGTCCTGCGGACAGGGCCCTCTCTCGGCACTGTCAGGGTATGGAAGTCTCCAGAACTCATCTTGTAAAATGGACACAGTAGGAGTGTGAAGATAGGAACAACTAGGGTGTTTGAAGTCATGGAAAAATCCCAACTAGCAGTGTCCTGACACAAAGTGAGGAGTACCAGAAACTTCCGGGCGTATATCTGAGGAACTCAAACTTCACATCCTGTAATCCTGTTTACCCTCTAATGCCCTCTGCTCTTCATAGTGTGTGTCAGACTTTATCCACAGCATCTCAGTTGTAAGGTGGATGGCTGCCTGCACATTATTCCAAGAATAACATCTTCCTGCACTTCCAAGAAGGAAGGATGGATGCCAAGAGAAGGAATCTTTGTGGTTTCTTTCTGTTCATTGGTTTTTGTTTGTTGTTTCATTTTAGTTTTTGCCAACAAGGAAACATCCCCCCTCCCCCGCAGAAGCCTGAAAAATATTTTTACACTTCATTGACTTAAATGGTATCCCATTCCTATTGTAGCTTTATTGTTAATGTCCCCGACAGGCTCATGTGTTTGAAACTTGGTTCCCAATTGGTGATATTGTTCTGAAAAGTGGTGCACACTTTCAAAGGTAGAGTCGTCCTGGAGGAAGTGGGTCACTTGGGGGTGGGCCTATATATTTTATAGCCTTGTCCTACTTGCTGTCTGCTCTGTGCTTCCTGACTTAGGATGCAGTATGACCCTTTACTTTATTTATTTATTTATTTATTTATTAAGATTTATTACATATACAGTGTTCTGCAGTGTTCTGCTTGCATGTACACCTGAAGGCCAGAAGAGGGCACCAGATCTCATTATAGATGGTTGTGAGCCACCATGTGGTTGCTGGGAATTGAACTCAGGACCTCTGGAAGAGCAGGTGGTTCTCTTAACCGCTGAGCCATTTCTCCAGCCCCGACCATTTATATCTTGTTCCTGCCCCTGTATTCCTTCTCTCTCATAATGGCCTGTATCTCTCTAAACTGTGAGCCCTTCCTAAAGTTGTTTCTTGTCAGTTATTTGATCGCAAAAAATAAAATTAATGCTAATCACTTTCTCCAACCACTGATAAAGGGAGTACAGGTGACTGCAGTGGTTTGGGGCCCACATACTTGGTTCCTGAAGTTGTCTCATTGCGTCTCCTGTAAACCCCAGGCCTGTTAAACAAAAGGTCCGGGAAGTGTGTTGTTGTGGAGTGAATATGCAGAAGGTAATATTGTTATCAGTGGTTGGGGTCCGGGAAGGTGTTTTTAGTTCTTGGTCTCTCTTTCAAAGAACTGAAAATAAGGGCTTTGCAGAACAAGCAATATGGTTTTATTTGAAGCAGACCATTAGTATAAATTAAAGAGGGATGCATTGTGAGAACTGATAGCAGGCCATACAAGTAAGGATACTCAAGGGCTCCCGGTTACATCCTGAGTCTCTTTTTATGGGGTCTGTGGGAAGGAGAGGCTGTTTACTTGGTTGTTTTCTAATTTGATTGATAGATCAGGTATACAGTGTCTTTTTAATTGTGCATGCCCCGTTCCATCATTGATCTGATTTTCATTATATTCACGGCCAGTTACCCATAGACACGGGGCAAATCTTCTATTTAGGGTAGAAGGCATTGTTTCACCTTCCTGCACATGCACATGAAGCTAGTTTGGGCTGAGTCACCTCTTCTAGCCTTGATGCGTTATGACTATAGTTGAATAGAGCCCATCCAGATTTGCTTGGGACCAGGGATAGGAAGGCTTGCAGTTGTTCATAGACTGAAGTGTCTGTAGCCCAGTACAGGAGGAGGGACAAGTTCTGAGGTTCCTAGGTGCATTGTTTGGAGAGAGGTGTGAGTGCATGGTGCGCGATGGTGAATGAATTAGGCTGCCCTGTGTGGGAAAGGTGATCATTCCGCTCCTCCCTAGAGAAAGCATAGCAGTGGGGAGTGTCTGCTGATAAGGGAGGATCCAAGTCTCTAAAGCTGTGTATGCGAACCCCCCCTCACCCCCAGCTCCCCATGACAGACCTGTGTTTACCTTAGGTGGGGCTGTGGTGAGCACCCAGACTCTCTCTTGTGTTCCTTCCAGTTCCCTGTTTTGTATCAGGATCACTGTTGACCCTGACGTAATGAGTGTTCAGGGTTACTGCTCCCCATCTTTCATTCTTACGTGGAGTGCACATGTATGTGGGTGCCTATGTGTATGTAAACACCAGAGGTCCACTTCGGATGGTATTCCTCAGTAGCTAGCTAATGTGTTAGTTTTTTGAGACACAGGATATTTGTTCGGGACCGGGTGCTCACCGATTGCTCTGGTCTGGGCGGACAGTCTCCTGCCTCCAACTCCCCAGCGCTAGGATCACAAATGCAAAGGATCATGCCTGGTTTTTAAAAATAAAATAAAATTTGTTTTGGAGATCACACTCAGGTCCTCATGCTTGAATGACAAGCGCTTTCCCAGCTGACCTGTCTCCCCTTAATTCTTAGGTTTTGTGGTTGTTTTCTGGTTGCTTGTTCTGCTTGGTTACTGCTTTGCTTTCCACTTTCTACATGCATTTTCTTCAAGCTTACTGATAACATCAGCATTTGCCGTGCTTAAGTGTGGTATGAGAGTAAAGAGGGGGGAAAAGATTCTGACCACTCCTGTGGTTATTCAGGATGGGCAACTTTCTTCACGCCAGCCTGGTGCACTGTAGTCCATTTGGCAGTCATATCTCAGTGGGTCTTACTGGTTTGTAGTCTGCTGAGATCTCTTTTAAGTGTTTGAAAGTGACTTCGTAGAGTTGCGAAATACTAGATTTTGTCATGTGTTCTCCTTAAATATGCCCAACCATAGGCCCAGAACCATGGTGACAGATACTAAGTGCCAACATCTGCTTGGCACTTCCTGTGTCCTAGGTATGATGCTGGGCATTTTATGGGTATTGCCTTTATTGAGTCCCCTCTGTGGCTTTTTGATCTTGGCTTGTGCAACTCCCAGTTTACACATGAGAGGATGGCGCAGAACAGGCTACGGTATTTGAACAGCCTCACGGTGTGGCTAGTGGTTGGGGTGCAACTGGAGTTGAGGTACTTGAGCAGTAGAGCTCAAGGGCTTGATCTTGCTGTGGACCTGAGGGATCCTCTTACATCTAGTAATCACATAGGTGTTAATATGTTTACCTGTCCTGAACCAGGTATAATGAGTGGCACACATCAGGATGTGGGAGTAGCAGAAAAGGACCAAGGGTTGAAGGACACCCTCCATTTTTGCTAGACAGTGAGTTTCCAGACAGTCTGGGCTTCTTGAGAGCCTATATCAAAAAAGAAAAAGAAAATCTGTCCTTCTAATGCCTGTTAGAAAGTAATACACTGTTCAAAACAAGACTGACTTGTTCTCTAACTCCTAACTGGCTGTACTTTAGGTGTTGGAAGCCCTTTTTAATGACCTGCCTTTGAGGGATGCACAAGGCCACCCAGGCGCTGGAGATGTAGCTCTGTTGCTAGGCACGTATCTAGTGTACACTAGGTTCTGGGTTCAATTCTCTGCACATGCCCGTCATTCTTGGGAGGTAGATGCAGGTGGATTAGTAATTCAAGGTCATCCTTGTCTACATAGTGAGTCTGAGGCCAACCTGTGCTGAGACCCAGGCCAACCTGTGCTGAGACCCAGTCCCATAAAAATAATCAAACCGCTCAGCACGCAGTCAGGATTCCCTCAGGAGGTTCCGCTGGTGCGTCATGACGAAGGCTTTGCATCCTGAGTGTAGGGAATCCAAATTGCAGGCAGACCTTGGCTCCACGGTGGCCTCTCAGAGCGGGGCTCATCGTTGTACTCCTTGCAGTATGATGGGTTCATATTGTCGTGTGAAGTTGACTCCACCGTAGCCTCTGAAATAAGGGTCACCTTTGTGCTTAGTACTGACATGTCTCTGATTATTTACCTGGCTCTTCTCATTCTACCATTCTTCCATTACCTATTTTCCCACCTCCAATTTGTTGTACACAAGAACACTGCAAGCTATGAGCTCACTTCTGTAACAGAGAGCATTTGTTCACTTTACGCCCTGTGAAGACTTTCTTCTTCCAATAGATTTATTTTTAGAGAGTAAGAGTTTGACAAAGCCATCTAATTTACAAAGAGGCGGGGGAAACAACTGGCAGTGTGTAGACCATTTGAGGTGGCCATGAGTCTTGTCATACATACACTGGGATCTGCTCTAGTGACAGCTGACTGATTCCTCCTTCCTTATCCTCAAGTCAGATGCTCTTGAGCTGATTTCCCACCCAAGGGAAGCAAACTCCTCGTGATAGTAAGGCGGCTGGTTGCAGGCTGTACTGTATTGCCCCTAACCATAACCCCATTAAAGGGTTGTAAATAGTAGTTTAATGATGTCTCAGTCATTTGTTTTGATGTATCTGAGCTTTTAATAAATCAGCCTCAGCTTGCTTAATAGGAATTTGAGAGCAGAGCATGCTCCTGCCAGCAGCTGCTAGTAAATTATAAAGCATTCATCTGTTTTACAAGGGAATTAAATGTTTGTTCTATTTTAAAGGCAGAGAGAGAGAGAGAGAGAGAGAGAGAGAGAGAGAGAGAGAGAGAGAGAGAGACTGAGAGAGAGAGAGAGAGAGAGAGAGAGAGAGAGAGAGAGAGAGAGAGAGAGAGAGAGACTGATTGAATCCAGGGTGGTTCTTCCCATCCCAATTAACCCAGTTAGGAAAAAAATCTTCTAATCCGCACATACACAGGCTAACCTAATCTAGGCAACTCCATGTGGAGATTTCTTTCCCAGTGATTGTGGGTTGTGTCATGTTGGGAATTAAAAATAACCCTGACCAATAGTATAGGGGGAGTCAGGGTGCCTTGAACTTAGAACAACATATATGTATGGCTTATTGGTGTTCTGTCACATGGCTAAGTCTATCGCTGCAGTCAAGCTGCAGGGCCGGCCAGGCCATCCCCAAGATCTTTCTGGTGGTTCTTCTTAGAGCGCCTGCTTTCTTTGATTGTGGACAAGAATGATGCATTTTAAAAATTATGGCTCTATATATCCCTGAAGATTTGTTCACTCATTTTCAAATTTCAGTTTGTTTTACTTTTACTTTTATTGTATGTACTAAATATTTTGGTTTTTTTTAAAACTTGGAAAACTACCTAATATAGAATGTAAACTGTACAATCTACTGAATGGCATTAAACAGACTCACAAGGCCGTATAGCTATCCCCACACTGTATTTCCTCCTCTTGAGTCTCACACTCAAATGCACTTCCTGTGGGTTTTATCTCTTGGTTTTGTTTTTTTTTTCTTCTATTGTTTGCCTTGAGACAGGGTTTTACCAAGTGGCCCAGGAAGGCTTGAAGTTATTCTGTAACCATGATTGAAACTACAAGTCTCCCTGCCTCAGCTTCGGAAGTGCTGGGAGTAGAGGCCTGTACCGCTGGGCCAGGTGGAACGTGTCTTGCTATTTATGATTGAATAATACTGCACTGTATTATTTACTGTGTGAGCCATGTTTCTCTCTCTCTCTCTCTCTCTCTCTCTCTCTCTCTCTCTCTCTCTCTCTCTCTCTCTCTCTCTCTCTCTCAGACCACTGGGTAGGAGGCTGAACCCACTGACCTTGGGAGAAAGAGTTTTGTGGGCTTGTTGCTGGTAGGTAGAAAGTCTTGTTCTGATCTCAGGCTTCTCGTGTGTTATCCTCACAGCTGAGGGCTGAGGAAAGAGGCTGGGCTCCTCACTCAGCCTTTGCCGGGGGGCAGGGGGGGGGAGAGGGGTTCAGTGTATATGCTGAGAGAAGGTTTGGGATGCTTCCGAGCACTTAGAAATGTTTTATTAGTTTTCCACTTTTCTGACACTTGGAGCAGATAGACACTCTAGCCTTTTCTTAACTTCCATCTGTGCTTGTTAAATTCTTGCTTTCCAGCATCCCTTGTGGCGATGGGTTGTGTGAATCACAAGGAAAATCCAGGAACTTGTCATCTTGTAGTGCCTTGAGTCCTAAGTGTTTGTGAGCCCCCCTTACCCTCCATCTTTCTCCCTCCCTCCTCCTTTCTCCCCCCTCCCACCCCCCTGCCATCTCTAGCTCATGTGTGGACAGTACTCATGGAAGCCATAGGATAACTTTGGCTGTCATTTCTCACATGCCATTTGCCTTGTATTCTTTGGAGACAAGGTCTGCCCTTGGCTTGAAACTCTCAATGCAGCTAGCTTGGCTGGTAAGTGAGCTGCAGGAGCCTGCCTATCCAGCTCTTCCCAGCACTGGGATTCCAAGCGCATGCCACCACACCTGGCTTTGTCATGCGGGTTCTGGGGGTGGAATTCAGGTCCTTATTCTTTTGAGGCAAGCTCTTGACCTTCTGAGATACCACCACAGTCTTCATAAGTAGGTTGTGTGTTTGTAAGTGAGAGATTCTGTAGCCCTACTACAGATCATTTGTGAACTACAAATTATGGAGACAACCACCTATGCCATAGTGTTGCCATGACACTTAAGAGACCATCATGAAAGGGAAGTAAAGCCAGGTAAAAGTGAAGTGAAAGCAGATGAGATCCAGACAGGTTGCATTTGGAAGCCAACTGGTACCTGAGTAAGAATTTTATGCTGTGGGAGTTTCCTGAATAAGAACAAGAATTAATGGGGCTCAAGACATGCCCTAGCTGTTAAGAGCACTACCACACACCACACAGTTAAAGTGTACTTCAGTTATAAAACACACACACACACGCACACACCTTTAACTAAAGAATGAGACTCCGTGCACACTCCTTCCTTCTGATTCCATCTCCCTCTCTGATTTTGCTCACACATGCTTTTCATTTGGGATAACAAAAAACAATTCTAGGCAGTGGCACATTTAACCAAGCGCCTTGTAGTTGCCTGGCACTATGTGCTTTTCAATGATTTTCTAAATCTGTCCGGTTACGTGCTGATAACCCTTTTGTGCGCTTGAGGAAATCGAGACTCTGAGATGTCAAGTCCCTTGCTCTGCTTGTCTAGCCAGGAAGTGGTAGAGTTGAGATTTGACCTCCAGCTCCTTCAGTTTAAAGTGCCCTCTCTAAACAAATACGCTCCTCCGTTTCATGTCTGTGTCCTCCTCTGTCTGTCATCTAGATGAGTTCTTTAGATGCTGGTTTTGAATGCTCAGGACTTAGTGAGAATTCCTGAGAACAAATGGTTGTGGGGGAGATACATTTTACTCCACCACTTAGGAGGCAGAGGCAGGAGGATTTCAAGCTTTTGGCTAGCCTTGTGTGCATAGGCAGTTTAAAACAGGCTTAGGAGTTATATATATATATATATATTCCTAATATGTGTAATATATATCCTATAATATATAATGTTTCATATGTTACATATATAATATATAGATATATATTAGATATATCCTGCCTCAAAAAATAGAAGCACCATGCATTTTATTGACTTTTTAAATTCAACAGAAGGCAAGAGATAACATATTCTATCCATTGTTGCTTCCTTTTAGTAATATACTTGTTTACTTGCGTTTATATGTTTTCTTAGTGCTCTTGACGGGACTCACAGTGTGGTCCATCCATTATGGTCTTCTCGCTGATTCATCGGCGGTGTCACCCTATTCCTGAAAAATGAAAAGTTGTTAGTTTTCTCTGTTCTTTGTTGAAGAGTGACTGATTGATTCAGCCATTATTTATTGAGCTTCTACTGTGTGATAATCATTGTGTCACATGCGAGAGGGATCAGCGACAATGTGTTTCTTTGTGTTTGCTTGCGATTGTTGTTAACTTTAGTTAAGTCACAAGTCTGCCTGTGAGAGGCCACTTATTTTTTTCTCAGATTATGGACAGCAGTCTGCTCCAAAACATACTCGTGATAGTTTGGCTTACTTCTTAGGAAAATGACTGGTGATCTTTACATTATTGTCCTATTTCCTCAGTGCAAATAGAGATTTTATTGGCAAGCGCTTTTGCTTCTCCAGTTCACTATTGTTATGTGATAGAAAAAAAAATCTTATAAAAAACAAACACCAAACCAAATAACAAGGAAAAAATGTTCTTGGCTATCAATTTGCAGCATTGCCTGCGGGCCTCAGAGGCCTGGTGTGTGAGAAACCAAAGGTCCATATGTGGAAATAAGTGACTTCAAGAACAAGTCGGAAATTAAAGTTCACAGTTTAGCGGAGTAGTGCATAGATCCTTGCGGTTGTGAAATTCATAATTTTGTTACCGGGGAAGTCTTTAGAGATCGGTTTGCTCAATCTACTCATTTTTCAGATATATAACCCCCTATCCCCTGGAGGCAAAATAACTGTGATGATGAAGATGTCTGGGTGGGCCCTTTCCTAAGATTCTTCCTTTCCAAAGTCCTGATATTTTCAACTCAGAACAGCAGACAAGGCACACACTACAATCCATCCCTGCCCTAACCAAGAGTGTTCATGAATTGTTCCACTTCGTTTCTTAGCTTTCTGGACTTCAAATGTTGGTTACAATTCACAAGATACAGGGTGAGTGCCTCCAGACAGCTAGTTTGAAAGGAGACAAGGGTTCAGATCTGTGAAATCCAGCTCTGGGGACCCTCTTTATGCTTAGGAGAACCTAGTAAGGCCCCTGCTTCAGGTCACACGGGGCAGCAGGTTTTAAGGACTCCCAAGTTCTCATAGTTCACTATGGGAAGAGTTTCCTTCTTAGAAAAGCTAATGCTGTGGATTGAGACATTGTCAACCTGCCTGTGGCTTTCCCACAGGGGCCCTTCTGAGTGGGTGGAATACATCGAATTTGCCTGTTTCCTAGATAGCTCTAGCTGTTCATCACTGTCTGGATTGTAGATGATTCAGTAGTTTGCATGCTTCCTTCTCTCACCGTTTCTTCTAAAATGAGCAAGTGTGCTTAGCTGGGTCTTCAGACCCAGGCTGTGTCCCACAGATCAGTTGGAAACCGTCTTGTGCACCTGCACCAGAGGCTTATTCAGGGAACTCTGCCCCACCTCCTGGACTTGGACTTGTTTGAACTTCTGATCTTTGTGCCTCTGTCACCTTCGTGCTGGGATTACAGGTGTCCTCCAGCACAGCTGGTTTTATGCAGCACCCAAGGATGGAATCCCAGGCTCTCTGAGTACCAGGCAAGTGCTCTCCTGAGCTATGTCCAGAGCTCCTGAAAGGGCATTTTCACAACAAGCTTCATGCTTTCCTCCTTCAGCTTCAACTGGTAGCTTGAACGCTTCTCCCCTTCCCCTTCCTTCTTCATTTTTTTAAAGACAGGGTTTTGTTATGCAGTTCTCATAGCCTGGATCCCAGAACTCAATCTTTAGAGCGCTCTACCCGCTCTACCCCTCATACTCATGGAGCTCTGCCTTCCCCTGCCTTCCAGACAGTGAGATTAAAGGCCTGTCTCACCAGACTCCCTTCCTGTGCTTTCCCTCTGATTCAGACCTTCCATTTTGGTAAAATGAAAAGGAGAGTTTTTCTTTCTTTTAAACTCCAGATTTCAGCTTTAATTGGTCCTTACCCCCTGTCTTCCTCAGCTTGTTACAGATCTTAGCCTGATGCATTAACTCCTTGCGTGGCTTTGGACAAGACACTTAAGTGCTCTTATTTTCAATTTTCTCAGTTGTATAACGGGTCATGTCAAAGCTACTTAAGTAGAAAATCAATGAAATAATGTCTGTGAGAGTGCTTTATGAACAATAAGATTATCTAAGTATTATCCCTTTATTATTTCCATAGTTGGGCAAGCCCATTGCGTGAGTGTCTGGAGTTTGCTTTGTTTTGGTTTGGTTTGGTTTTTTCCTTTGACTTGGCACTTTGGGCCATTTGTACACAGTGGGCATGGGTCTCGTAAGAATTTGAAGCAGTTGTGAGATACACATGAGATAAAATACACATAAGGACAAAACAACGAAAGGACAAATGAAGGAGGACTGAAGTCCTGTACATGAGATACATTTGAGAGTTGCTGTGTTGACATACTGGTTTTTAGTTACCTGTTTTAATAATGGTGTGTACTCAAAGGCCTCACTGACAGAACAGATTCTTGGGGTGTCGTCTTTGTTATCTTACATCTTCCTCAGATGCCGGGTGCAGTTTTGCTGCCTGAATTTTCTTCAAGACCATGCAGAAAGAGAACATTTTTCTTCTTATTGTGTCTTACTCTCATGATGATGAGTGCTTGAAAGTGATTATTTACTACCCTACAAGCACAGATGATACTTTCATTATTGCAAAATGGAAGTAGGAGCTGGAATCGATAACCGTAAGCTTGCCACAGTACCAGCGTGTCTTATACCAGTGATGTGAGTGTGTGTTGTTTCTCAATCATAATTAATTTAGGACCACTGGGTGATGAGCAGTGCGTATGTGATGTCACTATAATTCCTTCCCCAGAAGAGATTTAAGAAATGTGTGCCTCCTTATCTCAAATTGCTAGCGATAGGGCAAACACATAATTCAACCAGTGTTCATCCTGGGGAACCAATGACTTTATTAGGCTTATTTACAAAGCATGGGTAGGGGCTCCTAACAGGAGCATGACCCCTCCATGCAGCCTCACTGGAACATTTTTACCCACCATGGGTGATAGGCTTCTCCATAGCTTCACAGAGAGGACCCCTAACACCTTAGTCTTCTCCAAACTGTATATTTTAGCATCTTCCCTAGGACCCGTGGGCCACATGTGGTCAGGTTAGAATTACATACAAATGGATGGAAGAAGTGCTGGAATGTAAGGTGGACGTCTGCCTCCCCTCACGCCTGCATACGTGCTCCTTTCTTCCATGAGAGGATTCCTGCAGTCTGTAGCCCTGATATTGATGGACTCTTCCACGTAGCCATAGCTGCTATCATGAAGACAGTGGCAGCCTGTCTCCAAGGACAGTGCTGCACAGCGTGGTTAAGGGATCTTTCTTTTTTAAGCTCGGATTAAGGGGAAGTGAAGCCACTAACTACAGCAAGCTTAGCATTACAACTTTTGGCTGGCTCCATTGTCTGTACATTGCCTTATGGGCAATCTGATGCTGCTTCAGGCACCACTGTCCTGCTGTGAGCACAAGTTTTAAGAGGCGTGGGTTTAGGTAAGCCATGCTGTGTACTTCATCTGCTCCAAGTATCTCCTAGACGTGACTGTCAGCCACACCCACATAGTATGTGGTGACATCTGTCAATGCTTGGGATTATCAATGATAGCTAAGCCGTGAGGGTAAATGTTCATCAGGATGTTACTGGTCAGAGTGTGCTTTTTAAGTTCTAAGTTGGTCGAGCACCAAGACTCACCTATACAGAGTGTTGGAGTTCCTGCCTTCCTTCTCAACTGTAGGAGATTGTTCTTGTGGTCTCTCCCTGGCCTGTGAAAGTCAACAGTGTGTTCCAGTGACAAGATGGTCCTCTGCTGAACACCACCCTCCCTCTTCTCTAAAGATTAACTCACTATATATACAATATTCTGCCTGTGTGTGTGTTGCTTGCAGGCCAGGATAGAACTCAGGACCTTTGGAAGAACAGCCAGTGAGTACTCTTAACCTCTGAGCCATCTCTCCAGCCCTGAGATATTTTTGTTGTTGTTTTTGTGGTTAAATGTGAGGATATTGTACTTTCAGAAGAGGCAGAGGGAGTTTGAAAATATTCTAGTGGGAAATCACTTTATTAGGCATCCTTAAGGATTGTTTAATGAAATAGAAATAAGTTCACAGAAACAGAAAAGCTGTGCAAGAGCTTTCTGTTTAGGTCCTGTTCATCTTTATTGTTAAACTTAAACCTATGATGTGAGCTGCCATGTGCACTGTTCCTACTAAGCCACCCACCCACCCACCTACCTACCTACCTACCTTCCCTCCTTCCCTTCCTCTCTCCCACCTTCCCTTTGTTCTTCTTCCCCCCCATCTCCTGTCCCTCTCCTCCTTCCCCCATCTCCTGTCCCTTCCTCTGTTGCTCCTTACGAGGAGGACAGAACATGAAACTGGGATTTGGGAATTCATGCTCTGCATTGACTTGGGCACACTGTTTTCCTACCACCATCCAGTTCACCCCAGAGATGTTTCACTGAGTTGTTCAGCACTGCCAGCCCCAACTAGTAATAACTATTCACTAAGAGGCCTTGGCACTTCCTTCCATCTGTCATTGGCCCTGCCCCCTCTCTCCCCCTGCCTCAAATTTCATTCTAAAATGCTTCTGCAAACACAGCATACCTGTTCCTTAGTTACTTCGCCACCCTCTACCCCTACCCCTAGCCCAACAAAGCGCTTGGGATGTCTTTAAAGGATAGTCCTTTAAGTATGCTAGTGCATTTGATGTACCGAACTGGGTGCCAGTTACGCGGGGTGTCTCCCTCACAGAGTTCTGAGGGGCCTGCTTCTTGCAATGTCAACCACTTTATAAGATAGCATATTTAGATCACATGATAATTGATGAGCTATTAATTATTCATGGGCTTTTTTTTTTTCCTCAAGAAGAGCTGCAGATGGCTGAATCTCGGGATTTTATTACATCAAAGACTCATATTTTGTTGTCATGGGCATGGTACTTAAAACTGGGGGCTCTGCTCATTGAAGATGTTACTCACCTAACACCTAAAAGAAAGCCTACCTCAGAGGCATATGCTTCATAAGGGGCCTACAGCTGACTCACAGGCTGAAGCTGTTAAGCAGATTTTTTTTTTTAATGTAAAGCTTCAAGTTACTGAAAAAGCAGGATTCAATATGTCCTTCCCTTTGATTTTTGAGAGGGGGTGGTATGCAGTGCTGCTGCTCCGGCCCCTCGGGGTTTCACCATACTCTGAAAGCAAGGCTTGAAGGACCAATAAATGGATTTTGGCTGTCCCCTAGTTCAGGGATTAATATCGAATTACAGGAATATGCTGCCCAGTGGCTGGGAAAACAGGGAAGGATGCTGTGTGCTCTTTTTAGAAGGACATGGTTCCCTTGTCTGCAGCCTGCCACTTTGAAAAATGCGCACAGTGTAAGCATCTTGCAGCTGCAAAGGTTAAATGCGCATCTCCAGCGCTACCCCCGTGCTTTTGTATTCTCCTTAATGTCAGGCGATAAAGGATTATTGAAAAGGGGCCAGAAGTAGATAAAAGGCTTGCAGGTTCAAGCTGAACAATTGGAAACTTTCTCAGCATAGTAAATTACCAGTGGCAGATTTAGAGTTTGTTAATTGTCAGAGTAAAGTACCAAGGATTGTTTTCTTTTGCCTAATGAATTACCTCATCCTGAGTAGAATGTTAATTCAGATAAATGATTGTTTCTTAGCACCCCTGAAGCTTTCTTTAGGGTCTCCAGCACTTGGGAGGCAGAGGCAGGTGGATCTCTGTGAGTTTGAGAACAGCCTGGTTTACAAAGCCCGTCCAGGACAACCAAGGCTACACGAAGAACCCCTCTCTTGAAAAAGCAAAGCAAAGCAAACCAAACCAAACCAAAGAGAACCAAATGAAAACAAAACAAACCAAGTCAAAGCAAACCAAGACCAAAAGGTGGGATCATGTGTATAGATTTTAGTCATAGAGTTGGAGTGTTTTAGTCTATTTGGAAGCACATGTGTAGATTTTACTGATAGAGCGGGAGTGCTTTGGTCTATTCTGAAGAATGGGATTCCGCTTCTTTGAGTCACAAACTTTATAACTGTGATGTTGAGTTAGTCTCACTATGTGGTTCTCAGTGAACAGTTTTTTTTTCTTTCTCTCTTTCTCTGAAAGTGGTTCTTCCTTTACAAAAGGAAAAATGTTAATTTTTTTTACACCTATGTGTATGTTTATGAATTCTTGTGCACCATGAGCGTGCAGGTGCCCTCAGAGGCTGGAAGAAGGACATCAGTGCCTCTGAAGCTCAAGGCATGGTTGTGAGTCACCCTGTGGGTGCCGGGGTCTGAATCTGGGTCTTCTGCAAGAGCAGTAAGTGCCTTTAAACCTGTGATCTATGTTTCTATCCCAGTAACATACATTCGTTAAAGAGGCCTTTAGAAATAGTAAGAGGGTTTTGTCTTAAGCATCAATGGTGATGTCTTTTAGAAAGGTTATTCCAAATTTCTTTGACTTTTTTTTTTTCAATTGATTTTACCCCTTGATGACCACTAAGAACATTAGCTAGGGACAAGTTTTTGTTGTTGTTGTTGTTGTTTTGTTGTTGTTGTTGTTGTTGTTGTCTGTTTTGGTTTTTGGTTTTTTGAGACAGGGTTTCTCTGTGTAGCCTTGGCTGTCCTGGACTCACTTTGTATACCAGGCTGACCTCAAACTCACAGCAATCAGCCTGCCTCTGCCTTTCAAGTGCTGAGATTAAAGGTGTGTGCCACAACACCTGGCGAGACAGGTTTTTATTCTTTCAAGGACCTCAGTTAAATCACCTCTAATAATCGGAGGAAGAAAATAACGAAACCAATGAGGCTACAGATAAAAATAAAATAAAAAGTTGAAATTACTGAAGGAATTGTCAAGTGAGAGACTTAGGCGGATGTTTACAAAAGGTTTCAACGTGATGTCTACGAAATTTACATGGAGTAAAGGAACGTCAAAAATGAATGTACAAATAAACGTAAACCTGATTGTTCTTAAAAAAAAAAAAAGAAACAACAACAAAGAAAGAAAGAAAGGAGGGATTGTTTTTCCAAAGGATGTTACTTAGGTATACATGGACAGTGTTTAGAGCAGTAAATGTGCCCAGCCAAGACAAAAGGGCTTGTTATGGGGTGAGGGTTTCCTAAGAGCAGATCTGGGGATCCCCATACTTAGCTCAATGTAGATGCTTCTCTTTACACATTTTATGCAACATCTTACTTACTAATCCATTAACATTCTTTTAAAAAATTACTTAGATAGGGTCTGCTGTAGTTAAGCTTGTCCTCAAGCTTGATTTATAGATGAATATGACCTGACTTTCTTATTATCTTGCCTTGTGCATGCCAGTAACCCCAAGCCAACCATACCGGCTTTGGGAGGTGCCTGGTGTCTAACCTCAGATCTCAGTGGCATGCTAGGCAAACATTCCACCTGTGGAAGTACAGCTTTGGCCCCTTCATGTGAGGTCATTGACATCACATCTTCAAAGTAGATTATAAGCAAAATTTGTATTTATTTTTAAATTATTTGTTGCTTAAAAATTTATTTCTATTAAACCGTGTGTGTGTGTGTGTGTGTGTGTGTGTGTGTGTGTGTGTGTATCTGTCTGTCTGTCTGTCTATGTATGTATGTCCATAAATGTACAGGTGCCCGTGAAGACCAGATGTTAGATACTGCCCTGGAGCTGGATTACAGATTATTGTGAACCTCCCAGTGTTGGTGAAAGGAGCCAAACTCAAGTACTCTGCAAGAGGCATACTCGACTCACTCTGAGCCTCTGGGCCATCTCTCTATCCCTGCCCGATTCATTTTTCTTGCCAGAAGGAAGCTTAGAGATCAGTGGTGAGGTGGCTCCCAGCCTGTGCAGGTGAACTGCAGCGCCATCTGATACACTCCCCTGAGCTGTCCTTTTGGCAGACAAGGCACTTATTTCTAAGAGCAATGCTTTCATAAAGCTAGGAAAAGACAGCAGGATGCTATCTGAGATTATCTGGAGTGTATAGTCTGGAGCTAGGCAGCAAGTATGCAGTCCCGGTTTTTGTTTCTTCCCGTGAAGCTGGGCTGTTTAAAAATAATGCTTTGATTTAAATGCTGGTCAGCGGTTGTCCGCTTAGTAAAGGAAGTTCTGAGGCACACGTCTCAGGGTTTCCTAGGACTCCGGTGTATGGTGGCAGGGTGTTCCTGGATATATATGAAGGCCTGTGTGTGTGTAAATATATGTGGGCATGCACTCATATGTATATGCATGCATAGATTTAAAACTCACTTATTTAGGTATAGGTCTTCTGTGGCTCGGGATAGCCCCAACCTTGATATTTACCTCCAACACAGGCTTGGAATTGCCTTAAGGGGAATCTGTAAAGTTCCACAGCCAAATACATTGCACTAAAGGTCTAATGTGCCTTTCAGCTGCTCATGCTCTCCGAGCATTGCATGATCCCATTAAAGTTTAAGAGCCTCTGGTAGAAGCTGCCATTAGAAGCTCTTCTGAACCTATACGTGTGTGTCGACAACTTGAAAAAGTTTAGACGAGGGTTCTCTCTGTATTCACAGCGTGGCGCAGAGTTAACCCCACTGCTGGTTTGAGTGTAAGTTGCCTGGCCCTGGAGCTGAGAAGGCCGTGTGTTAACTCCTGCTTTCAACAAGCTGAAGCAAAGACACAGGGAAATAGGAAGCACCAGAGTGCTAGTCAATTCCTCGGTCCCGGGGCTTGGGAAGGGCCGGCCAGGGATCTTCTTGCCACTGTATCTCATTTGGTGCCCAGAAGCCTGTGACCTTCCCATTTGCCAGCTACTGTCTATGGCTGATCCAACCTCTGCTTTAAGTATAGTAAAGGTGTATTCTATCGTTGTGTGCATGCCGGTGAAGGTGCTGTTGAAGGAAGGCCAGAGACACTGGAGCTGAAGGTACAGGTTGTTGGGAGGTACCTGAATTGGGTGCTGGGAACCACCCTTTCTCTTAACTGCTGAGCCATTTCCCCTGCCCCTAGTAGGCTCTGATGGGAGGCTTAGCGTGACGAGGCTCTCATCCCCAACAAAATAAATCAGTGTCCCAGTAGACGGTACATCTTTCTGCTTTCAAGCCTGGATTTAAAGCACGTCAGGTGGATGGCGTGTCTGCTATAACTCATGCTCTAACCCGGTACTGGGCAGGGGCCTGGGAGATTTGTTCTTGTGATTTGGATGCTTCTGGTTTCACTGTTCAGGAAACAACCACAGTAGAGCAAACCATTTCCTCCTCCTCTCTCTCCTCTCTTCCCCCTCTCTCTATCTTCTTCCCTTTTTCCTCCCCATCCTTCTCTTTCTCCCCCATTTCCCCCTCCTATAACTCCTCATTAGCCCCCATCCCCAAGCAAGGTAGGTGAGAACAAATCGTGAATCTGTTGCCTTTCTCCTCCAGGCTGGCAGAGATCTGTGAGCCAGCTCTGTGATGGGTGTGGTTCCCTCGCCTTAATTTATCATCTGAAAGCAATTTCGTTCAATTAAAGATTAGAATTAAATTTCTTTCGGAGTGCTTCTGTGCAGAGGAAATGATGCATTAATGAACACACAGATGTCATCTTGCAGCCATGCTGTTTGCACAATAGTTTCTTTAGGGTTGGAATAATAGAAGGGGCCCTGGCAGCGGGAGCACCATTTACCCGTCGGCATACTAAGTGGAGAATCGCAATTATTTGCAAACCATTTATCATTCTGTACACCGAGAGGAAAACATACTTTGTCTAAAATATTTGAAATAATGACCCCTAAAATCAGGGGAGTGTTAATGCCAGTTGCCACAATGTAGTGCATATTGGTGTGGGGTTGGCACTGCGGCTGTGACTTGTGATGCTAACAGCCCAGCCAAATGCATGGGCGCTCAGTCTACCAGGAGTCTTATTAGAAGGAGACAAAGCAACCAGAGAATTAAAAGTGCAGTGGGAGAAGGAAAAAATAATGTGTAGGATCATATCTCACTTATCGGAGGTCCCATCTGCTCTTCTATACACACATTATGTAAGTTTTACTCTCTCTATTACAAACATCCCGCGGGGCGGATAGGAAGTTCATATATCCTTGTTCAACTGTTTTCTCACTCGTCGTCGTCAGACGTGAATGAACAGAAAGATTTATGTGTCATGTGTGGAATGTTAGAGGGTGGTAAGTGGTTTTTCCTTTTTTTTTTTTTTTCTCTTTTCCCTTTTCTTTTTTGGAATGAGGTGTATATTTAGATGATAATGTTCTGTGTAGTGCTTTGCTTGGAAGCCAGCACTATCTGACGTCTATGGAGAAGGTAGCAAGGGAGAGAATATGTGAAGAGACAGGAGAGTCTGTGATAAAAACATTCATTTGTGTGGTCTCTGAGGGCTTGCTTTAATGCGTTCATTTCCATCTCAGGACAGACCTGTGATGGGTGTGTTCCAAATCTGAGTGAGAGAGAGTGTGTGTGTGTGTGTGTGTGTGTGTGTGTGTGTGTGTGTGTGTGTGTGTGTGTGTATGTCTGGTGGTGGGGCGGGTGGTTTGAGAACCGATGGCACCGCATAGCTTAGGTGAGTCTCAGGCTCTCATTCCTTCTATTGGTGTTTCCTGAGTTCTGGAATCATCAGGGGCAATAATGACGGAAGACCTTGACCTCTACTCAGTAAAACTGGCAGGAATGAACTTCAGGAAGAACCTGTAGTGTCCCAGTGCACCCTTGGAGGACAAGGGACAACTTTTGGGAGTCTGTTATTTCTTTTATATGAGTTCTGGAGACCACACTTAGGCTTGTGCAGCAAGTGGTTTTTTGGTTTACTCTCTGAGTGGTTTCACAAGCTTTTGAATGGCACTTCGAGGAAATTTAAACATTGGGGGTTAATATCGGTGAGGCGCCTAGGCAAGGAATAAGGGAGACCTAAGTGTAGGCGTGGGCTTCCCAAGGGAAGGACCGTGCGCCACTGTCTTTACAGTAGTATTAGGTAATGTTTCGGCAGCTTCTGAAGTTGTGCTCTTATGGCTTTTAAGAAATTTAACTGAGGGGCTGGAAGGATAGCTGAGTGGTTAAGAGCACTCAAGAGGACTCGAGTGAGGGTCCTGGCTCCAACATAGAGGCTTATAAACACCCATAGACCCAGTTCCTGAGAATCAATGCCCTCCTCCTCTAGCCTCTCCCGGTACAAGGCATAGACATAGTGCAGTTGCATATATGCAAGGAGAGTATATTCATACACATAAAATGAAATGTAAAAAAGGGGGGAGGTGGAATTAATGAGATGGGAATCACAGGATGGTACAGTGGATGAGGTCCAACACTGAATCACAGGATGCAGGGATTTATTCACTCTAAATAACAGTTACAGTCTTGTTTGAAAGCTTCTCATGAAACCAGCAGAGGCACAAGGTCTCGAGGGCAGGGCTTTGAACTATCGTAACCTTCCTCTTTACATTGAGTGATTACAGTATATGAGCAAACAGGGGTAACCCGAGGATTTGTTCTAGAACTATAGGACAATCTATTTTGTTACTTAAAAAAAACACTTATATGGGGGCTAGAGGGATGGCTCAGTGGTCAGCAGCATGTGACACGCTGCCGTTTGTAACACTAGTTCCAGGGGATCCAATACCCTCTTTTGGCTTCTGCAGGCAGTAGGCATGCATGTAGTGTACACACATACACATACATACATACATACATACATACATACATACATACATACATATATATACACACATACATGCAGGCACACACATAAAAAATTAAAAATCTAAAGAAATATTTTAAAATTACTTTCTTTTTAAATTGTGCATATGTATGTGTGTGAGATAATGCACATTAGTACAGTTGCCCTTGGAGACCAGAAAAGGCATCATCAGTTCTGCTGGAACTGAGGTTACAGATGCTGGAACACCAAACTTGGGACCCCTGCAAAAGAACCAAGTGTTCTACCAAGCTTTCCCCAGCCTATTCACCATCCTCCTCCTCCTCCTCCTTGTTTGTTTGTTTTGTTTTTTGGGGAGGGAGTTTTATATAATCTGGGCTAACCTTGGACACATTATGTGGCCGAGAATGATCTTGGTGGCTCACACCTGCCATCCATCCCAGAGCTTGGGAGGATCATCAGGAGGTCAGGGCCATCTTTTGCTGCATAGCTAGTAAGAGGCCAGTTTGTGGTTGAGAGAGAGAGAGAGAGACAGACAGAGAGAGAGAGAGAGAGAGAGAGAGAGAGACAGACAGACAGACAGACAGAGAGAGAGAGAGAGAGAGAGAGAGAGACAGAGAGAGAGAGAGACAGACAGAGAGAGAGAGAGAGAGATGGAGTGACAGCTCAGCCATTAAGAGTAGTTGCTGCTCTTGCACAGGATGTGGCTTTGTTTCTCAGCATCATCATGGTCCAGAGGATCTGATGCCCTCTTCTGGATTGTGGGGCACTCGGGACACACGTGACACATGTAACATGTGTGTAGGCATTCACAATAAGATGGAAATCCTTAAAAGGAAAAGTCCTGTCTTCACATTGACTCGATTTATTTCTTCATGATGATGCTTTACCAAACACTTAGATGGGAAAGACCGTTCCTGCTCCCATAGAGATCTGCATCACAGGCTAACTACCCTCCACCGTCCAGGCTGTACGGAGAGTACAAGGTAGTTGTGGAGCGAAATCTTACTCGGACCACATAGGGCAGTTCCAAAGCCTAATGACACTCCCGGAGCACTGGTTCGACCCTTTGCTTTTTTACTGAGCCCATGTCTACATTCTGCTACGAATCTCCTGACAGTCGGGGAGTGGGCGCTCATGACTCATCCCACCACCTCGCACATGAGGAATTTGAATTCTTGATAGGCGACATGGCTTGAGTAAGATCAAGCGGGGCTTAAATCTTGATCGAAAGCCTCTGCCCTGTTCCGTTCTCTGTTGGCTTCTGAGTCGATATGATTTGGGGATTAGGCAGCGGAGGAGTAATTGCACCAGTGTTCCTCTCTGCTAGCTTGGAAAATGAAGAGCTGTCCTCACACCTGTGCCCCATGCTGGAAGAGACGGGCGCCTTTGGTTCAGCGCTCGACTCTAATACACTTTGGTTCTTCAGCGGAGGAGCTGCTGCTCCCGTACAACTGCTCTTCCAAGTGAAACGCGCCAGCCATTGCTGACACGTGAGCTGTAAATGTTTGGGTAGGATTTGTTGCAACGTTGGCTCTACCTCTGAATTGTCCAGGCGGTTGATTGGGAAATCATTCTGTATGTGTGTAGAAAGAAACACTGTGAAACTGTAGGCGTAGTCCTTGTGTGTGCGTTTAATGAGCACCTATAGCATGCTTTTGGACTTACTAAGTAGTAGGGTTTCTAAAAGGTCTGTTTAATCCTGTTCAGGGACACATCCTACTACAATACTCTTATTAGTCTATCTTCCACCTCTCAGTTACTTTAATTGCTGCCTCTTCTTAAAATGTATACATATGTGTGTGAGTACATACGTGTATACATGTATTTGGATACCATCCTCAGGATACCAGTCATCTCCTTTGCTAAAATGTCTCTCACTAGCTTGGTGCTTGCCAAGTAGGCCATGTGCCCTGGCCTGGGAGCCTTAGTGATGTGTCTTTCTCTAGCTTCCCACCACTAGAATTACAAACACAGAATATCCTCCCCATCTTTTTATGCTTTTGTTCTGGGGGGATCAAACTCAGGCCCTCATGACTACAAGAAAGCACTTTATTGACTGAGCCATCCTCCTAGTCCCTGATGGTTCTGTGTGTGTGTGTGTGTGAGAGAGAGAGAGGGGTGCGGGGAGAGGGAGAATATTATGACTTTAAACATTGCTTTACTTATGTCTAAATGTCCCCATTTGTGTGTGTATTCACTCAAGAAGAGTCTGAGGTCTTTGAGGTCAGAGACCTGTTATATATAGGACAAGACTTTCTGAAGCATATTAGATAAACAACCAACTTTGCAGTATTTATGGGAAGTCTTAAATTATTAAATGGATAGCAGTAATTGACTATTTTATTGTTTATTCAATGGATCTATGACTCACTGCAGTGAAAGAGGACAACTGAGGCAAGGAGAAGGGTCTAAGTGGACATTTTGCTAGGCAGCGGAATGGTTTCCTATTCATTAACCAAATATATGCACTGAATGCCTCCTGGGTTTTAGGATAACAAAGCCACTTAGGATGAAGTGAAAAAGAGATGACATATTCAGAGCTGCTTATTTTTTATGACATAGAACTGTGATCTTTAGTAATAATTTTTTTTAATCCTTGCTTCACATTGATTAAGAAAGAGTTCCTTAAAAAGCACTTGAATAATTCCTTTCTACTTTACCCTGTTTTCATACATGACTTGGGCATTGCAGTTTTACAGTGTTAAAGTTTATCTGTGCACACATAGTCACTTGTTTTTGTATCTGAAAATCTTTCACTCTCTGAAGCAAGAGACTAGGCAGATTCAAAAATTGCCAAGTTGGGGCTGGAGAGATAGCTCAGAGGTTAAGAGTACTGACTGCTCCTCCAAAGGTCCTGAGTTCAATTCCCAGCAATCACGTGATGGCTCACAACCATCTATAATGTGATCTGATGTCTTCTTCTGGCCTGCAGGTGTACATGCAGGGAAAGCAGTATATAATAAACAAACAAACAAAAAAACCAAACAAGTAATCTTTTTTAAAAAATTGCCAAGAGCCAAGTGTTGAGGCATGTCCCTGTAATCCTAGAGGCAGATGCTGGAGGATTTCTGTGAGTTCAAGGCCAGCCTGGTTTACATAGCAAGTTCCAGGACAGCCATGAATGTGTAGAGAGGCCCTGTCATTTAAAAATGAAAGAAAGAAAACAGCAAAAAAAAAAAAATATGAACAAGAATAAATAACTGTTTCAAATAGCAATGGCCCTTGGGGCCTGCCTTTGTTCTCTTTCTCCTCTAGGAGCCATTGTCCTTTAGCATTTCAGCAAGAGCTCGGAATCTGTTCCCTGGCGTGCACCAGACATCCAGACCAGCGTCTGACAAGTCACTGGAGCTCAGCATTGTGCTTTGTGAGGCGTTTAGATGCTTCCCTGAGCACCATGTTGTTTTCCAACATGCATTAGTGTGAAATTCAACATATAAGCAGCATAGCAAACTGTTAGTTCATCTTAGTTCATGCTTAGGCTAAAACTCAAGTTGACATTTGAGTTAAAGCCACACCAGCAAGTGAGAAGTGTGATTAAATAAAGAAAAATGATGTGGTGGTATTGTTAGGTAGCGAAAGTATACTGTGTGTATTTATATGAATACGCACACTGCAGTTCTGTGGATAAACAGAGGAGAGAATTGTGTTACACAGGGACAGGGAGATGGTTCTGTAGGTAAAGACACTTGGCACACAAGCCTGATTACCTGAGTTCAAGCTCTGTAATTTACATAAAGATGGAAGAAGAGAACTGACACTATAAAGTTTTTCTCTGACCTCTACATGTGCACCATAGATGTGCCCACCCTACTGCTCACATACAACAAATACATAAATTAAATTAAATAATCATATTAAATATTTATTATAGTATTAATACTACAGATGCTAGGAAAAAATCAAACTCCAGAGACACTTGCTTTTCTTAGGGTTCTTGCATTCTCTTTGCTATAGGATAAGTTAACTTAATGAGAGGGAGTGGGGCGTCTTAATTAATGGGACTCAGTGCAAAAAGGGACATATGAGCCCTTCCTCCCTTCTTTAAAAACCAGGAGAAGGCTGTCATTGGTAATAGCAAAACCCCAACTGTGTTACCAATGACTAACCAATCAGCTTGACACAATTTCGAGTCAACTAATTTCGACAATGTCTAGATCAAGTTGGCTTTTGGACATGTCTATGGTGGATTGTCTTAATTGAGGTAAATGAGGTAGGAAGACCCAGCCCCTTATTCCTGCACCATTCCCTGGGGTAGGAGGTCTCTGGCTGTATACATGTAGAGAGGGGACTGAATACAAGATAGCATGCATGCGGTCATTTCTTCTTGCCCATGTCTGTGGATCTAAGCTGCTTCGGATTTCCTGCCTTGGCTGCTCCGTGGTGGTTGCTCTGTAACCTGGAATTGTTAGTCAAGCAAATCCTTTCTTCCTTGATGGCTTTTTCCAGAGTATAGTGGTACAGCAACAGGAAACAAAAGTAGGACAGGGTCTCTCGTGATTTAGCCTTAAAATTTAAGTATAAAGGTAAGTCTTGTAGTTCTGCAGTGCTGGTGATGAAATGTGGGGCCTTTTGGAAGTTAGGCAAGCCTCTTCCACAGAGCTTCACCCCTCCACCCCAGTTCCTCCGCTGTCTATGGCGTTTTATATTTTGTTATGTAATGTTTTTTTTTTAAAGGTGAGTTTAAGTTTTAATTTAACATCATGACTTTTCCGTGTCTTTTTCTGTTGCTCGGTGCCACCTTTAGCACAGATAAAACTTACCTACCCTCCGTGTGGAATCTAGAAATGTGTGCACCTTGTGATTGTGATTTGTCCACACACACTAGATTTCCACTCTTACCACAGAAGTAGAATTACCAAGGTTACTAACTCGACTCCTTGTGCCCATCGTGTTCTGTACACATTCTGCAGCCACGCTGCTTCTAGGCTGGGGTGTATCAGGAAAGACTGGTAGAAGTGACCTTTTCTTTTCTTCGTTTGCCATGATTTTCTGCATAAATGGTGGCTAATAAAAATGAGGATAGTTATCAAAAAGATGTGTTAGGATTCCTTGGGTATTTAAGTTTTCTTAGAATAATAATTGCCTTTTTTTTTCCCCCTGCCTTCATATCTACGTTCTGGGACCTGGATAGAAGGCTTATCTGTTAAAAGCATGTCCTGCAGGGTCACTAGGTGCTCAAGGTCATTCTCAGCTACTTAGTGGGCTGGAGGTCAGCTGGGGCTATTACAGACAGGCCTGGTCTCAAAACACAAACAAGCAGGAGTCAATGTTAATTCAATATGCAGATTAGGCAGCAAAAGATTGGCAGGCAGCCACAGCTCATGCATTTCCTCCACATTTGCAGGTATTGCAGTTTCTCTTTCAACTTCACTTACCAAAGGACGTTCAAAGATAAAAGTATACAGCATTAAAGGAAGCATCATGACTTTCTGAGTGTTGGACCATGGACAGTTGCACAGGTTGCATGCTGTTCCCTTGGTAGTGGAGGAAGCACGGCCCAGCCTCTGGGTCCTGTCCTGGTTTTCACACTGAGGAAGGCAGGAATAACCCATTATCTCCTTTGTTGGAAGCTAAGGCTTCCAAAGTCTGAAGTGCTAGAGTATCCACTTACTATGCCTTTCCACACCGTGTGCGATTTGCTCAGACAATTTCTTTGACCCGCTATTTCCCATGTTACGTTGAGTCCTTAGTAGATCAGTGTCAACTGTTGCATCTGGATGTGAGCCTGAACTCTATTCTAAGTGCTAAAATTAAAACACAGTGCTGCCGAGTTAGGTTTCTAATGCTTCTAAGATATAGTGATACCTAAAACAGCATTTAAAAGTAAGCTTTAACATTTTTGCGTTAGCCGTTTTCCCCTCCGTCATTCAAAGCATTCTTTTGACCTGCCATCTTCTCAGAAAGCGGTTAACAAGCTAAATAAGTCAAAGGGCAGAACCCTTTGTAGCCCTGGAACAGTTGGTAGCAGGTGGAAGTTGGACAAGGTGCAGTTAAATGCAACTCAGTGAGTGGAGAGCTCTCAGAGGAGGGCCATGAAGCTGACTTTCACACTCAGAGTGACACTTGATAAAATCTGAATTCTAAGATGACTCTCCTCATGCTAATGAAGAGGCTAACACCTGCTAATACTTTGAAGAGAAAAGATAATGTTCTGGGATTTATAAGATCAGAGAAGTAGCTTAACAGAGCTCTCTGCTTAACAGATCTTTCTAGTTCTGCAAATCTGGCCGCCGCCGGTTTCAGGCTGGCGTCCTGGCTCAGCAGCTTGTTCACTGGGGGATTTCGTCACTTTACCCAGGAGTTCCCAACCTTGACAACACAGCTGAGGAACATTAGAAAGCAGTACCCTGGAGGTTCAGTTTTAACTGTGCTTCATTGTCTTACTGCTTTTAAGTTTTAGAAAGTTCCTCAGGAGATTTTATTAGTAACCAAGGTTGAAATTATTGACTTAACATCACTAAACATTTTCTTTTTTCTTTCTTTCTTTTCTTTTTTCTTTCTTTTCTTTTCTTTTTTTTTTCCAGTATAAAAGGTGAGGCAGGGGCTAGGGGTTCGAGGAAGATGGATCATTAGTAAGAGAGATTGTTCTGCAAGCATGAAAATTTGAACCACTAGCAGTCATGTGAAAAGCTCAGCCTGGCTGCATGTGCCTGAACTCACAACACTGGGGCAGTGGTGATTTGCCAGTGAGGCTAGCTGAAATGGCAAGCTTGGCTCACCGAGAGACCCTGTCTTGAGGCAATAGGCACAGAGTGGATGGTACTGATGTCCTGTTCCTCCAGGCTCTACAAGTGCACCTGTGGATGTGTGTCACGGCTGACTGGTGTATGTGCAGCACAACCACAGAACAACAAAAGCGAGTTATTCAGCATATTGTATTTTAGCATGATTTTGGCAGTTAGGTATGATAACTGGCCAGTCAAAAGCATGCAGCTTCTCAGAGCTCTGCTCCTAGTTTCATTTCTGTACTGTGGCAAAATACCCTGACAAAAAACAACTCAAGGAGGAAAGTGAGTAACTCAACAAATTCCAAGTTACAGTGCCTCATTAAGAAGTCAAGAAGCAGCTGGGTACATCCATAGTCAGGAGCAGAGAGAAGTGAACACATGTGTGCATGGTATCACTATCCTGGCCTTCCTTTCCTTTCCTCCCCTTTCCCTTCCCTTTCTCTCCTCTCCTCTTACTTCTTCCTCCCTTTCCTCTTTCCTTCCTTTCCCTTTGTTCCTTCCTAACTTCCTTTTTTAAAACTGGTGTTTTGCTTTTTGCTTTTTTTTTTTTTTAATATTCTGTTTTGTTTTCTTTACTCTTTTATACCATTCAGGGTCCAACCTATGAAATAGTGCCAGCCATAGTCAATGCGGATTTTCCTCCTCAATTAATCTAATTAAGAAAACCCCTCCCAGGTATGCCTGCAGGCCAACCTGATCTACACAGTCAGTCTTTCTTTGAGACCCTCTACCCAGGTGACTTACAAGTTGTATCAAGTTGACAGTTAAGCCCAAGACCACAGCTGCTGTCTATTCTTGTGGAGAATGGAGGAGGCTGGCCTTCAGAATTTACCCTGTGCTGGTTTGCCAGGGGTGATCCAAGATGTAGTTGGATCTCATTAGAATATCATGCACATCTCCTTGCTTCCCAGAATGACTGCAGACTGTGGCCGAGATCACCTTTTCATGCACCAAGGTTGCCTTATGAAATGATACACTGTAAGGAGGATGTTCATTTATCCATTTCTGTAATGTTCAACGGGTGACATTTTCTGTTAGCTGTGCGGGTGTGATAACAAGCGAGGCCCAGACCCCAGCCTGTAGGATGGAAAGGGGAATTGTAATACAAAGGAGCGAGGGTTTTGTGAAGGATGGTAGAGATCTTAAAGCTAAGTAGGAGATAGCTAAGTTTGAGAGAGTTAGGTGGCCCAGGGAGGGAGGCTTAACTGGCAGAAGAGGTTGTAGTTTTAAAGAGACTTAGAGACTTGTGACTCTACTCATAAACTTAGAGGCATAGTAGATTATTACATCTAGAATTAGAGTGCACAGCAGGAAGTGGGCGAAGAAATGAGGTTAGAGCTACCAGCAGGGGTGCTGTGGCGGAAGGCACTGGATAGCCACTGCAGGGTTACAGCAATGGAGTGGCACGCTTTGACCTGTACTTTCCAGTTATCACCAGTCCTGCAACATTCCATAAGATCAGAGAAGGGGACGCCAGTTAGGGTGTTTAGATGTTCAGAGGACAGTGTGTCAAGTGAGGTAGTGGCTGTAGAGACTCGGAGATGTGGCTGATGACAGGAGGATGAAGGTAAGGGGGAACTCTGGTAGGTATCACCCTCAGGCCTGGTGTCTGTTAGTTTTGATGTGGAGACCTACGGTGGCCACTCTTCAACTTGTGATGTTCTCTTTAAAACCTTCTGCTGACTATTTTTGGCCCAGTAGTAGCCCTTTCTCCGCTTTCTATCCGGCTGTCCTAGGATGCTCACAGTTTTAGTTATTTATTTTTTTTCTTTCAGTAAATTCCTCTGTGGATTCATTGGATATGTATTGTGTATTTATTTCTTCTCCTCACTTTTCTGGGTGAGCCTTTTGCTATCTTTGTAGTCTACACTATACACAGGAATGTCCAGATATTTGGCAGTATTTCAAATAAACACATGTAGTCTAAGGTGTGAGTCTCTAGCACCGGATAGATCTTTTAATAGATTGCATTTTTATTTCTTTATTTTGTGTAGTGTGTGTGTGTGTGTGTGTGTGTGTGTGTGTGTGTGTGTGTGTGTATGCGTGCATGCATTTGTACTTATAGAAGCTACAGTGTTTTTGTCCACATAAGAGGACAACTTGTAGAAATCAGTTCTATCCTTCTACCATAGAGTCCTAGGAGTGTAATATAAATTATCAGACTCTGAGATAAAGCACCTTTATCTGACGGAGAGAATTTTAACACGTAGATTAAGGTACTTACTGTGTGTAACAAATTAATTTCTATCTTCAGGTACTAGTTTGGCACTTTCTGAGGAAAATTGAAAAAATAATCAGTTCAATCTTTTTTTTCCCCCTTTGTGCATCAAAAGAATGTCTCAGTACTGCACAGGTAGTTTGCAAGTTAAGTGTTAAGGTTTCTTGTACCAATGTGGTTATTATTATGGTTAACATTGAGTGCAATGTCCCCCCCATCAGGTTATTAGCACAAGACCCATAGGACTAAACAGATTTATTGTAATAAGACATGTCCTTGTTCCATTTTTCATGTAGAGATCACAGGATGATAGGGCTCATAGGGCCTCTTGTGATATAAATACACTGATGGATGGCCTGCGATGTTTGTGTCGATGTATTGCGCCTGGGGCTGGACACTGTTGACTTGTTTTAGCATCAGTTTCGGAAGCACAGGACTTGCAGCCAACTTTAGCCCACAGAGAAGAACAGCATTATTCCCCATCACTAGTTCTGACGTCAGGACCCGAGGGCGCTGGAAATGGGTCTCTCTGTGGGGGTTGTAGTCGGCATGTATTTTCTCAGCCAATCTAACTGCACAACCAGGTGGAAAAAACATTGGGATTGTTCTCAGTACTGGCATAGTCACGTCTCAGAGTACATCAATGAACATTCACAACTGGTAGTTCATATTCATTCACAAAAGATTCCTGCTTGCAGATTGTTATTTCTTTTTTTTTTTTTTAAATAAACATTCAGCCTAACCCTCTGCCTTCTGTAGAGAATTAAGAATTCAAGGGTTTGATGCTCTGCCTCACAATTGCCTGTAACTCCAACTACAGAGCTCTAATATTCTCTTCTGGTCCCCGCACACATGTGTATGCATGCTCACACACATTTTTTTTTCTTTTCAAAATAATTCAATTGATTGGTGAAAGCTGTCAAAAACACCTAATATCCCAGGTACTGGATTTTATGAGTGTTCATACAAGAGGTATCTATTACATGGAAACGGTGCCCTGGTTGACTTGGTGAGGGAGAGAACTGTCTCGTTGAGAGCATTGTGTGCCAGGAGTAGCACTGATAATAACTTCCTGAGCTATTCAACTGATTTGAAATTGAATACAGCTTTGAGGCAGAGGTTGAAAAAGGAGCTTGGTTCTTTTTTCAGTCACCCTTAACCTGGTGTCCATGGGACTGCAACATCTTTGAGCTTCCTAACGAAACAGCAGGTCACACAGGTCTGTCTTGACTACAGGTTGCCGTGATGGGATGAAGTTGAATTTCTTCAGTTTCCAGAGAAATGTATGTGGTAGTTTGTAAGTAGTAACAGATCTTTTTGTTGTTGTTGTTTGTTTCAATACAGAATCCTATGCAAATAAGCAAATCCCTAAATTATTTCTGAAAGAAATCTGTGGGTCAGTTGTATAATACCTGGTATGTTGGGTGCCCTTCAGTAGCTTGGGGCACTAATCTTATATATGACTTATTTCTACAAATATGTGATGGATTTATTTGACAAGTAGTAGCGTGGGTTTCATAGGGCACCTCTCCTCACATAATATTACTCTCTCCTCATTATAGAGCACTCTGTCCTTCTCATAGAGCACAGTTCCCTCTTGCATGGTACTCTACTACTTAAGAGCATCCTCTCTCATTTCTTAGTGCTCCCTCTTCCTTTCATAGAGCACTCTATCCAACAAAGCACATATCACCTCTCTCACAGAGCATCTCCTTTCCTCACAAACCACCCTCTCTTCTTCCTCAGAGAGCACCCTCTCCTCCTCATAAAACATTGTCTCCTCCTCATGGGACATCCTCTTCTTATAATATTCCTTATCACCGTCACAAAGCATCCTGTCTCATTTCAGAGTACCTGCCCTCTGTACAGAGCACCCCCTCACTCTCACAGAGCACCCTTTCTTCCTCACAGAGCACCCTCTCTTACCTCACAGCAGAGCACTCTCCTCTCCTCACAGCACCCACAAGCCTCACAGAACACCCTCTCTTACCTCACGGAGCAACCTCTCGCCTCATGGAGCACCCTTTTCTTCTCACCTCACGAGTCACCCTCTCCTCACAGAGCACCCTTTCTCACATCACAGAGCACCCTCTCCTCCTTGCAGAGCATCCTTGCTCACTTCACAGAGCACCCTCTCTCATCTCACAGAGAACCTTCTCATCCTCATACAGTACCTTATCCCCATCACCGAGCATCCTTTCTCCTCTCAAGAGTACCAGCCTTTGTCACAGAGCACGCCCTCACTGTCACAGTACATCCTCTCTCACTTCACAGAACTCCCTCTTCACCTCATGGAGTACCCTGTTTTACCTCACAGAGCACTCTCTTCCACTTGGCAAAGTATGCTTTACTTCCTCACAGAGTGCTCTTTGCTACTAAAAGAGCTTCCTGTCTACCCGCTCAGAGCATCCTTGACTACATCATAGCACACCATTTTCTCACCTCACAAAGCACCCTCTTCTACACAGAACACCCTCT
The DNA here is from genome assembly GCF_964271855.1 of Acomys minous. Lineage (NCBI taxonomy): Eukaryota > Metazoa > Chordata > Mammalia > Rodentia > Muridae > Acomys > Acomys minous. The sequence continues at coordinate 77,104,356 of NC_140498.1, forward strand.
CCTGCCTCACCGTGCACCCTTTTCTGCCTCCTGAGGATATAGACTATGATTTATAACACTGTATATAACTGTATGGCTAAGTCATTTAGTGACTGACTTCTTTGAGTGCTAAAAGCTTCGAGTGTTGCAGTGTGGAGAAAGGTTTTGATTGCTGATTCTTAAGACTCTCTGCAGCTCAAACGCATTACATCTTATTTCTTGGTTTGTTTTTGTTTGTGTGTGAGTATGTGTATTATCATGTTCATGTGGAGGTTCAAGAACAACTTGCTGGCTTGCTTTCTTCCACCATGTGAGTCCTGGGGACCAAACTCAGGACATCATCAGGCTTGACAACACATGCTCTTACCGTCTGAGTCTTTTTACCTGCTCTTTGTCACAGTTTTTGGGTAGTGTACTCCTTTACACAGGGCAACTTAGACTAAGCTACGCCTATTTTGTGCATTTTTACTTATGATAACTTATGTATCTACCACTGTACTAATAAGCCATAAAACAAACACAAACTTGAAGTTGTTGAAGAATGAAATGAAAAACATATTTAAATAGTCATTTTTATATGCTTATAGCTCCTAGTGGACCATCTTATAGGCACTTGTGTACACAGAATATGTCGTGTGCTTGGAAAGGAGAAACTGCGCCCCAGGACACACAGCTAGAGAAGGGGTTGTGTGTGAGACATAATGAGGAGTGATGGCACGGCTGGTGGGAAAACAGAGCTGCTGCTGTTAGCTTTAAACAATATGGCGCCCTGGAATGTCTTACAGGAAACAGCAAGATAGGCAGGTGTGTATAGGTTATTGGCAAGCATGGCAGGTTGAGATAGAAGATGGGAGTATGATCAAGTGGTGTCTCTGGGGAGATAATATAAAATTCTTTTCCCATAGCTGTTCTCTGTTGAGGAAGCCTAAAGGACAGTAGTGGCTGGTTGAGCAAAGACCTAATGACTATAAGGAAGTTTCCAGTGTGGCCGCAGACTTTCTTGTGAAGGTTGCAGTAGATTTAAAAAAAAGGGGTGATTCTTGAAGGGTGTCAACAATGTGTTTTAGGATGAGAAGTAGAAAGTGGGCAAATCCCAGGGACAGAGTTGCCCATACTCCAAAGTCCAGCTTTCATATAACTACAATGGTGTTGTTTAAGGAATGGTTGGTTGGGGGCTGGAGAGATGGATCAGCAGTTAAGAACAGTGTCTGTTCTTCCAGAGGACCCCAGTTCAATTCCCAGCACCCATATGGCGGCTCACAATTGTCTATAACTCCTGTTCCAGGGGATCCAGCACTCTCACACAGACATACATGCAGTCAAAACACCAATATATATTAAATAACTAAAAGTGAAATATTTCAAAAATGGTTGTTTTGGTTTGTGTCTTAGAAAGAGCCAGTGCTCATGTTTAGTGTCAAAGCTAATCTTTGAGGAGGTAGGAAATAGCTACTTTTTACTGGCATTTCTTCAGTCAAGTTGGGTATGTAGCTGCCCCAGAAAGGTCTAGATCAGGAGTGGACTTTCAGAGGTCTCTCCTCTTGAGGTGGGGAAGTGGATGCAAAGCTTTATGGACGGTAGAATTTCTTCCTTCAGACAGCCTAGAGCTTTTAGTTGAGTCCAATCGCATTGCTTATAAATGCAGGGGGGCGGGCGGTACCTTTTTTAACTAAGAACATTATCAATTATGTATTAGCCTTAATATTAACTGACCGTGTGTGTGTGTGTGTGTGTGTGTGTGTGTGTGTGTGTGTCTGTCTGTCTGTCTGTCTGTCTTTGTGCTAGTGTTTTACCCCTGTATAGTCACCTATCTAATGCCATTGTGTGTATGTATGTATGTATATGCTAATTTCCCCAGCAACTCTTAACTTAATTCTAACTCAGGGGCTAAAAAGATAGCTCATCCTGAGTTTGAACCCTACAACACTAGTTTAAAAAAAAAAAAAAAGAGCAGGGTGTGAGAATGAACATCTGTAATCCAAGTGCTGGGAGAGTAGACACAGGCAAGCATTGGGGTTGGGTTTCCTTGTCCAACAGTCTAACCTCCTTGGCAAGCCACAGGCCAATGAGAGACCCTGTCTCAAAAAAAGGGGGGGGGAGTCAGAAGGTGCATATGAATCATTAGAAGTTGTCTTCTGGCCTCTACATACATGCACATACCATATACCTATAAATACATAGGGACATATACACATGGGGGTGAGGGGTATACTAATTGTATGTTTTGCCTGAAGTTTTTCTTCTTCTTCTTCTTCTTTTTTTTTTTTACTTAATATGGTCATAATATTTCTTCAGTGGTAGAGTATCATGTTGATTCTGAGGAGGATGAGCCAGTAGAGGTGGCTGTCGCTGTGACCCACCTGCCCTCAGGGCCTACTGATTGCTAGGGATAAGCTGCTTGTTTAGTATGTGGTAGTCCGTACACTACTGCGCACCTGCTTTCTCAGTTGCTTGGCACTGCTGTCCTCATATCAGTCTCTGGACTCTGCGTTATAGATAGGTAAAACTCAGAAGCATGTGCTTCCAGGAAACTGGAGTCACTTTCCTGCTTTTCCTTTTCTTTGCCTGCCTAGTGATTTCCCATTGATTCCCCGAGCACTGATCATAGTGATGGCCAGTAACCTCTGAATACACTGCAGGCCCTGACACTGCTTTAAGGTCTCTTATGGTGAACTGAGGCATTAGACCCTGACAATGGCTGTTCTTAACCTGTGGGTCACGATCCCTTTGGAATAGTCAAGTGACCCTTTCACAGGGGTCACCTAAGACCATGAGAAAACACAGATATTTACATTATGATTCATAACAGTAGCAAAATTACAGTTATGAAGTAGCAGTGAAAATGATTTTATGCCGGGGGTGGGGTCACCACAACTTGAGGAACTGTATTTAAAGGTGGAAACATTAGAAAGGTTGAGGACCACTGCCTTAGAGTGATCCTGTGAGTAAACACTATCATCGCCAGTAATTTACGGAAGAAGGAAAGGTTAAATTCCGTGATTCGCAGCAAGAACCTACTTCCAGTATCTGCCTTACCAATATAAATTGTGGCCCTTAGTCCCTTTCAGATTGTTGCAGCCCTTGCTGTGGCAGAGGTCGGTACTGATAGCCGTGCTCTGCATTGCCACCAGAGACCATGCTGAGGCCTGTGGCACTGCTGATGCAGGGGGTCGTGTGGGTGCCCACGGTCTGTGCTGTTGCCAGAAACCATGTGGATGTCCGTGGTCCCTGCTCCTACTGACTGTAAAGGGCAAGGAAGCTGCATCAATGACTGCAGACTTACAGTTGAGAAGGAGTGCCAAGGAAGGCTTTGGTGACACCCCACCTCCCGCCATCGCCATCGCCATCCCCCCACAGTAACAGCGTAGACAGTAAACTATCAAAGAGAACTGAAGTGTAGCTCGCGACAGCTGATGGCTTCCAGTGTGGGTGTGGGTAGGGAAGGCCTCAGTTTTCTTTAAGGAGCTGGCTACTAGGAGTTTGACCATGCTCCAGTTAGCACAGAGGCAACACAAATTGTACCTCTGTGTGTGTGTGTGTGTGTGTGTGTGTGTGTGTGTGTGTGTGTGTGTGTGTGTGTTCCTTTTGGAGGGTGGGAGGAATGGGATGCATGATGTAAAAGGCCCAAATAATCAATTAAAATATTATGAAAAAAAAAAAAGAATTAGCAGTTTCTCCTCCAGTGGTTATGGTGGGGTAGTAAGCTCCTATAAGCATTAGCAGTCAGGGCCCTCCGTCCCACCTACGTTGTATCTATCTAGTCACTGAGATTTGTTAAGGTGTCCTTGCCTTTGCTTACAGATGCAGCGGCAGAATCAGAGCAATCGGTGGGCCTTTTTCCAAGGTGGAAGACATTTTAATTATTAAAAGAATGTCCCCCCCCCCCTTTTGCTTTCTTTAAACCTTGATGCAGACCCCATCCTGCCTCTAAAGAGGGACGAGGGGCTGTGGGGCTAGAGGAGAGGGTGGAGAGAACGGTGGAGGAAGGCGATGTAGCCACCAAATATGTGTTGGGAACCCACCCCAGGCGTGTAATTAAAGCCTGCAGCCCTCTGTCAGCCGGAAACGCTCCTCCTGGTGTGAGAGGCTGAGAGCCTTGTCACTGTCTCTGGAATTATTTGTATAATTCAGCAGCTGTTTTCCTCAGATGCTTGCCACACGGGGCTGGGTTATAAAGACGTATGAGTGGAATCACCAAGGTTCAGACACTTGTGTTCACTGTTCAGCTGAGAGCCACTTAGGCTGTTCTTGTACAAATGTATTAGATTATGGCTAAGCAGCTTATGGACATAAAAACACATTAGAACTTTACAGCACTCTATAAATTATAGTTTTTGCAGCATTCACAGCCACAATGCTAGGTAATTACATTCATTAATCTACTACTAAGAGCACATAAAGTTGCCTCCCAAACCATACTGTATGTGTCAGTGCTCAGCTGGAAGGAGACCACCCCCTCCCCCCATTTTTTCCCATCTCCCCCTGCTCCATAAAACCAGGTGCAAGATTGTGTGATTTCCTTGTGGAGTTCAGCAATCCCACTGTGTTGTGTTGTGTGTGTATGTGTGTGTGTATGCGCGCGCGCGCGTGTGGGCGCGCATGTTGCTGTTAGGGTCCAAGAGGTCACCGTGCACATAATTTTTTTCATGTGGAAATGTGACTGTCCTACATGCATCTATTTTCTTTTTGAACACATGTAGAGGTCTCATTGGGGAAGCCAGCAGGGATAAACCAGTTGAGAAGAGATTCATGATAGAATCAGCAGCAGCATCTCTTTCTGGTCCTTTTCTTGCCTCTCTCTAGGGATAGCTAACAGGGTGGCCCTTAAAATTTTTGATCTATCAAGAGTACACACTGTTAATTGCCTCCATTCCAAATTTCCCAGAAGTTTTCCATCCTCCCATTCCATGAGATAATGCCTTTTGCCTCTGTGCCATATCTATCACCCACCCACCCATCCACTTTTCTTTCTATTTTTCTTGTGAATTTTTTTCTTGTTTGTGTATCCCATAAATCAAAGAAGATTTGAGGAGACATGAAGACATATTGGGAATTTATATGGTCTGAGTATTTGAAAGAGATTTTTAAAAGGTATTTTGTTCACATTATTTCAAGTTAAGTTAGCCAAGTGATTTGCTTATCTTTAAAAGCAAACAGACAAACAGAATAAAGGTCTGGAAACACAGACCACACAGGACTAAGACAGTACTCTTGACTTCGGATTTCTTCTCACCTTCGTGGGGGTGTGGTCCTCTGACTGCCCACATGGCCTCGGGAAAGTTAATTAGCAGAATTACTTTAGGGATGAGGATGTGGCTCCTTTAGTAGATTGTGTTCCTAACTTGCACAAAGGCACCCCATAAAGCAAGTGTGATAGTGCATGCCAGGATTCCCCAGTGCTCACCAGGGAGGTCCTGGCCGGAGGCTCAGAAGTTCAGATTCATTGCTGCATCTATAATGAGCTCCAGGACAACTTGAACCAAACAAGACCCTGCTGCCCAAACAAGACCCTGCTGCCCAACATGCCCCAGTCTTTAAAAAAAAAAAAAAGCTGTGTAACTTTGATCTTGCTGGTCATTGTATTCATTTGTATTTATATTATCTAACAGATAAGTGACTCAGAGAAGTGACTGGAAGTTCCCAGGGCCACAAAGGTCCAAGTGGCCAAGTCCGTCCTCCTACCTTGAAGGGCTGAGACAAGAGCACCAGTCTGAGGCAGGGTGAGATTGAGTAAAGACACAGAGGGAGTTCACGGGAAACAGGGAAACAGCCTTGAAGCTGTCTGCCTCCTCGGGATGGCTTGTTGATGTGGGATGTCCTTGGAAACTTAGCACCGTGACTGTAAAAAGTTGTGGATTTGTGTGTATCAAGCAGCTTCCAGTTTTGGGGGTGGAGACCAGGTGCTTTCCTTCAGGCAGGGTGACACTGTTGTTAAGGAAAAGAAAGGCATCTGGGGCCATCCCTCAGCATACTCAAGGGTGTCAGGTTTGATGACAACGCCTGGAAAGGAAGTGACTACTCGTTCAGCAGTAGGCTGGGGAGGGGATAGGAAGATGGCAGAGTGCTGTCAGCTCAGCGGTTTGGTTCCAGCCCAGTTTTTCCCCCCTCGAGGGACAACACAACTGCCAGACTGGATTGGAAGCCCGCAGAGTCTGCTGGCCATCAGGGTAGGATAGATAGGGCTGGGCTGACGTCATCTATAGGGCGAAATGTCCTGGCTACAAAGAAGAAACTGTAAATAGAGAGCCTTCCCCTAAAATACAGCTTGACTCACAGGTTCAGATCCCCGAACTGCTCTTCTGAGCAACTTCTGGGTGTGCTCACCTGCACACTTACCCAGCCTCACCCAGCAGGCCTGGCCTTTATCATCACAGGTCCTGCAGAGCTGTTCTCCCTCACTCACTGTGGTATCGATGCCGGCTTTAACAGCTGTCATGTGTATCGACTTCTCTCCCAATTACGCATGGATGCGAAGCTGCCAGTTCATTCACTGAGCGGTTGCCTTCCAGACGCGGGTGTGGGGATTTCACCTTTATTAATATAACTGGCTGAGTTTGCAAGGGCATTGAGGCATCCTCCTAGGATGGGAACAGGTTGATTTTTTTTTTTAAGCATCCTGATGACATCTTCCAGCCCTCTTTCTTCATGGGACTAAGGACTGTTGTCATGGCACAGGCTTGTGAAAATAGGAGGAAGTTGTATATAATCTATGAGCCCAGTTTCAAATATGAATGTAGATCTGTGAGGCTGTATTGGTAGATGTTAGTGGTGGTGTCTGCGCATGGCAACTCCAAACTCCAGTAAGTTCACAGTGGCCAGCTTTTACAGATGAGCTTTCCAAAAGTGACTCTCAATGCTTTTAGCAACTCTTCGTGGCTCATGCTTTTTTTTGTGTGTGTGTGTAGCAGTCATTTCCTCGAACCCAACATCCCTATTGCCTATTAGGTAAACACAGAAAGAGCATAGATTATGAGTTAAAAGTATCGACAGCATTTCAAGTGCTATCAGAGAACATTTAATTCAGTTTAATTTTGTGATAAATCTGGAGTTTAATCCTCTGGTTACCCTGTAATCATGTCTCTATTGATCTTTTCTGAATGACTGCCTGCAGTTTAATAAACTTTGCCATTAACCCAGAGCCTCTGAAGGGAGAGATTGATTCCATGATCAAATCTGATAGAATCAATAAGTATCTAAATATCACAAACTCGATCTCTAGTAGAGTCGTAAACCTTTAGCTTGTCCCAGGAAACAGGGAGACAGTCTGGTCCTCTGTATATGAACTAATTGCTTTAGAGTTAGCACTTGATACTCTCAGGCAGGCTCACACTGTTGTTCATCTGTCAAGTCAGACATTTAAAGCTGCAAACATGTTTGCAGAGCCTACTTTATTTTCATTGCAGAGCTACCTCAAGGAGTTGATCACTTGTGGCTCTCGGGTCACTTGGTCCATTTTCAGTAGTTTGAAAAGAGTTTTTTCCAAAGCAGACCTTTATATCAGTTACATTTTTTACCTGTGATATATTAAAGGAGGGAAATCCTGTCCGGATAAGCACTGAAATAGAAGACCTGAGACAGACAGAAAACAAGTCATGGGTTGGGACCGTGCAAACAATCTTCAAGAGTTGGAGGGCTTTCTATGAATCTTCTCTGTGTGTCACATTTAGTGATGGGACTAATGGGGTGTTAGTGGGGTGGAGGGGGTCTACATTTTGCACCTGTGTCTATTTATAGAGCCACAGTTGTCTCTTAATATTTTCCACATCACATCATAATAATGTTTGTGCTTCAGTGTCTTGAGCTTCTGTATAGCTGTTTATTTTATTTTTAAGACCAGAAATGCCCAATTCTTTGCTAACTTTCACCCATGTAATAAAATGTCAGTTTTAGAGCAAATCCAAAGCCTTTATTCTGTTTACATTTTTTTTTAATTTGCTGACTTGAGTTAGAAAGAGTTCAGGTGGTTGACGTAAGAGGCATAGCCTTTCTGTAACTGCACGAGGGGGCAGGGAAATAGAGGTGCACAGAATTTTTTTTTTTTTTGCAATGTTGTAATCCTAAACTAGATGCAAGACTTCCTGCAAGCTAAAGTCCATTTCAAAACTGACAACCAGGTTCATAATGGTCAAGAATTTGGGAAAGAACATAGGATGTAAACCGTGGGAATTTCTAAGTGTCTTGCCAAACATTCCCTCTGAGTCGTTATCTGATTCCCAACCTTCAGCTTCCTCAGTTCCCAAATGACAGTGATGTTGTCTTCTGTATAAAGCTACTGGGCTATTCAGTGAGAGACCTAAAAAGGTTACCAGTTATGAAAAATCATTTACTGGTCTTTGCTTTACATTTAGACATGGCTTGACTCAGTAAATTCTTGCCTATAACTCAAGCTAAAGTGCACAGCTAGGATTCAAGACATTCGACATGTGCACACAGATAAGAGAAATCCCAGTCACCGAAAGGGCTGGCAAACACTAACTACCTGGAAGAGATTTGGGATTCATGAGCCTCAAGCTGCGTTTGTTGAGCATTTTTCTGTGTGATGAATAGTTTCTCAAGGTAATAATAACATTAGGGAATTTTAAGGGCATAAGAGATTCTCTGATAAAAGGCCCCTGATTTATAGGTGTGAAATGCATTGCTCTTTCTCCTCTCTCAAGAAGCCAATTAAAATACATTTGAGAAACGATGTTGTAATGGTTCATGGGAGTAGGAGCCATCTGTCCGTTCATCATCCCCCTTCTCTGCATCCCTCCACCTGGGCACGTGCAATGGTGGCTAAAGTTCTGGAAAGTTGGGAGTTACACAGATTACTTAATAATCGCTTGACAGGTGTGATTAGTGTGGATTTGGAGTCACCTAGGAAACGCCACTGAGCACGTCTGGAAGGGAGTTTCTAGAGTGGGTTAACTGGGATGGGAAGACCCACCCTGAACGTGAGTGACACAATGCCATGGGCTGGAGTCCTTGGTTGTATTAAAAGGGAAAAGGGAACCAAGCACTAGGGTTCATTGGACTCAGTGTGACCACCTGCTTCACACTCCTGCTGCCACAGTGGACTGTGCCCTCAAACCATGAGTCAGAGGGAACCATTCCTTCCAACAGTGGTTTTGTTGTTGTTGTTTGGTATTTTGGTCCACATAAACCTAACAGAGTCACTTGAAAAATCTCGGCCACATCAGGGCATTGTTGTGTGTAAACAACTCAGTGTTCACTATTGAAAACTTTATTTACATTCCCAGCCTCATAGCCAGATTTTTGTCTTTTTAATAATATCCTTTGTAGCAGATATAAGACAAAATCTTACAGCAGTTTGCAAATCCCCTGTGGCTAGTGGTATCGAGTACCGTCTCATGTACCTGATTGGCATCCAGGTGTCCTTGAGACACAAATATGTCTGGCCCCATCCTTTATAACAAAGACATACAGGCTGGGGGATGTAGTGTGTCTGGTAAAGAATATTCCTAGCAGCCACAGAAATCTACGGTTCATTCCCCAGGCACAGAGCCCCCTAAGTTCTGTTCCTCATAAAGCAGGTGTGGAGAGAGGCACATGCCTAGAATCCTAGCATTTGGCGGGTGGAGGCAGGCGGATCAGTTCAAAGTCATCTTCAAGTGCATAGTGAGTTTAAGGCTGGTTCTTGGATACATGAGACCCTGTCTTCAAAATAAAACAACAGAAGAGAATGTAAGGGTGTCATTAGGGTAATGCATCTTTCAGATGTGTACCACTTTAGTGAATCAGATTGGGATGTGCAAAACCCCAGTGGGAATCTAAGTATTGTGCTTGCTCTCTTGAGGTGGGAAGTCCAGCCTTGCCCTCAGAGGTGTTTGAGAACCATACGGTGTTCCCTTGTTCCTCTGGCTTGCCCTCATGTCTTTTGTGTGTGGCTTCCTTGGCCCTTTGTATATGTTCCTGCCCTTAAGCCCTCACTGATGAGATTTTCTGCCCTCGGTCATGCTGCTCTCGCTTTGCAGAGTGCTGCCTGTTACAGAGGAGTTTAAAAAAATTTTTTTTAAGGTTTCCTTTTCGTCATGCTGTATTTCTCAGATTATCTGGAGGGGACTGTAATCCAATTTTAGGAATCCTTCAGGGCTGAGAGCCTAAACTGTTTTAAGCAATAGCATCTGGTTGCCAGGGACTCAACCAGTTTTGAGTGTGTTAAGGGCTAAAAGCAGCCAAGTCTCAATTATCTATAGGGATGAGAGATTGCTGGCGTTTTCAGTTCACATCGAAAAAAAAAATCTCACTTAACGCGGATAGCCGCGTTCTCATCCTATAACTAAGCTTCGGAGAGCTACTTGCTGTCTGCTTTTGTGTCTTCTTCCTCCCCTTCCCTTCCCTCCTTCTTTCTTCTCTCCCTCTCACCTTCTGTCTCTCCCTCTTTAGCTCTCCTGTCATGTTCCCTTCACTCGCGCTACGAGGGCACCACATCTTGAGCCAGTGATTTTTATTTCCTGTTCATGCCCACTCTGTCCGTTGTTTCTCATTTCAACATTTCTGTTCTATGCGTGTTTCATCGTGATTTTAGGTTGCGTTCTCCTAATGATGATGCTGGAGCCAGGTGTTGGTCTGTTGTCCTATTTCCTCTCGAGAAACCTAAAGTTATCTCTTCAAATCTTTTAGCAAATTAAAAAGTTTAGATGATGGTCTTTTTACTTTGAGAATGTATTGCTAATGTGTCCTTTGTACAAACTTTAATCAGAGAAATATTTCGCAAATACTTTTCTATAATATGGAATATCTTCAAGTTTTAACAGTGTATATGTTGATTATATATATATAGACACATACATACATACATACATACATACATACATACATACACACACATACATACAGGGGCCGGGGTGGGGGGGTTGTACCCAATAGAGCAAGGGCCTGTGGAGGCCAGAAGAGGACATTAGATCTTTTGGAGCTGGAGTTCCAAGTGCTTGTGAACTGCCCATTATGGGTGCTGGGAACTAAACTGGGCCCTCTGGAAGAGCAGTGCATGCTCTTAAGCACTGAACAAACTCGCCAACCTTCAAAACTGCCCTTTGAAGATCAGACATTTTAATTTTGACGTGTCAATTTATCTTTTTGTGGATGGTGATTTTGGTACTGTGCCAAAGAAATCTTTTTGAACCTGTGGTTAAATGAATTATTCTATTGTTTACCTTGAGAAAATGTATAATTTTTTTACTGAGTTTTATAATACATCTAGAGACAATTTTTCAATCAGATCAAGTTATGGATTAAAATTGCTTGTGTACAGTTAGCATGTTCCAGCATCATTTTCTAAAAGGACCATTATTTTTGAGGCTGCAGAGATGGCTCAGCAGTGAGAGCACTTGCTCTTCCAGGGACCAGAGTTTGGTTCCCAGCATCCATGTTGGGTGGATTACAACTGTCTGTCACTCTAGTTCCGGGCGGTCCAGTGCCCTCTCTTCTGGCCTCCCAAGGCAGTCCACAAGTGTAGCGTATACTCACACACATATACAAAACTAAGAATAAAAAGTAAGAAAAGGACTTTTCTACAGAACCACATTGTGTTCTTAATTAAACCCAGCTGCCGGTGTGTGCATGGTTTTATGTCCTTTTGAGCCTTCTTTCTGTTCAGTTGGTCCATGCCTTTAGCCTTTTCCTCTGACTAGGTTATGTACTGTTTTCTTTGTCAGTGTAAAAGGCGGGGGTGCAGAGCATCCTCTTTTCCTCACCGAAGCCCCAATAAATATTCATAGAGCTCTCTCTCTCTTACTGTGATTGAGCAGCTTTGTCTTGGGAATCCTGTTTTGTATTTCTAAAAGATGACAGAGTATATGGCATATAGCAAACATTGATTTGGGGCCTGGGGAAATGTGAGTATGCATGTGCATGTGTGTATACATGGTGTATGCAAACATGTTTGCACATGCCCATGCATGCACATGTATGTGTGTGCATGTGGAGGCCAGAAATCGACATCAGCATCTTCCTTGATTACGTGAACATTTTGTACATTGAGGCAGGGTGCGCTCCCTTGAGCCTAGGTCTGTGAATTCATCTAGTCTAGCTAGCCACTTTACATCCACAGATCTCATCTCTTGTCACCTGAATGCTGGGGCTACAGGTCAACTGCCACCTCTGCTTGGTAATTATGTTGGTGCTAAGGATCTGAACTTTAGCTCTCATGCTTGCCCCATCAGCATTTTATCCACAAGTTCCTCTTGTGAACCCTTGTTTTTTTTTCTTTTTAAATAGATGTGAATATTTAAAGCTAATATATATTTTCAGAAAGTCTTATGTAGACATTGAATTTCTTATGCTTCTGCTTCCGTCTCTCAAGCATGGAGATAACACATGTGTGCCACTGTACCTGGCTGAGATTAATTTTTAAATGTTGTACTGGATATTCATTTTTTTGCACATATACCAGTCACTATAAACTGTGGGTCCTGGGAGTCTGTTCATTAAATTTATTTGTTTAAAATCCAAAAGAGATTAATATGCATATAATCACACAGAATTATGAAAGCACTGAACTTTCATTAAAAAAAAAAAGAAACCTTTCACTTTTCCCACTAGACCTTTACAGCTTGTTTGCCTGTGCACTTTGATGGAATAAACACTTACCAAAGCTGTTCGGAAAACAAGTACAGTGCCTTACAGTAAACCAAAGGATCCAACAGATTAAATTGATGGAGAGTGCACACTAATGTCCTTTGATAGTGACTGGAAGAGCATCTCTTCATTTTTTTCTTCACTTCCTTGTTAGCTGTCCCACTTAGCTGTAATTGTCAACTTAACCCAGCCTAGGGTCATCTGAGGGGAGTAGCTTCCACTCAGGAATTTTCTAGATCAGATTGGCCTGTGTCCATAATGTGAGGAGTTGCCTTGACTCTTAACTGATGCAGGAGGGCCCAGTTCACTGTGGGTGGTTCTGTTCCTAGGCCGTTTAAGGAAGTTTAAGGAAGCTGTGACCTAGCCAGCAGGCATTGCTCCTCCCTGGTTCGTTCTTTGAGTCCCTGCCCTGGCTTCCCTCAGTGGTTGACTATAACCTGCAAGTATAAGGCAAATAAACCATCCCCTTAAATTGCTTTGGGTCATGGAGGATGTCACAGCAGCAGGAAGGAAACTAGAACAGCCCTTGAGATCAACTATGTCAGAGCACACATTCTGTTTGAACTCTCCCCAACCCTTCACGTGTGCCCACACTTGGACACACTCTGATACACTCACAGCCACTCTACCAGTGATGGACTGTCCTCGGATTAATATGATTGGAAACATCAGACAGAGACTCTTTCCAAAGCCCATTTTCTGCAAGGCAGGCAAATTGTGCCCTTATTTTCCATCATCTCTACTTCATCTGTAATCAGCAAATGGGGCCCCTCAGCCTGCATTCTGTTTCATGTGCAATCTGTTAGTCACACCGAGCTTGCCCAACACCGGACCTTCTCATTTTGAAATTCAGGAGTAGCAGGGGAAGCCTAGGGCAGAAGATTGTAATTTGGGAGAGAAGGGGAAGTCAAGAATAAGATCACCTGTTCTGAAGAGGGCTGGTACAGAAGGAAATTGCTTTGCTTCATCAGTGTCTGCACCTCTGAATGGATGTGTCCCTGTCATCCCGCCCTCCATCTCCAGTGACCTAAAATTCACATAATTTCAAACATTCACAGAAACCGATTCCTCTGTGCATGGCTTGTGCACTTACCCCCTCTATTGTCAGCAGATGTGTCTAAATCTTTTCTGCTTCACAGCCAGGCTTCAGCCGCCCTGTGGAAATGAATGAAGGCCCTTAAACAGATTTTTCAAACTTCTCAGTTCCAGCATCCTTCCAGGGTTTGCGTAGGTGGAACAGACTCTGGCCTCTTAGGGTCTTATTCTGAACCTGAGAATTAAATAGCCCTGCAATAAATTAACAGGAGAATGGCATGCTTTTTACACATAAGTAGGAGACACTAAAGGAAAATAAAATTTCTCAAATGAAGAGACAAGCATGAGGGCACTTGGCTGTAATCCTAACACTTGGGATGTAGAAACAGGAGGACCAGAAGTCAGGGTTGGGGTGTGGATGGGGTAGGGCGGGGTGGGGGCACCCTCTGTGACACAGTGAGTTTCAGGCCAGTCGGGGATACTGGAGACAGTCTCCAATCCAAACAACACAGCCTCAATGCTTACTTAATGACTGACTAGGGGTGGCAGTTTTAGAATTATTTCATCAGATGTATTTATGCACATTTTTTTCCCACCCAGGACTCTCCATCTCTGAAATTCCTCTCTCCTACTCCAGGCCAGACACCTCGCAGTCGGCACCCCCCTTCCCCCTCCGCCTGTGGCACTGATGTTTCTTTGCTGTTGGCTAAGCGAGGGCAGAGTGTCCCTCTTGAGTCTGCTGATTTTCAAGTACCTTTAGTTTACAATAGTCCTTCTGCCAAGTGGCATGTTTTCAAGTGGCATGTGCTGCCGCCTTTCATTCATTTGCTAAATGCTTCCCTTGCAGAATGAGAAGTGTAGTCGTTTTATAAAGCACTGCAGGTTATTCCGATAGACTGTCTCCCTCGGCAACTGCTTGCCTAGTCAACTAACAAATTAACAGGCCTTTGAAAATCGCTGTTCATTGATCCCAAAATTGTCCTTTTATAATCTAGATGGCTTCCCTTCTTGCAGCAGGAGTGTTGAGAGTAGCCATGTTTCTTTAAGGAAATCCTTAAATTAATTGCCACGGATGCCTTGATGGTGCTTGATGTATACACACTCGCCCATGCGTGCAGTCATGCAATTGTTCTGAATATTGATGGGTTTATATTATATTTTATCGATCGGTTTATAATCACCTGTGTGTGTGTGTGTGTGTGTGGTTTGTAATCAGCGTTTTTTCTGTATATGGTCGGAGCAGGGGGAATGTTAGGTGGGTGCCATGGTATATTAATCATAGCTTCTAATAGAGTGAATCTGTCTGTCTGTCTGTCTGTCCATCCATTTGTCTGTCTGTCTGTCTTTGTATCATCTATGGGACTTATTAGAGTGGCTTACTAACTGTGGTACAGCTAGTCCAACTATGGAAGGTCCAAGAATCCAGTTGTTCAGTCCAAAAGGCTGGATGTCCCAGCTGGTTCTCAGAATGTGTTGGAATCCTAAAGAAGTAGCCTCTGATGCTGGGGAAGGAGGGACTTGACAGCCAGAGAGAGCGAGAGAGAGCAAGCAGGCAAAGAGCCAGGCGCATCCTTCTTCCCTGTCCTTTATGTCAGCATGTATGCTTCCACACCCCAGCGTTCGGGATGGGTGCTGGGGATATGAATGCACGTCCTCATGCTTGTACAGCAAGTGCTCATCTCCAGTGGTCAAGCTCCCTGACCTCCTGTCTTTCCTTTCCTTATTTATATGGGGGCAGTTTTGCCATTTCCTAAGGTAATCAATAAAAACTGAAACAGTTATTTTACTGTACATTTAGTCATCAGCTAATAAAGCTCATAGATACAATGAACAGTTATTTATTAGCTTTGAAATTTGTATATATGCGTATGTATGTATGTGCATATATATAGTCTCTAAAAGCATAAGCATAAGCATCTTATGTATATATTATGTATATATATAATATAATATATTTATGGCACCTTATGTATATACTATATATACATAACATATAGTAACATATCTCTAGTGTCTGAAAGCAGAATACTCTTATATTATGAAAAACTTTTAAAAAACTGTATCAGTCAGTTCCCTTTTAAGCCTCTAACAGACACAAATCTTTTTTCCTCTTACCCTCACCCTCCCAGAGTGGAGAATCTCAGTATTAATTGGAGCAAAGATGATTGTACTGCTGTTTCTAAGATTTTATCAGGTCTCTGGCAAGCTAATGTCCTGGCATGGGGTCCATTTGCTCTGCATATCTATTCTGCACAGCAATGAGAGTGCCTTGATTAATATGTTACAAGAAAATAAAATGGATTTGGAAAAAATCATAACATGCTTTCATGAATATTAATTCACATTTGTATGGAATTGGACATGATTTTAAGTATACTTCTGGAGGCGCCTTCAATATGAATGGAGGCCTGGTGTCTGAAGAGACCAAATGTCTGAGGCAAATTATTTCTTGTTTGTTGTTTGTTTGTTTTATCTTTCAACTCAGGGTTTCTCTGTCTAGCCCTGGTTGTCCTGGATTAGCTCTGTAGTTCAGGCTGGCCTTGAACTCACAGAGATCCACCTGCTTCTGCCTACTTGATTTCTGGAGTTACAGGTGTGCATCGCCGTGCGTGGCTTCTTACTTGTTTAAGTTTGGATCTCTTGGAGATCAGGCTACTTCTCATTGCGTAGCAGGAGATGATCTTGAATTTCTGATCCTCCTGCCTCAATCTCCCAAGTGTTAGGATTATAGACATGTGCTGTCACTCCTGGTTTTGTGTGGCACTAAGATTGGAACCCAGGTCCTCATGCATGGTAGGCGAGTGCTCGACCCACTGAGCTACACCAGTAAGCCAGTATTGTACGTAATAGGCTGGATTGATGTATTTAGAAAGCAAATATTGACTACTGACTACTTTTCTGGTTTACTCTGACGCAGGAGGGCTGCTGGAGCCAGCTGTTCAGTGGTGTGCCCTTTTCCTCTTTCAGGAGATCATGGTACCACCTGCCTTCTGTTCCTTGCACAAGCTGTGCTCTGATTCACATGTAGGTCATACGCAGGGCAGCCCTCAGTTCCAGCCCTCTGGTCTGGTCTAGAACATTTGATCTGGGCTTAGCATCCTTTTAAAAAATATTTAATTCACATTGCTAGTGTATATCTGAGTTGCTTGATTAGCGTGTGTTCCTTTAATCCTGACACTCACGAGGAGCAGGGACGCACCCTCAACCCCTGCCACCACCACACACAAGTGCATTGCATTCTTAGCACTATACAGGCCAGTTCTGCTATGGAACGAAGGATAAATGGAGTGAAGTCCTGTGTTAGCTCATCCAACCTGATGCAGAAAAAACATCACACATTGGAGCCCAGACACAGTGTGCACATCTGCAATGCAGCACTTGGGAGGCAGAAGCAGAAGGGTCAGAGTTCAAGGTCAAGCTCCAATGCACAGTGACTTTTAGGCCAGACTAGACTACATGAGACCCTATCACCAAAAACACAGAGGGAGAAAGGTAGAAGATCATAAATTTAGTAACTAATAGTAAAGAAATGTATGTCTCATTTTCGTAGAGGAGATGAAAAAAGTAACAAAATGCCATTGGGTTTGTTGTCTGGTACAATTTAATTTCACCCAGACTGTGCCTTCTTCTGGCTATGTCTTGACATGTTGGGAGGTGCCCACAAACTCTTAGGCCTCTTTTATTCATGAGAACTCTGATCTCATGAGCCCGCCTCCCAAAATGCCCATGGCATCACCATATTTGGTAGGATTTCATCATGTAAATTTGAGGGCAACGCATTCAGAGCAATGTGTGTCCTATGTATTGGTTTTTATTGGCATCTCCTACAGGAGCATAAGCAACATGCCATTGGCTACACCACTTAGGAAAACACCCTCCTCCCAGCAGCCTTTAACTACCTATAGCTCCTGGGCCAGGTGGAGTCATCTTTGTTTTCAAAAGTGCCTTCAAGGGTATAGAGCCCTAGAACTGTGTATGAGGTTCAGCATCGAAGAGCGTTTTCTTCATGAGACGCATCATATCTATTTAATTATAAATAACCAAATGACAAACCGTGTGTGTGTGTGTGTGTGTGTGTGTGTGTGTGTGTGTGTTCACTGTGTGTAAACTTAATGTGTGGACTACCTGTAAGGTCATGTAGCCTGAGATTTTTGCCCTACAGTTTCTAAAGAGTCAGGTCTCCCAGCCCAGCTCATCAATTACACATCTTGGTGATAGTAGTGTTCACTTTGCAGAGGAGGTAAAAAAAAAAAAAAATTAAGGACTCTCAGACTCCCCTGTTTCCATGCCCTCAGGCTGGGGTTGCTCCTCTTGGTTTTACGAGGGTACTGGGTCACCCTAGCTCATGCTTGGGGCCTCACGCTTGCTCTACAGGTGCTGGTTGAGGCCCCCATCTGAGCAGTCGTTTCCTCAGCCCTGACACTTGCCTTCTTTCTGGCTTCATTTCCCAGGCCCTGCTGTGATTGCTATGGGGCAGTTTCTTTCGAATTGAGCACATACTTAGTGCTCATTTTGGAAACCTGAAGTGATTGATGCACTAATTTGGAACCAAAGTGCATCGGACTGCCTCTGGGAAGTCACTGTGTAGGGAGCAGAGGAAGCTCCGAATGAGTCAAGTCCTGAGTGAATGTGCACTGTTGACCTAAATACAACCCACGGCAAGGGATCCCGTAGTCTTAGGGAAGGCAAAGCTGTCCTTGGGGGACCAAGTGCAGATGTTGACAGTGTGTGCAGGAGATGCCCATTATAGTTTATCTGCCATAGATATTCACATCCCCAAGGCTGCTCCCCTGCAGAGACTGCTTGTACCAAGATTAACTGAACCCCATCTCCCCTCTCCAGTTGTGTACCCCAAACCCTGTCTCCTTGTTTATCTGGACTTACTACCCCGGCTCCTTGTTCAGAGGTACGCAATCACGGTGCTTCTCTGCAGCTCAATACAGTGAGCACACTGAGCTTGGGAGCTGCTGAGGCCTCTCTGCTCCAGAGCCCCTTCTGCCTGCCTGCCTGACCCCAGCCTCCAGCTTTTATGTCTGTGCCTGTGTTCATTTGCTGTCTCTTCTTTATTCCCTCATTGCTCTAGTCAGGTCCAAGTCCCTTGATTCGTGATAAATGTGGCAGTGCTCAAACCTGTGATCCTGGCAATACGAGGAAGATTCCCAAGGCTTGCTGCCCAGCAAACCCCTGGCCAATGAGAGACTCCGTCTCAAAAACAAGGAGAGCAATTGAGCAAGGCAGTGGAGACTTAACCTTTGCCTTCTACATTCGCATGTACCGATAGATGTACCTTAACACTCAACCACGAATACACGCAAGCACAAAGGAACAGGATTGACATATTTGTGGTGTCCTTAGGGGTTCGGGAACACTTGGTCACCGTTTCTGTATCCAGCCCCTCCTTGCTGATAACCTTATTTAATCTGTATTTCTGCTGTGACCTCCTCGGATATTCATGTAACCACCACTTCCCCTGCCTTTTCTTCTTTTATGCAGAAAGATGTAGCAGTGAAGCCTCAGGAACGTGTGGAGAAACGGCAGGCTCCCCTGACCAAGAAGAAACGAGAAGCCCTTACCAACGGCTTGTCTTTTCACTCGAAGAAGAGCCGGCTCAGCCACTCGCACCACTACAGCTCGGATCGAGAAAATGACCGAAACCTGTGCCAGCACCTTGGGAAGAGAAAGAAGATGCCTAAGGGACTGAGACAGGTGAGCAAGCGTGGTTCGTTCTGTCCCAGGACCTCCTCCTCTGGCCTCCTGCGCCTCTGTAGTTCTCAGTAGGTGACAGTTGTCTTTAACACGATGACGCAGAGATTGTTTTTGAAAGTTGTACGTCTGTTTCTAAGTAATAGACTCACAGTCTAGGTGTGTTCTCAGTATCTGACTAACAGTCCAGCATCGGCACCCTTTGATGTTAATGTTTGCTGTCCTTCAGAGCTCCATGTAGTACCGCTGGTACATGGAGGAGGTGGTCTGGCTTCTGTAGAGATCTTTGTGGCGAGGACAGATGGCTGCTTGGAGAAATTGGTCATAAATGTTGTATACCTCAGGGTTCAGGTGTGCTAAAAATGGTGGTCTCTGTGTGAGCAGGACCTTATGTAAATACTGTGGCATGTGGGAGGACACTGGCAAGGAAGCGTGCCCACCTGTGTTCCACCATTGTTTTTCACAACCCTGAGACACAGGACACTATGACTATTGTTTGAACAAATGTTTTGTTGTGGGGGTGGTCTCTGGCCTGTTGATAATTAGGTTACAATGATCCACAGGCAAATACAGTGCTTTGCATTTGGGAAGCCTGTCTGCCTCTGTAAATCCCTATGTGAGGCAGATTGATAATGCAAAGCATGGCTGTTCAGAACTGTTTCTCCTCACAGAGTTGCTTTAGTGCTTGTAGAGTTACCTGAGTCCTTTGTGGGTTTTTTTTTTGAGAGGGTTTTATGTAAGATTGCTGTCACTTAAAAGGAACAAAGAAAAGAGTTGTCACGGTTGACAGAATAGACTGCACAGGTAAGTTTCTAGTTTGCTGATATTTCTCTGCAGAGCGTTAAGATCTGAGACCACAGAAAACAGTGGCTCCCAAACCTCACAGGTCATCAGAGCCGTATCAAGGACTGCACTAAACACACATCACCCAAACTCTGTCCGTGAGCTAATGGAATCTTTACAGTGTACAAAGTCTACAGCCTGATCACGGTCAGACTGGTTTGGATGTCACTTGTGTGAAACTTGAGAAGTGTTATTCTGAGTGATGGTTTTTAGTTATGGGCTTGGGAAGATAAAAAGCCTTAAGAGCATGGAATGGGCTGTTTGGTGTCCTAAAAAGAGTGAAGGGTATTCCTGTATAGAGACATGTAAAGTGATGGGTGTCAGCGAGGACACAGAAGGCCTGTACCATAATGTCCCCAGCACCATACTCACTTGTCAGTCATGTTGTTAATACTTATCTGTAGTTATACAGTCTGCAGTAAAACTGGGCTACCGGCCTTCAGTGTGTGGCATTAGCTAGCAAGTCATGCAGTAACCCTGCCTAGTGGATAACTGCCGTGTGTGCTTTAGAGATCCAGAGACTGGGACTGCAAGAGATGACGTGGTTTGTCACAGAGCACCTTTGCTATGCGGGATTTAGACACAGTTTCTCTAGCCCCTTAGTTGGCTCTGTTTTCCCTGTATATTCTGTTTTCTTTTGTTTGGCATAAGGGTTGGACATAGAGAGTTAAAAAAAAAAAAACAACAACAACTCTGCAGATCATAGGATGGAGGGAGGATGACCTACATGGCCAAATGGAGCATTGATCTTGGAAGCTGCCTGAAGATTCTGTGCGCGTGTGCGCATGTTGGTGCATGTGCATGTGTGTGCCGGTGTGAGGGCAGCTGGGGAGATGGGATGGAGAGAATGAAGGGAGAACTAGGTTCCATAAAATACGATGTTGCTCTGGAATTTGTGTTTCTCACTTATGTACCAATACAGTCCCCGCTGGAGAGAGGATACTCTATTTTCACCTTCCTCCCAGGCTCTCTTGCCTTCATAAAGTGATGTAGAACTACTTCTTACACTGTCAGGCGAGAGACCACTTCACTTCCATCCTCAGGCCAAGTGGTAATGCCTTCCTTTATGACTCGATCTCACTTTTCTTTCCTTTGTCTTAAAAGTCCTTCTCGTGATTTTTGTGAAGCCAGGAGTTCCGAGTTTCTTCTGCGAAAACATTAGTGAGGATCACAGAAGGCTATACGGGCATGCGCCTGGAATCTGACTAGCCTTTGATCTTAATGGCCTAATGATATTTTTGATATTAATGATATTTGCAGTCAAAGCCTTCTTTGTTCTACATTTGAAGAGTACTTGCTTTGCAAATAATAGATGAATCCTACCATTTGCCTACAGTACCAAAGAAATAGTATCATCCTGTGTCCTTTATTCATGCCTAAATATACTAGTTTATCAAGAATTCCATTTCTGTTAAGAGAAGTAGAGTTGATAACTGAGGTAAAATCATGGTTCACATTATTGGTAATAGTTTTAGAATCATTCTCTGTCACTGCCCTACTGGAAAATTCAGTTCCTGAAGTAGGTTCCTCAAGTTATTCCTTCTGAGTCTCATGATAACACGTCACAAGTAACATGGGCAAATAGACTGTCATAGACTGTGGACAAAGGTCTGTGGACAAAGACCGTAGTGGGCCTAAAGAAGGCAACTTGTGTTTAGTCTGTCCATATTCGAAGACATTTAAAGGAGAGGAGAAACATTTGTAGGGCATGGTGCCATTTCATGTGAACATTGATTGGCAAAAGGCAAGACAATATATGTATAATTCTAGGAGGTCACTGAGGTGGTTCGACAGGTAAAGGCTCTTGCTGCCAACCTCCAACGGTCCATATTTGATCCTTGGTACTCACACTAGGAGGAGAGAACCAATTCTAGTTAAGTTATCCACCCCTACCCCCAACACACACACACAAACACTCTCTCTCTCTCTCTCTCTCTCTCTCTCTCTCTCTCTCTCAATGTAATAAAAAGACTTTAGAAAGAATGATAAGTGGGATTGCTTTTGTCTTGTGCTAGAGGCCAGTACATACTACAGTCATTGCCCTCTGACCTTTGATTCCTTACAGGGAGAATAATTGAATCTGTCTTAGCTGGAAGGGACCTTGAGTTGAGAGTGAGACGAGAATTTCCAAATTAATGGATCATCCTCTTCTGTTCCTGACTGAGGGGTTTGAAGTCTGAAGACATGTTGATGACAGTGGGCATGAAGAGGAGAGGCCCCCGCTCTTCCTTCTTGACATGTAGATAGTGAATTAACTTTGCATCCTATTAGGGTGATACTTCCTGGGCAGGCAACTTGATACACGGCTTTCCTGTAATTATGGAAGACATTACTCTTTAGTAGAGAGGAAATAATAGGATTCCCCCCCTCCCCCCCCGAGAGTCTGTTGAAGGCAACTGATCTTTTTGCGCTGAGAGTACAATTATATACTTTTAAGAGAGAATGGGGAAAAGGTGTACTTCTAAAGCCAAATTGCTTTCTCCTTCCTTGTCTGATTATAAAACCACAGCTCCTATGATATGTTTCCATTCTGTCAAAAGAAAGTGTTTTAATTGGCACTTAGCTTATTTGCTGGATTATGTTTTTAATGATAAATACATACTGTCTTAGAAGAGGGTTGATCAGTAACTGCATTGGCAAATGGTTGCAGGTTTGAATAACACCATCTCCAGTTCTCTGAAGAGCTGGGGCAAAAACAATCTGATCAAAGGCACACATTGCTATGTCTCTGTGACCCGCTGGTTTGAAAACTTTCTCCCTGGGAAAGGCATGAGCGATGCCTGCTCTGAAATCTCCAGAGTCAGAGCCTGCCAAAGCTCACCGTAGGGAACTAGTGACCTTATGGGGGTTATGGAGCAGGCCTGAGGGGTTGCACACAGTACTGTGGCTGACCTGAGAGCAGGAGCACTGCAGAGTCTTCACCTAGCCATCATAAGATGGCTTGAGTAGTTTATAAATCCCTAGGATCCCCTACTTTGTGTAGGATCCCCCACTTTCTATATTGACCTGTCTAGATCCTCACCCCTCTGCCTTTCTGAAATTTCTCATAGAAGCACGTTTTGGGGGAAAGAAGCTGCCGTCTCGGGGAGTCTTCCCTAGTTATCCACACATATCCATGGTCTAGAGTACTCTGATTTATTCCCCAACTCTCAGAGTCTAGCACACACTGGGAAGGGGCAATAATTTCTCTAGCTCCTTCCTGCTTGAAGTTGGAGGTGGAGTCTAGCATGTGTGTGTCCAAGAGAGATGACTCTTACGAGTCAGGTTCCTGTGGCAAATTCAGGGTACCGTGACAGGATTCTTGCAGGCAGTGCATCTGGGGCTCCATCTGTATGGCCTTCTGTAGAAGCAGAGGGGCAGAAGGAGCACAGAGGAGAGTGCTAGAGGCCACTCTAGCGTAGCTAGAAATCTGGGATCCTTTCCCAGGAAAGCCCTAACTAGTAGCAGCCAGTGCAAGGCTGGTTCCCAGAGTGATGAGCCCAGAATCTGGTTTTTAAGCACTTTGGTGGGTGTTGAAATTTATAGAATCAGTTTGAGGTCTCACCCAGATGGCTTCTAGTGAGGGAGAGAGAGAGAGAGAGCCACCATTTGAAAATAGTAGTTGGCCTGTCCCTCTTGGCTCCATGTAGGCAGTGGCTGCAATGTTGGGATTGAGGCATGTTCATGATATTTATGGCTGGGAAGCATTTTTTTGTAGAAAAGAAAAAAAAAGGAAAATCATTTAATGGTTTTCAGAATAACATCTCATGGATTTAAGTCTAATTTCTAGGGAGTGTGAATATTTTAAACTGTTAAAGAAACACATCAAGCATTGTCTTCTTTAGTTATACTTTCTGTTGGTTATTTAACAGTACACAGGTAGTGAAAAGTAATCACATTTTTTTTATTGTCAAGATAATTTGAGGATCTGGTCTGCAGGGCTCCTATGGGTTTGATAGGAATGTCTGTTTCCTCTGTCCTTCCTCTTAGCAGTTGTTCCATTTATGTGAGGAAAGTCAAAGGCCTTGCCTGAACAGGGCTTGGCTTGAAGTCATGGAGGGAAGTTCTTCTCTGTCTTGACCCTCCTCTCCTTTGTAGACTGCACATTGGTTAGAGCCCATCCATTGAGGTCTCCATGACCTCTCTGAACAACAACAACAACAACACAACAACAACAAAAACAAAAAAAAAGAGGTCACTCCCCACCGTTACAGAGTATTTTGAGAGATGCCCAATAGACTCCTGTGACCGACTTGACTTTGGAGGACCAGGGGAAGATAGTATCCCTTTTAATCCCTCTGACCACCTTAGTACATTTTCTATGTGTGATTATCGAGCACCCAGAAGGGTAGGTATTTCGGTCTGGTACTCTTAACTACTGTGTAATATTTAGATAAAACTTGGGCAAAACCCAATCAACCAAGCTTTGGTTTGACATACTTGTTTATTTTTTAAGTCATCCTAGTAATTATTATGGCGGGTAGACCCGTAGATCCACTGATTTAAACAGCAATTTGACATCAGTGAATTGAACTTTGACCTTTTCTGTACCCTACTCTGACAGTTTAACATGGTTAAGCTTTCCAGCTTTCCATCTCATCCTTGATCATCATAACAGCCATCTCATGAGATGCAATAACATTAACAAACCCATAGTCAGTGAGCCTGGCCTTAATGGTCTTTTGCAAACTGATGCAGATGATAACCATGGCCGTTGCTTGGCTTGGAATGTAGTGCAGTGTAGTACCACCTTAAAGAAAGAAATCTGAATCCAAATTGCATACCTTATAAGTCAACGTGTCTTGTATACATACTGTTAAAACAGGGGTGCCTGGAAACCCAGGTAACCCTATATGGGTGTTGAATGTTTTAGAAGGAGCCTTTGTTCCTGCAGGAAAAAGTACTGCAACAGAATTAAACATGGTGGGATGTTTGCTTGACATTGCAAATCATAAACTGCAGGTGTAGGACCAAGTCTTAAGAGCAGATGTTGATCATTATTATATCATCTTCACAATCAGAGCTCTTAGTACAGATATCCAAGGCAGTTGCTTTAGCTCCCTGTGTAAGCATTACATGCTGGCCTCATCTGGAGAAGAAGGGTGGTTTTGGTGCCGCAAGGTCCAGGTGGATGAGCCTTCTGATATATTTCCTGCCCTTCTGGCAGATCAGCATGTCCAGTGAACGCTTCTTCCAGCTGGGACTGCTACCCCAGGCTGGCCTTTTATCTCTTTTAGTGTGACTGACGCTGTCTTGGGAGCACTCTGTGATACTGGTTATTGTAGAAATTACCTTGCAAAAGGAAGATTTGTAATGGAAAACTTAGATTAAACAAATCTTGCCAAAGCCACATTTCTGAAGACCTGCTAATTAGTTTTGAGTGGAAATCTAGGCCAAAAGCCACTCAGGTATTTATCCAGCGTGACTGCAGAGCCAACAGAAGTCTTGAAATGGGAGTGTTTGAAACGCCGATGTAATTTGGGATTGTAGTTTCATAATGAAAGTACATATGAACTTTGCTATGTGCTCTTTCATAAATTTGCTGTAATAGCTAAGTGCCTGGAGGTACCTGGAGCTAGTGTTAAGAAATGTGAGCTGCAGTCAAACCATTTTTAACTCATACTTCAGAATCTCACTTAAAATGTTAATTGGGATTTCATTTGCTTTTCAAAAGTCAGAGGATATGAGCACTCTGGCTGTGGAGGCAGGTAGGCTAGGTGCGGATCTTTCCCTGCCCTTCTACCCAGACCCAGGCCTCCAGTTTCATCCCCAGCTTTGAAGCAGAGCACCTGCTACAGCCTCTCTCCCCCACCTCCACTGGATCACACAGATCTTCACCTCTAACCGCCTCCTCCCCACCCCCCCACCCCCCCACCCCTCGTGACTCTCTCTCTCTCTCTCTCTCTCTCTCTCTCTCTCTCTCTCTCTCTCTCTCTCTCTCTCCCTCTCCCCCTCCCTCCCTCCCTCCCTCCCTCCCTTCTCCTCCCTCCCTCTCTCTCTCTCTCTCTCTCTCTCTCTCTCTCTCTCTCTCTCTCTCTCATTGCTTTATCCCAGCTCCCAGCTGTGGCCAGGTAGACTGACTGCAGATTGTCACCTCATCCCCAGCTCCTCCAGCTGCCATCTCCCAGGCTCATCCCCTCCTCTGCCGCAGACCATCTGCTAAGGGTTCTCTTCTCCCCCTGCCTCCATCTCCAGTGGACCACACAGATCCTCCCCTCCTAACCATCCCCCGTCCTGTTGCTTTATAACAAGCCCTCAACTTCCTGGGAGCTCACAGGCCACTCTGGCCAGGGAAGCGGGGAGGCTAACTGCAGATCTTCACCTCTTCCTCCATCCCAACAAAATTTAGTTCCCCAGGGTCTCATCCTCAGCTCTGTGGCCAGAACACCTGCAGCAGTGTCCCTTCTGCCTCCCCAACCCCTATACCATTGCCCCTCCAGACATGTTTGTCCTTAGTGCTTTTCCCAACCCCCCAACCCTAGCAGGCACTCCCTGGAAACCCACAGGCCACTCTGACCAGGGAAACCAGCAGGCTAATGGCAGATATTCCCCTTGCTAGCCCCCTGCACACACACACACACACACACACACACACACACACACACACACACACACCGCCTCCATTCCTTTAAGTCCAAATCCCCAGTGTCATCCCAAGGTCTGTGGCAGGTCTTCTGTAGACTCTCCTCTCTCTCTGCCCCTGTTCCCAGAGGTCTACCTAAGCATATCCTGGTGGAACGCCCTGCTTTTCCCACCCCTGTAAATTCCCTCCCCCAGCCCTTCCCTTTACCTACCTGTCAGCTCCCAGTAACTAGAAACACCCCGGTTTGTTTATCTGGAACGCCCAGTGGTATTCCAGGACCCCAGAAAGAATGTCCCAACAAACACCACACTCGCCTAAGAACTAGAGAGGAAAAAGAAACCAAGGGACAAAACTCCCACCTGGCAAACACACAAGACTAAATATCAGCACCCAGAATCACTATCTCCTTCTCAGTCCCAGATGCCTATTTGCCAGTGTAGAAACACAACCTGTAACAACCAGGACAGTTTCCACTAGAGCCCAGCCACCCTACCGCAGCAGGCTCCGACATAGGTGAAGCCCAAGAAAAAGACCTTAAAGCAGCCTTGATGAATATGATAGAGGCTCTTAAAGAAGAAAGGGATGAGTGAGTGCCTTCAAGAAATCCATGAAAACACGCATAGTGGAAGGAAAAGAATACAACTGTTTAAGACCTGAAAGTGGAAATATAAATCAATAAAGAAGACTCAAACTAAGAAAGTCTGGACACCAAAAATTTAGGACCTTGGACATGTGGCTGACAAGCATAGGGTTGGTTATAACTCTTTTGATTTAAGCTGCATTTCGAGAGCTGGAAGATGTCTCAGTGGCTAAAGTTCTACATCGTTCCACACTTACAGAGGAACTAAGTTTAGTCCACACCACCCCTGTCATGCCTCTGAAAGTTCACCTCCAGGGGAGCCAAATGCCTCTGACCTCTGGAGGTCACCTGCAGTCAGATGCACATTCCCACGCATGAACATACATGTGTACATGCAATTAAAGAATACAGTTTACAGTTGTGCATTTGGGAGACAGATGAACTGTGCATTTTTCCCTCGGTGAGCTGTGCATTTTTCCCTCTCAAGAGGATACAAGGTTGTCTACATGTAGCCTGACTGCAGCTACAGAACATGTCTGCTCGCAGCAATCCCATCCCTACACAAGCCTGTACATGACAGGTATGAGTAGGAGTTGGAAGTGGGTGGGTGACTATGGCTTACAGTGGTGTTGGTGGGGATCCAAGCAGATGGCTGCGATAGCCACGTGCTGCGAGAGATTCCCCGTGGGAGTTGATGGCGGTGACAGGCGACTCACAATGTGCTATTTACAGTTTGGGTTTGCAGTCTTTCAGTGACATCTGAATGCTCTTTAGCAACTGCTTTCATTATTGCCTTTCGAGGAGCTGCTAATTGAAAATGAAATAGTGGGTGGGCTTTGAGGCAGGCAGGCAGGGACAGGTCCATGTGGTAAATGCTTGTTGAGAACCGTTGGGCATCTTCACACCCAATCTGTGGACCTTTTTCAAAATAGGAGAAGCCAAAGGTGTGTTTTGAGATTCTGTACGCTTGAGCCAGTCCCTACCCTAAGAATCACATGTGTACCTGTGGGTCTGCAAAGGAACCCGAGTGAGTGCCAGCTGCTCTCTGCTCTCTCTGTGTGGCTAAATGCGTGCAACCGTGATGTGTCAGGTCTCCTGCCATCTTGTGACTGTCTCATAGGATACAGTCTATTTTTTCCCCCCTCTAAGCGTTTGCACAGGCTCCACTGTTGCTAATGATTACACAGTGCCTTTGTTTGAGGAGGTTGAATTGCAGAAGTTTGTGTGTGGATGTATTCATGTGGAGGCCAGGGTACAACCTTCGGTGACATTCCGCAGGTGCCTAGGATTTTATAGGGGGGAGGGACTGGGGCTCAGACTCAGGTCCTTGTGCTGAGGAAGCAATTGCTTTACTCACTGAGCCAGCTTCTCAGTCCTTGGTTGTGTGATCTCTCAACCTTTGGGATTTACTGTGTATTCAGGTTCTTGTGTGTGGCTTTTCTATCTATAATTCTTAACCCGTGATACAGCTCTGTTGGAATTAGGCATGACGCCGGAGCACGATGAGAAAAGGATGTGGTGTTGGTTCGGTTGAGCTGATGGCAGACGGTGACCCCAGCTCAACACGGGGTTATGCTGCGTCCTTCAGTTTCAGAGCTGCTGACTCGCACACCTCCGGTGTTACTGAAACTGTCGTTTCCTTAAATGTTTATGTGCGGAATTGTTTATTACTCACCCTCAAAATAAGTTTGCATACCTCTTTCTGAAGGGCGGTTTTCAGACCACCTGTGTCAGAGCTTGTCCCGTGCTTGTGGTGCTTGTGTGACAAGGCATTCTCAGCTGCTGTCCCTGGAGTTGACTCCCCGGCAGGTGCTGCAAGAGTCAGACTTGGAACTTTTATTTGGGGCCAGTAAGACGGCTCAGTGGATAAAGAAGCTTGTTGTCCAGCCCGAGGACTTGGGTTCAATTCCCAGAACCTATGTCATAAACAGAAAATATCTGAGCTGTCCTCTGATCGTAGCACAAGGACACATGCCTATGCACCTCCTCCTCATTCTCACCCACGCCCACACCCACAATTTTGTGGGGAAGGGCTCCATTTGTGGGTGGATGCTTGTGTGTGCACATGTGTACATGGGTATGATGTCCCCCCCGAGGCTACCTCCCCAGGCCTTATATACTTATTTTTAATCACTAAATAAGAAACTTCTGACAGATCTTAAAAATAAATAAATAAAAGAAACACCTTGTATGAAATTAATTTGATAAATAGCATAGTATTCCTGCTTGAGGCATTCATATACTGAGCTCTCTTCTGTCATATTATTAACGAGAAAGAAGTGCTTTTGCTGCATGCTATACACGCATCAATGTTCACCTAGATGTTTCCGATGGTTGTTTTTCCTATGACTTTATTTGAATGATCCAAGAAGAATAGTGCTCCAGTCTTGTCTCTGAAACCCCCTCAAATGAAACTGCTCTAAGTGTATCAGAGGAGTTGGCTTTTTTCCTTGATTCAAATTCCCCTTTACTTATACAAACACGTTTTGGGTGGCTGGAGGGCCGGCTCAGTGTTCTACAGTGCTTGCAGAGTACCTGAGTTCAGTTTGCAGCATCCATATCCGGCTGCCCACAGCCTCCTGTGGCTCTAGCTGCAGGGAGATCTGACACTATCTTTGGCTTCCTTGGGTACCAGCACACATCAGGCCTACAGACACATAAAGTGTGTAAAATACATCCCTTCCCAGGTATAAAATTCGCCACTATTTGGGAGTATCGTGGTCGGGATTGATACTGTTTTTCTTCTTAACCAGGAAACCCTCTGCTTAGTAAAATAATGAACTTGAAGTTCTGCGAACTTTTAAGGGCATTCTTGGCTCTCCTGTTTAAATAACAGAAGCCACACTTAGGGCTTCCCAGTTGCCTGTGGCCTGTCAACAGCAGATAGCGCTTGTTTTCCACACACTGGTGAGGAGGCCAGAAATGATCTTCCCCTCAGGATGAACAGTTGCTTCTGAGATTAACACACCACACAAGAAAGGCTGTTAATAATGACTTTTGAGTTTTAAAAAAAAAAAAAAAAAGCAAAGACCAAGACGATGGGGAAATCCTCTGACACTGAGTGAAACGTTAACACAGGGTAATGGGCCTGGTGTGTTTTGCTGGAAAACTGAATAGCATTTTCTGACTCTTCATCTTCCCTCATGCATGATTTATTGTCACCTGGTTCCTGCCTCCCTGTAATTAGAACTCCACATCTCTGTTTCTCCAATAGAGAGCAGTGTGTGGAGAGTGGTTTTGTGGAATGCTGACCATCTTAATAATGACTGAATCAGAGTGGCTGTGATTACTCATAAGAGATTCTCAAGATATGGACATTGTTTTAATAGAAGGAATGGGTAGGCAGGGTCATTAGACCCTTACCTGAGACTCAAGTTACCTACTTCCTGGGCCACTTGCACGTGTTTTTGTGGTAGAGTTAATATAGGATGGGAGGTTAACAGAAGAAATGACTTGGTGTAGCCATGGGGAGGTCTCTTAAAGGGTCCTCATGCGTAAGTGGTCATTCACCCATGCTCCTGTAATCCCCATGAGCTCATTGCCTAGCCAAAGCTGGAGTTGGGTGGACTTGTGCTCAGAGAGGTGAGTAGAGTGTTGTTCATGTCTCCGTAGGACAAGCCTTGCAAATGTGAGGACTTCCCACGGTTTTCCCATTACTGTGAAGATCCTGGGTGTAGACAGTGATTCCTGCAGCCCTCGCCATGTCCTTCCTGAAGCTCACTATGCTCCTTGGTGTTCTGTTCCTGAGATGTCCTTTAGCTTTGCACCCCCTTTCTCTGTGCCTCTTGAGTTAACCTCAGTGGCATGAGGAACCCCTAAGATCAATCCTAAGCTTCTGCCTCCAGGTCTGTTGCTGCCAATTCATGCTAGTTCTTTCCACAAAGCATTTATTTTTATCTTTAACAAGTTTTCTTCTTAACAGATACACAGAAATATAAAGGTTGTGCATATTAATGTGTGTATATATATATATATATATGTTTGCACAATGCTTAAATAAAGCAGAGCGTGTTTGTTTCCTGACTCCTTTTCCATTTTTGTAGTTAAAGACTGTTTTCTAAGTTTTATCACATTTTTATGTATCTTGGGTGCCTGAATATGGAGGGGCAGGTATGTGTGCACATGACACAGAATACATGTGTAGGCTAGAGGGCAGCTTATGAGAACCAGTTCTTTCTTTCCTCCACGTGGAGACCAAGGATCAAACTCAGGGTTTCAGATTTGCCTTCAGGTACCATCTCATCAGCCTGTGGGAAACTTCTGTTATACATCGCATAATGTTTAACTTAGATTAAATGTGTTTATTTTCTGAAACACTGATCATCCTTTCATCGTAGAAGGGTTCAAAATAATTTCTTGAAACAGATAATATAGACCTGGCATTTTTAATGATTGCTCTGTACAGTGGTACCAAGAAGCTGCGTGCCATAACTTTCAAATAGTTTCTCAGCCTTTCCCATCCTCCTACTGCTGTCCAGCCTCTGGCCACCATCACTATAATCTCAAATTTCTGGGTAATTGAATCATTTGCGGATTCAGCGTGAGTGCGACCACGTGCTCCTCCCCGTGCTTGACCTGTTTCACAGAACATAATTTCTGGTTCCAGCCCTGTTGTTAAGCGGCGGGATTTCATTCATTTTTATGGGCTGAGGCAAATAAACAGTGCGTATCCGGATGTGAAATTCTAGCCACACCCCCGCCCTCACCACCCCCCCCCCCTTTCTCCTTTCGTGTAAGAAGTGCTGCGCTTTCCTCGTGGTGGTTCCGGTTTCCAGTCTTATCTCTTCCAGTCAGGCTCTACTGTATGTTTTAGAAATCTTTAGACTCACGTGTTTGATCCTGTGTGTCCAGAGGCTGATCTTCTCCTTCATGTCTCTGAATGTCAAAATTTTAAAACATCCCATAATTGCACCTCCACTGATGGGACGGTGTCTGGTTCCTCCAGCGGCTCCTTCGGCTTCATCTCATGGCTCCTCTCGCTCTGGCTGAAGCCTCCACAACTCCCCTCACGTTCCCGCCGTGGTCACCACGCACAGATTAGTCACTTATGGACGAGGCCTTCCTCTTAGTTCTTCGGGCTTCGCCTCACATTTCACCACTTCAGGAAGGCTTTATCTAGCCATATCTTTTAACCTATGGACTGTCTGGGGTCCCTTCTCCTCTGTGCTCATCTTTTTATGTCCTTACACTTAGAGTAACTTGTAATTTCAGGTCTGTCTTTTTTTTTTTTTTTTTTGGTTTCTTCTTCATGTGACACCTGTAGTCCGGCCTCAAGCTTACTACGTAGCCGAGAATGATGTAAGAACTACTCCCCTGCCTCCACCTCCTGAGTGCTGGGACTACTGTTGCTCTCCCCTGCTTATGGAGTGCTGGGATTGGCACCTAGAGCTTTGTACAAGAACCCTCACAGCGGAGCTACGTCTCTGCCCGTCTCTTTGTTTCTGGTTTCCTTCCTCACGTCTACTCTTCCTTCTCTAATGCAAGGTTTTCAGATGAGTGGTGTCCACCAAGTCAGGCATTTTCTTTCAAGTCATGCCCTGGCATGCTCGCAACTAAGTGGTTTGAAAAGCAGTGCTTCCCCCCGCCCCCCATGTAATGACAGTGCTATTTCTACAATCCTGATACAATTCTCATTTTAACTGACTGTAAGAAACAAAAGGAAGGAAGGAAGGAAGAAATCATGGTATAGTGTGACCCTGGAGACATGAAAAGAAAAGTGAAGCACTGTTCAACACTTTTTTTTTTTTTTTGGTTTTTCGAGACAGGGTCTCTCTGTGTAGCCTTGACTGTCCTGGACTCACTTTGTAGACCAGGCTGGCCTCGAACTCACAGCGATCCGCCCTCCTTTATTCCCCCCCCCCCCCCAGTGCTGGGATTAAAGGCGTGCGCCACCACGCCCGGCTTTTCAAAACTTTTATGTCTAGAAAATGTGTCCCAGAAGGGCCTGGAGAGGCCATTGGTTAAGAGTGCTAGCTGTTCTTGAGGAGGACCAGAATTTGGTTCTCACTACCCACACTGGATGGCTCACAACCACATGTACTCTAGCTGCTTGAGGGGCTCCGAGACCCTCTCTGGACTCCATGGGCCCCCTGAGAAGGCTGCGCCTGCTGCTGCCTGTCTTCTGAAATGTCTAAGCGGTTTTTCTTTCCAGTACTTCGGCCTGTGAAAAGGGTAGAGTTGCTAAATGGACCCAGGAAAAGCTGGCTTTAGGAAACCATAACTTTACAATTTTCAGAGGCAAAAATGTCCAAAGAGAGCCGCGGATGAAAGTGGATGAGAGTGAGGTGAAGCTCACTGAGTTTACTTTTTACATGTAAATATGTGGCTGTGGGGGGTGGGTGGGTTCTCTACTCATTTGCCTTAAAAGTGTAAGTGAATTTGAGCATCCAGAAGTAAATGGGAGATCTTTACATTGTAAAATATATGGTCCTAGAGGCCCTCTGTCTAAATGGTTCTTACCTTGGAAGTAGTATGAATTTCCATTGAGTGACCCAATTAATTCATTGTCCTCCTATTTGCTCCTTCAGTACGCGTGGACTGAGAGGCCTTTGTGCATGAACTTTCTATAAACTGCTCAAGCATAGAAGGAATGCACTTTGGAGATCACACTACCATTGTTGTTGCTGTTCTTACAGCTTGTCAGCCCCCTCCCCCACTTCCATGAGGAGCCCCTTAATGTCAGCAAGACCCAGATACCCAGATTAGGAGCAGCTCAGAGCTCGTTACCTTACTTATCTACAGTATCTCAGAGATGTACCGGCGTTCTGAAAAGTTATTGGGTTCTCAGTGTGGTGTGTTTCTTGACATCCCTTCTGCCTTTTAAAGAAGGCATGGAGAATAAATGATATGTCCTGAAAACACTATCTACTACTAGAAACAATGATATGCTGTTCTTATCATTCCTCCTGGATTTTTGTTTTTACAAACCAGAAAAAAAAAAGGCGGGGCTTCAGGATTTCTTCATTTTTATCTCAGATACCACTTATTAGGAGTTAGTTGGCTAGTCATTTCGCACTGATTGTTTGCAATTTATCAAAATTAAATAAATATATGTATATACATGTATGTATATACTTACACACACCCCATTTATTTATTTGTGAGAGTAGAGTTCAGAGTAGAGTTTATAATAGTTGAGTCTCAGATTATTAAACTTTTGATAGCTCTCCAGTGTTTCCGGAGATAGGTCTTTAGAACAAACCAAAAGTTTTATTTTCTTCCCAGTTTTTGTGTCCTTGTGTAAGAAGAGTGTGTGTGCGTGTGCACACGTACATATGTGTGTATGTGTATGTGTATGAGAGGAGAAGAGAGAGAGACAGAGAGACAGAGAGACAGAGAGACAGAGACAGAGAGAGACAGAGAGACACAGAGAGACAGAGAGAGACAGAGAGAGACAGACAGAGAGAGACAGACAGAGAGAGACAGAGAGAGACAGAGAGAGATAATATGAATATATCTGTAGCTGGAAGATTCCTCATTCACTGCCTCCTTTACTTTTGAAACAGGATCCGCTGAAGCTGGCTAAGTATCCCTGGCTCCCCAGTGGCAGGGTTACAGGTGTGCGGCACCAGACTTTTCTTGAATCGTCAGGTCTACCAATCAATGGCAGAGCTCCACTTTCCTGACAGAGCGGTTGCCTCAGCCCCCTACTCATATTTTCTACAAATTGTTTTTGCTTATACTTTCACTCTTTTTGTAATCACTTACTCTGGAACTCTTTTTTTTTATATAATAAATTTTTAAAATTTATTAATTATTCGCTTTATATCTCAGGCATTGCTCCCTCCTTTTTCCTCTCCCAGCCCCACTCTCTGGAACTCTCAGAACAAGGAAGTTTGAAGCTGTTTAGAAATACAGCCCTTTAATGATAATCTCTAAACAACAGAACCAGAAATAGCCACCACTGCCTGTCGCTTATTTAGTGGGAAGTAGATTACTTTTATTGCAAGTGGAACTTCAGAGCAGGAATATTTGAATAGAAATTTGCCAGCTTTAGAATGAGAATACTGATAGTTCTCAGTTCATTCATGCAGGTTTGTGTGTGTGTGTGTGTGTGTGTGTGTGTGTGTGTTTAAATGAAATAGAAGATAATGTATTTTAGTCTTGTCTTTGGCAATCTTAAATGTTTTTTTAAAAAAATATTTTATTTGTGTCGGGGGGGGGGTGTGTGCATATGCATGAGGGTTCCCTTGGAGCCAAGAAAAGGCATCAAATCCTGTGGAGATGGAGTTACAGGCTCTGTGAGCCACCTATTTGACCTGGAACTTGTCATGAAGTTGGACCTGCAGGCCTTAGGGATTCACCTGTTTCTGGCTATGTAACTGCACTCCCTTTTTTTTTTGCTTGCTTGTTATTTTAAATTATTAACATGGGTTCTGGAGATAGAGCTGAGGTCTTCTTGATGCAACCCAAGCAGTGCACTCACTGAGCCCTGTCCTTAGGCTCCAGAATAACATATTTTGAAAAGGACACCTTATAGCCAAGAAAATCCTCAGTTTGTTGGAATTCATAGTCCTATAGGAATGGGAAGTAAAAAATATTTTGGAGGACTAAGTTTCTGTAAAACTTACTGCAGCTTTCAGTGGGATTAGCCTCCAAAGAGCTCACGGACCACAGTTTGTGTTTGTTTGATTGTTCCAGTTACTCCCCGCCCCCCTTTTTCTGGGCACTTGTGTTGCTGCAGCACTTGGGGACCCCAGGGGCTTTTTGGTAATAGAAATTAGGCCTGAGAGTTGTGACTTGTATTTTTCAAGAGCCTGCAATGAGCAATTTGGGCGTCTCCCACATTAATGAAGTAAATTTCTGTGTGAACATATGATGAGGGTCTGAAAACCAAGAAAATGCAGTATGATTTGAACCTCATCGTTCTGCCAAATTAGTATCGATGGGAGAATTTCTTGGTGCAAGGGCTTTTCTGTTACCAGCAGATTGCATACACTTAGCAAGGATTCTAATGCCATGTCTGTCTGTGTAGAAAAAAGTGGCCCGCGATGTTCTGGAAGTTCTGTTTGAAGTCAGTGAGGTGTCACAGCTCTCTTTGCACAGTTGTTTCATGTTCTGTCTCAATGAAAGCACAAAGCAAGAGACATCACAGTGTTTGTGAGAAACTATGTAGGGCTTGGATTCTAGGATTTTAATGTTAGCATTTTTGTTGGCTCCAGCTTCCATAGCTCTTAAAAGCAAAACAAGCATACAAAAAAAGATTTATTTGTGTGTGTGTGTGTGTGTGTGTGTGTGTGTGTGTGTGTGTGTGTGTGTGTGTATCTGTGTCTGTGTGACTATGTTACCTGGGTGCAGATACTCAGGTAGGCCAGAAGAGGGTGTTAGATTCCCTGGAGCGTGAGTATTGGTTTTTGTGAGCTGCCCTGTGTGTGCTCAGAACTGAACTCACGTTGTCTGGAATAGCGACTGCTCTTAACTGTTTTGCCTCCTTTCCAGGGTGAAAAACTTAAAAGTTATAAGCGATGTGAGCTGTTTAAGGAGAATGAAGCAGCTATTCAACGGGGCAAAAAAGCTTTCCTGCTGTCCTAGGTTCATTTCTGCTGCTGTGATAAAATAGCCTTTAAAAGAGCAATTTAGGAGAGAAAGGGTTTATTTGGCTCTCAATTCCAGGTCACAGTCGATCATTTTGTAGAAGTCAAGGCAGGGATTCAAAACGAGCTGGTTACATCACATCTTCAGTCAACATCAGAGAAAAATAAATGAATACATGCATGCTTTGTACAGAGTCACCTTTCTTTAGTCTTCACGTTCCAAGACCGAAATCAGTAAATATTGCTCCTTGCAATGCGCAGGGTCTTCGTTAATATTAGTTAAAAGAATTGCCCACAGACATGTCCACTGGCTAGCCTGATCCATAGGGCCTCTTGTTGAAGCTGCCTTCCTGGTTGGTTCTAGTTAGTGTTCTATGGACTCTATTTTAAACTCATTTGTGGATATACAGTGGATGGGTTGCTTTGTCATCATTGTATCTAGTAAATAGAAGGTATCAGTCTTGGCTTTTATATTCTCTAATCTGCCGGGATGGTTTATGGGAGAAAGAGACTAGAAAGCAGAATCGGGTAAAGTCATTCCTCATGGTTGGTGCTTTTCTTGCTAATCAAATTATTGCCATTTCCTTGACCCTTCAAGTTTGTGGTTACAGCAGAGCATGCTTGTTATGTGCCTCTAGTACCACGTGAAACAACTACAAATGCTGAAACTCTCAACATTTATTTTCTTTGACTATTAAGTTGATTTTAAAGACCCAAAATAATTGAACTCTGGTAGTGCTAAGTATCTATTTCAGTTGGGTGTGCCATTAAATGTGTAACCGATACAGCACAGCATTTGTGCTTCACAGTAATAGCCCACCACCGTGGCGGCACCATGGTGTGCACATGAGCACACATAAACAACCAACCACTGTGCACATCCGTGCACATCAGTCAGATTGAAAACCCTGAGTACGATGGAAAATGCTGCTGTCTGTGCAGAGTATAGAAGCCTGTTCCTTAGACCAGATTAAATATGAGTTCTTACAACCTCTTTGCTTGCGGATTACCACACCTGTTGACGTCAACCCGATGGTCACAGTTTCAAGTCTCTGAAGTTGAAATCACACAAACTGCTTGCTTGGAGTAATTCATGGTGACGAGATGCAATTGATCGCTTGTGTAGTTTATTTCTTTCAGTCACTAACTGTTTCACTTTGAGACTTGTGCATTGACTTGTTTGGCTGTGGGAAGTCCTTTCCTGTATTCCGCCGATACAGACTTTGTTAATATGATCAGAAATGATACTCCTTTCTGTGACTGCTCACTAACTATGGGTGACATGGTGGTGGCGGCTGTCCCTCAGAAGGATCCCCATCTATTCCACCTTACATAATCTGTTGTTACTATGAGAGACCAGAGGGGGTGTTTTCCTCTAGCACGCCATCCTTGCATTAACTTGGAAAAACTGTAAAGTAAATAAACTGTGTAAAATACTCTTCGAGTGGTTTATGAATGATAGATATGCCCTACTTTTTACACTCATCTTCCTTGTGGTTTTTATAATGCCATCCATTTTTCTTGGGAGAGTTCCCTCACAGTTGTATTTGTGATCTCAGGCAAGGAGTTGTGAGTGACAAGCATTAAGGTCTCCCTCCAGTTTGCCATCTGAGATTAAGGCTTGTGAGCGGTTTGTCTACTTCTTATTAATATGTGAGGTTTTCCCTTCATCCAAATATACATGTAAGTTTGTATTTTGATCCTGTCTTTATGTTGGATTGTCTGAGTAATGAGAATTGTGTAAATTGTGAACATGTGTCTTCTTGCAGAGATCACAGACAAATGTACAAAACGGGATGCATTGTGATTGCCTGAAGAAATGCATGTCTTCTGGTTTAATGTTTGCACGTGGGTGTCTTTGTTTGTTTGTTTTTTATTTATTATTATTTGTTGTTGTTGTTTAATTGTCAGTTAAGATGGGGAAATTCAAATGGAACAGAGATCATAGGAAACTTGATGACTGACCCCAAGGATGCTAGAGATGCCATCATCTGAAGGATGCCTAATGCATGCGGAAATTCTGGCGCATGAAACCGTGCCACCTCTGGCTCTTCATGCGCGCTATCCTAGTTTCCCTCTTCTTGCGACGGTGTGACGTCAGTGACAGGTAGAAACTTAATGAAGTAAGTGTTTATTTGAACTTACAGTTCCAGGTTGTAATTCATCATGGCGTGGAAATAAAGGCAGTAGGGACTGTAACCAGCTAGTCACAGTGCAGCCCCCGCTAGGAACGGAGAGAAAAGGATGTATGCACACCTACTGTTCGCTGCTCATCATCTCTGCACTCAGGTGCCCTGGAGCCAGCACCCCCAACCCCCCCCCCCCAATGGTGCTACACAGAGTGAGTGGGTTGGGGCTTTCTCTTTCAGTTAACACAGTCAACAAAATTCCCCAGAGAGCGACCTGATCTAGAGGGCCCTTCCTTGTGACACTTTCCTAAGCTGGTTCTAGATTGTGCCTTGTTGATGGTTAAAGCTCACCATCACATTCTCACAGTCTCCTCAAGCTTGGATCACTGGCCAGTTTTGTGATTAAATAAAGACTCTCTCCCACTCTTTCTGTCCCTGCCCTCCCCCTCCCCTCCCTCTCTCCCTCCGGAGAGATGTATTGGAACAATCCAAATCTTTTTTCATTATCACTTACCTATGTTAAGCAGGCCATTTCTTTGCTGCTCTTTTAAGGAAGCTCTTTTGTGTCTTGTAAAACAGGTAACACGTAGTGGACTGCACTGCTAACTAAGACTTTTCTAGTGCTTTAGAAATAAATAACATAAGCTTTGCCGTTTTCTTAACACTTGCACGTGGGCTGAAATGTATCACAAGTGTTAGTTCTGGGTGATGAGAAAACTTTTGTGTGTGTGTGTGTGTGTGTGTGTGTGTGTGTGTGTGTGTGTGTGTGTGTGTGTTCCTGTCTGTCTCATACTGCTTCTCTAGCTATGGCATCTCAAAAATGCTCAACTGAGGTTTGTAATGTCAAATTGCTTATGTTCAAAAAATAGGGGAAATGCTTTTCTCCTTACAGACTTCTGCTTCCTTGGGAGGCCTTCAGATCCGATTGCACATGTTATTTCTAAGGCTGGTCAGAAATCCTGCAGAAATGTACATGTAGTTGTAAAGCATACATACAGCAGTGTAATTTGTCGGGTTTCTGTACAGTGCTTTTTCTGTATGCCCTCTTCCTTGTGGTGCTGGTTTCTTGCTCTTAACCAGTATGTTGTTGGCTTGAAGATTTACTTAAGAAAAAAAAAATGGGTGGGGGTGAATTTTTACATATGTAAAGAATATGTTAACTCACATATAAAAGTGCTTAAGCAGGCTTTAGACCTTTTTATTGCAGCTGCTCACTAAATACATGCTAATTGTTGAACAGTCAACTGGGTTGTCCGTACCACATTCTGTTACACGTTGTCCCTCCATTTCTTTCTCATTCCTCCTCCCCCTCTTCCTCCCCCTCCTTCCTCCCTCCCTCCCCTCACTTTAGTGCTCTCTGTCTCTCCCACCCTAAGTCACCAGGAGTAATTGGCATAAAGGAAACCATGCATTACTTTTGAGCTTAACTTATTTTGAATAACGTATTTATATAAATTCTGTACCTATGGGTATAGTTTCTCAAGTTAACAGTGCTGACATCACAGATAAGAGAAATATTGGTCTTCTGTATCTCAGAAGAGTTTGTGTAGAGCTTTTATAGTTTTTCTTCTTTTTATGTTAGGCAGCCTTTAGTAAAAGAGTCCATATGGGGCTGGAGTGGTGTTTTGTTTTGTTTTGTCTGTGTTGGGGAAGGAGGATGAAGAAATGTTGCATAGAGTCAGGTAATTGTGTTGTGAAGTCTCCCTGTGACCTGTTTGCTTTCGAGTCATGTATGTTCTATGTTGTCAGTGAATTTGTCCATTTCGTTTCTTGACTCAGTTATCTGTATGATGTCTCCTTATTGTTTAAACAGCTGTCCAATCCGTGGTGATCTGCACTCATTATTGTTAGTCAGTCTTTGTCTATATCTCTGTTTCCTCTGCTCTCCCTGTGTGTGAGTATGAATAGGCATTTATCAGTTTTATCAATTTTCTCAAAGAACCAGCTTTGCTCTCAATTGATTTTTCTCTGCTGTTT
Source organism: Acomys minous (assembly GCF_964271855.1). NCBI lineage: Eukaryota > Metazoa > Chordata > Mammalia > Rodentia > Muridae > Acomys > Acomys minous. The sequence goes on from NC_140498.1 coordinate 77,145,276, forward strand.
TATATTTCATTGATTTCCTTTTTTCTGTTTACCTTGAGTTTACTCTGCTCATATTTTTGCTCAATTCTTCCCTTTTTTTTTTAATGAAATATGAGAACAGATTTCTTTAATGTGGGATGCTTTGTGTTTTTTGTTTCTTTGAGACAGAACTCTCTACCTTGCCCCAGCTGTCATGGAGCGTGGTCTTTGCCCCAGGCTGGCCTTAAACTCACAGAGATCTACCTGCCTCTGCCTTCCGGGGCTAGGACTAAAGGCATGTGCCAACATGCCTGCCTCTAATGTATATTCTCGATGGCCTAGAACATCCAATCCTCCTGCTTCTGCCCTTGAGTACTGGCGTCCTTTAAGGATGTGTGCTACCTACAGTGCTCTTTGTTAGTTTTATTTTTAAGTAGAAGCTGGAACCATCTTTTCTGATTTACCCCACGAATCCTAATATGTTTTCATTTTCTGCCCAAAGTACTTTTTAGTTCTCCTTGTGACTTTTTTTCTTGATTTGTGGGCATAAAACTATTAACACTTTGGGAATTTTTCTGTAGCTCTTTCTAATAATGATAATGATTTAATGTGGCCTCCCTGTGATTCCAAGACAAGACATAAACATATTTTGTGTCACTTCACAATTGAAATGTATTGACATTCAACTTATCAACATAATAATGGTTTATCTATGTAGGTGATCTTTGTTCGTTGCTGATGTGATGATTCCTGGTAGCTGGGTAGAGTGTTGTACGCACACCTGTCAGGACAAGTTGTTCATTTTGATGTTCAGTTTTCTTATAGCCTGAGTTACTGTTTTCTACTTGCTTCAGAGAGGTGGGGAGGGGGGTGCAGGGAGAGAGGGAGAGATTCATGTCTTCTTGCTGTAATTCAGTTTTGACCTTCCTCCTTATCTGGCCTTTGATGTAAAGCCTCTGTTATTAGGTGCGTAAACACGTATGATTGTTATATTGTGCTGAATGATGGGTGTTGGCTGTTGTTATTAAATAGCTGTCTTTATCTCCGGTTGTAGTCCTTGCTCTGGAAAGCAGTATGTCCATGAGAAGCTTATTTCACTTACTATTCCATATCTTTTCTTAAAGTAACATGTGCACGCATGGGTATGCACATGCAAGTAGTGCAGGAGCCTTCGGAGGCCAGACAGACGTGCCTGGTCCTGATCCTTTGGAGCTGGAGTTGCAGGCATTGGAGAGACACACGACTAAGCGACCTTTCCAGCCCTTGCCTATGTCTTCTCATAGGAATGTTGCCCATTGAGAAGGGCAGCTTCCAGTCTGTCCCATGGTCACTTATTTAATGTTGAAGATATCCTTTCTTTATTTTCCTACTGTCTCCTTTTGAATTAATAAAGTGATTACTTCAAGACTCCATTTAATGTGTTCCGTTGATATATTAGCTATAGTTCTTTGTTTTTTAAATATTGGTTTAGAGTTCAGTGTGTGTGTGTGTGTGTGAGTGTGTGTGTGTGTGTGTGTAATCTTTAGCTTGTAACATCTTTCCTTCAGGTCAGACATAACTTCATATCAGACAACAATTTGTTTGTATTATTTATGTTTAATCAGTACATTTTCTTTTAAGGAGATTTTCAATCAGAAAATATTGATTAGGGCAAACAAGCCACATGGTCACTCTGTCTTTCCCTTGAGTAGGTCTGAGGCAGTCGAACCATTCCTGATACCTGAAGGTCTTTCTGTAGTGTTTCTTGCTGGCATACTCAAATAATGCCAAAAGTTGTCTATGCTTATAAAATTTGTCATTATTTCTTCAAAGATTTATTTTGTGGTATGCATGTGCATGAATGTGTGTGTGTGTGCACATGTGTATATGTGTGTCCCCATGCCTTCAGAGAGAAGATCATGTTAAATGCCTCAGAACTGTAGTTATATGTGGTTGTGAGCCACCCAATCTGCGTGGTGGGAATTAGAAGGCTAGTAAGAGCTCTTAGCCACTCTTTAGAGCCCTCTCTCTAGCCTCTCTTTAATTTTTTTAATGGAGAAATTTTTGTTATTTTATGAAGCTAGTGAAGTGGTTATGCTTTAGTGTATGCGTGTGTGTGTGTGTGTGTGTGTGTGTGTGTGTGTCTGTGTGTTTCCTATTAGATAGTTCTATTGTTGTACCTCATATTCACCAATCTTTTTTCTGCTACGTCTCTTTAATATTTTTAGGTGGTGTAGTTTAAAAAATAAAATATCCTTGTCTTTTGAGTATCTAGTACTATTTCAGTGTTCTTGTTTATGCATGGTGTCTTTGCACCTTCTGGGTCACTTCACTTTGTTACTTTATTCATTGTTGGGGAATACGTGCCACACCCTCAGCCCCTCACTGGGGGATTCTAGGCAAGTGTTCTACCACTGAACTTTACCCTATCTTCTCAGGGGGTAAGGGGGGAATCAAGGTGTTCTAGGTTAGTATTCTGTAGTGGAAGTACATTCTCAACCTTACTTATATATTTTAAACAAAATAGTATCTTTGGAAGAAGAGTTTTCTAGATTGAGCCTCACAGCTTTGTACCTTTTGAATTTTCACTTTATTTTACACACTTTCATATTTGTTCTCTCTTTAATTTTTTTTTCAGATTCTCTGTTTTGTTTTGTTTTGTTTTGTTCAGTACATGTCATGTGGTGACCAAATCAGGTTTGGTTTAGAGTGTTATACTCACTATACTGTCGAGGCTTTGCCTAGACCCTTTGTGTTACACAGAATCTTAGCTGTCTCTGCACCACAGTGTAAACCGCACTTACATCATCGTAGCTAGTTATTATGTGCCTTCGGTTTGTTGGGAAAGAGCTGTCAGAGAATAAGCTCTCTCTGTTGCTTGGAATTACAAGTTAACTGTTGTCTCGCCACTGATTAGAGCAGATGTCTTTTTCCATTCTGCTGTGTTTGCTGTGGCATTTCACTGTCACAAGGTAGTCGGGGAGGTGACAGTCTCCTGAGCCTCTTTTCATGACCTGTCACAACATCACAGGCTGGGATCAGTCAGGGCTGTCTCTCTTTTTGTATTGGCAGACTTATTTCTTAAAACATGTGTCCGCCTCTGACCGTGCCTCTGCTCCTCCTCCTCTGCCCCCTTGACCGGATACAGTGTTAGAGGGGGGAAGTCAGGCCAGTTCTATTAAAGTCTGTTCCAATCATACTGCAGGGGCTGGAGAGATGGGTCTGTGGGTATCAGAAGTGCTCTTGCCAAGGACCTGAGTTTAGCTGCCAGCAACCATGTTGGGTGACTCAGAGCCACTGGTAACTGCAGCCCTGGGAGATCTAACATCCCCTTCTGACTGCCCCATGTACCTGCACACATATGTGCACATGTACACACAAACACATATAAATACACACACACACACACACACACACACACACACACTTCAAAATCTTTTCCAAAAATAGAAAGAAAGCTTATGAGAAGACCTACTAATTTGAGAAGGTTGCCTGTTTATTTACCTTGGCTGAAGGATTTTAGAATTCGTGTCTGCGGTGTTGCTGTGTTGGTATTCTTCACTAGCTTTGGATTCACCCGGCCCTAGGAAGAAGACTGCTGACTTGCTTTCACTTTGCATGGTTCTGGCTCCCTCTGCAGCCCCAAATGGAAAAGTGCGGTGCTGTCCTTTGTTGCTGGAAAACCCAGCTAGCTTCTTACTTTGGAGGGAGCATTCCCAGCCAGCCAGCAAGTGTAAATGGGTGGTTCAGATTCAGGAATGCATTGCTTTTGTTTTGGCAAGAGTTATTTGAGAGTAAAGTCATTTATTCGGGGTGATTTGAATAGAGGAAAAGAAAAACAGTGACATTTACATAAGGAGGAAGTCTCAGGAGGGAATGTTACTGTGGGGTTTTATGAAGATATCACATGAAGGGTCCTAGGCCAAACTGTCCTGGATCACCGTAGAACCAAAGGATACAGCTCGCCTGTGTGATCTGATGCTTCCTGTGCACCTAACTGTTAACACTTGCATTGAGATTCGTGAGGCTGTGAGAATGGCTTCAGATTACCACTTTTTAGGGTTCTTTACTTGGTTCTTTTATTCTGGGAATGAGCACAGGAAGTCTGGGCACAGTAGAAACATCTGGGGGATGGCTCTAGGGGTGCGGTTAGTACTAATCAGGTTATTTATCCTCCGCGTGAACATTATAGTCCCCTGTTATTTTATGTCGTTGCCTATAGATTTTGTTTCAATATGAGGGTTGTTTAAAGTTTTTACACTTTAAATGCGAATTTCCATACAATAGTGCTTTTCTAGAATATTATGCACTGTGGTTTAGGTAATAGCTTGGGTAGGCACAGATAACTGCTTTGTGAAATACTTACCCTTAGAAAAATTACTACACCAAAGCCCGTGAGCTTTAAAGGGAGGAGTAACTGCACTGATAGGCATACAGGATCACTTCAGTTTAACCAAAAAGCTTAGCGTTTATACAAACGTTTGTGAGTGACTTGAGCACATTTGTAGTCATAAAGTTAGTTTTGAGTTTTGGAGCCTTGAAACGTGAACTTTTAATTTAATAGATATCATTTGACTTGTTGTGTTTTGTTTGTTTGTTTTTCTTTTCTGGAGTTTTTTGATTCCCCTGAATTAACATCTTGTCTTAATGTATTCATGTGCACTACATACTGCATGGGTTACCCTTTTCCTTTTTTCTTTTCGTTTTTGTTTTTAAGTTTTGCTGTGTGTGCTTAGCTGGCCTGATACTCACAGTCTAGAATGGCATTGAACTTAAGACAGTCCTGCTTCAGCGTCTGCAGTTGGTGAGTTCATTATAAGCAAGAGACAGCACTCCTGGTTTTCTTCCTCCGCTTTGTCACTAAACCTTTTCTGCACTTAGATGAAAAAGCTGAATTACTGTTAGAAAATCTTAGTGAATAACAGTTAAACTCATGGCAGTTTCTGCTGTAAAGGTCTACTTATAAATTACTGATTTTTGCTGTTCAGACTTAAATATAATAATTATCCCAAGAGCCTAGTTTCTGCCCCCAAAACGAACCTCACACAACCTTGTTGATTTTAGTGAGAACGGTAATATCCTTTCTGAAGTTCTTCTGGGATGTTCTCTGGGTAATCTTCAGACAGGGTCAGAGTTCCTGCAGGGCGGCTGATGGCTCAGCAGACAGTATGAGATTTTAGGGTGTTTTGTTTGTTATAGCTCATGTGCAGCCATCACCGACTCCAAACTCGAGCCTGTGTTCCTATTTGGAACAGACATTAACCTCTTTCTCCAGGCTGAGACAGGGAAGCGTATCAGTTTTGGTAGCCTGGGTTATAAGAAACCTAAATTAGTTTGAAGTGGAATTATGCTGTTGAAAGGGCAGTTGAAAGCCCTTGACACTGGACAGAGGATTGTCTAGTGTCTAATCTTGGCTCAGAATGCGGCAGACATAATGAGAGTCATTATGAACTGGTGATCTCTCACCCCTCCCCTCAGCAGACCACATTAGACTTGTAAAAACAGAGAGCACTGTGTGTGCTTGGCCCTGTGCCTGCCCTGTACCCGAGGAAGAAAGTCTACCTTGTTTTCGCTCCGACCAGATACTGGCGGATCCTGTTACCACTAGGCTGGGTTCTGAGTTCCTCTGTTGAAGCTCATCCTGACAGATGCTGTCGTGGCTGACCCTTAGCAAGACAAATGCAGCCACTTTGCAGGAGTTGGCTTCTGCCCAGCAGTGCTTGCCAGTGTCCTGAAAGGATGTGCCTGTGTAATTTACCTGCGGACAGGTGGCAGGCAGCCTGTGGTCTGTTCCCCTCCTTCATGGTCTGTGCTACCTTCAGAGTCTTGGCCATTTCTGAAAGCAATGTGTGGTTCTGTTTGTTCAAATAAATGCAACCCCTGAACTTGACTTCCTGGTTTTTCAGCAACAGATGTTGCTTAAATGCCTCCTGAATACATCCCTGGGAAGGGTTTCTGCCACAGAATCAGAACTTGGATAGCTGCGTCTCATGGACTCTGGAAACAGCACAGATGATAAATGTTAGGGAGCGTGCGCTGAGTGTTAACCTCTGCATAGAGGGGATGTCCTATGTGTTGTATTGAGGGTCATTGGGGTAAAAGAAGAAAAATGGCTTGAAATGAATGGAGTGACCCATGGTTATGGCTTGCTTCTGAAGGCTGCTGGTAAAGAGAAATCATCACGGAAGTTTAAAACAGACAGGTGGCTTCTGGACACCTGTGTTTTGTGTGCAAGTAGGAGTGTGTATGTGTGTGTGTGTGTGTATGTGTGTGTGTGTGTGCGCGCATTTAAAAAGCATTCTGCCAGCTGTTTGGGAAAGGAGTAGAGGATACACACACACACACACACACACACACACACATGCACGCACACATGCACACATGTGGTAAATGGTGGGTTATATTTCCCTATGAAGCTCTCAGAGAGAGAGGCAGGTCTGTTGAGTCGTAGAGAGAATAAGGTGGATAGGGAAAAGATTTAAGTATCTAGAGATCTTTCAATAGAATTTAGCCAACAATTGTGAGCTGGTGATCTCTTATCCCTCCCCTCAGCAGACCACATCAAACTTGGAAGAACTTTGCATATCCAAAAGCAAAGAGAATTAAATGCATGGCTCCTTTCTTCTTTGCTTGCTTCTTCTTCAGCTAGCTTTCTTTGCTCTTACACAGTCCTGGGGCCCAGCCTCTGTAATGGTAAAATAAAGAAATGGATAAAATAAGAAACAGCCACAGTCAGTGGCACACTCAGGGAGCCAGAGGTAGGCAGATCTCTGTTATTTTAAGGCCAGTCTGGTCTACAAAAGTGACTCCGGGACAGCCAGGGCTACACAGAGATACCCTGCCTCCAAAAACCGAAAACAAACAAACAACAACAACAACAACAACAACAACAACAAAAAGACCAGACAAACCTGTCTTCTCAGGAGTGTGTCCTCTCCCCAGCTTTTGTGGCTCCATCTATTTTTTCCACGGACTTCCAAATTTCCTTTTCTGCTTCCTTGACTCTTACGGAACCAGACGCGTATCTTCTTAGTTTTGTTTCTGTTGCTGTGGGTGGAAGGTATGATCTTTAAAATTCAAAACCACTGTTTCCTTCATGTTTTTACAGAAGAACATGGTTCGGTGAGTCATTTAGTCAGTGCATAATTATATCCAGTATTGTTGGAATATAAGCCCAATATGGGGGTTGAAGAGATGGCACAGTGGTTAAGAATACTTAATGTTCTTGTAGAAGACCAAAGTTTGGTTCCCCGTGCCTGTGATGGACATCCGGTAACCAGCAGCTCTAGGAGATACCCAGTGCCCTCTGGTGTGATGGCTAAAGTTATGGTTTAAGTTTAAATTACTGTGTTTAAGAGATGTGTAGAACAACAAAAAATGCCTCTAGCTTGTAAGCACCACTTGCCTATGTATGTTCCTGGGATGCTGGGTGCTGTTGTTCATAGCAGATAACGAGCCATGTGTTTTTGCATCTGTAAACAAGCCTGGTTGCCCCAACTGCACAGGATGTGCTTGATCATTCATGGGTGGGAGGTACGTAGGCAGGAAGGAACTAGATCAGGTGTATGCTTGCCCCTGATTGGATGAAAGTGTGAGGTACATAAACTTGTGGGTTTGCCTTTTAAGATTCTGAATAAAGTAATTTGTACTCTGAGAATCCTGAGTATGGATCTGGCCAGTGCACTACCCTGGCAAGTATTTAAATAAAGCTTCCTTCAACTTTGGCTCAAAGATTCTGATACTGGTCTTGTTCTTGCCCAGTGGAATTAAACACTGGGCTTTGCTGGCCACTGCATTATGTGCCCGTATTTTGAGAGAGAGAGAGAGAGAGAGAGAGAGAGAGAGAGAGAGAGAGAGAGGGGGGGGAGAGAGGGAGAGAGAGAGAAGTTATAAATAATAATAATAAATTTTAAGTTAAAAGTAATGTGAAGAGGAAGACTTTCCCTGACAGAGTGTACAGACCAATGATAAGCTTAAAACATAACTGGGAACAACTGGGTGGCCTCTGTTGAAGTGGAGTAGTGCTGTGACAGGGAGGGAAATCTTTTAAACGACTTTAGGGAAGTACAGTGAGCATGGTGTGTTGGAGAAAGACTTCCCAAATTGAGGGGTGGGGGTTCAGTGAAATATAAAGGTCCAGTCACTGGGTACACGGGGTGGGTTGGGGAGCTTGGCAACTGTGCAAAGATGTTCAGACCTAGCACTGGGGATCAGTTACAGCTGACAGAATAGGTGAATAAAGCAGAAATACGTGAGGGGTGCGGGTGGAAGGGAGCCGTAAGCCTATCCAAGAGAGACTGCTGAGATCAGCAGCTGTTCCCACAGTGGGAAGCGTGATGAATGGCGGCTTGAGAAAGTGCATCAAAGAATGACGGAGCCGTCTGACAGATCAGTGCATGCCTCCTGGGAAAGGCTGGCCTTGTTTTGAAGTGGAATATTGTCACGCTATAGGTATATCTGATTTAAGTAAATCCAATTTGCTAAGATTTAGATTCCACGGTGATAGGCTGTATTTGCACAGCAGACACAGTCTGTGTAGCTATCACATCCTGTTATCTTCAACAGGATAGAGGTTATATATATCACCTTTCTAGCCCGTAAATGCCTTGGCATGCACTGATTCTTGGGGCTTAACATATTTAAGGTTGAATATGTGAACAGCGAATCTGATGGACCACGTGTAATCATCTTTTCCTCCCATTCATTTTGAAGGACAAGAATCTGCCCTACAGACATATTTCAAAAGGAGCGCCCTTAAATGTCAGAGACTCTGCAGGCTTAAACTAGTCATTAAAAAAAAAATCAGTATAGCATCACAAGTTCAGGACTGTAACCTATTTAGCCCCCTGTGAGCTTTGGCCACAACACTCTCATCTTTGCTTGAGTCCCCACTGTCCTGCTGCTGTGGCCAGGGCAGCTTCGGCCTACCTGGATACTGCCAGGGGATAAACTCGATATCTTTGCTCTCATGAAACACTATCTGTGAAGTGAGCTCTTTGATCCACAGTCTTTCCCCCTAAAGTGGGTGGGGGATTAGGAACACCTCTGAGTTGATGAATATTGAATGAGGTTTAAAGAATCCAACATCGTGCTCCTGTTAACCCTTTCTCAGTGCATGGCCGTGTGCCATCACTGCTTCTCTTAGGCTGCCGGTGCTGCGCTGTCTAGGTAAATCCTTCCCATCTGTGTAGGGTGTAGAGAGAGAATTTAGCAAATGTTCTTTTCTGATAGCTGTCATCTTACACCTGTGTTAAGTCAGTTCCTACAGCTTGAGAGAGAGAACTGTCTCTGTAGCCACTGTCAGCCTTCCGAGGGAGATGTGCTGATATGGTATTGGGACCTTGTCGCATCTGTACTCAGGCCTTGGACATGCAGGCGCTCTACTCAGCGTTAACAGCAGCAGCCATAGTGATTAATGCCTCCTCGAGTGCTTACTGTATAAAGTTCTTCACCATCTTTAAAAATGAGTAATTATGGGCTGGACAGATTGCTCGGTGGATAAGAGCACTGTCTGTTCTTCCAGAGGTCCTGAGTTCAAGTTCCAGCAACCCCACATAGTGGCTCACTACCATCTATAATGTGATCTGATGCCCTCTTCTGGCCTGCAGGAGCACTCATACATAAAATAAATAAATAAAATCTTTTTTAAAAATTAGTAATTATATGTATGCGTTTGTGTCTCTGATTGGATAAGTGAACGTGGGTACAAAGTGCACTTGGAGCTCAGAGAGGCAGTTGCAAGCGTCAGGATAGGTGCTGGGAACTGAACTCTGGTCCTCTGGAAGAGTGGTATGTACTTTTAACTCCTGATCCATCTCTCCAGCCACAATGCTTTTCATCTATTATGATTCTCAGAACACACTTAGGGGGTACACACTCTCACCATCCCTCTTTTATAGGAAATAGATGGGAGGCACAGAGAGGCTAACAACTTTGACCAAATTGTCACAACATATAAACAAACATGCTTATGGTTTGCTTCGGGGTGGGGGTGGTGTCTGGGTCCTAGACCTGGGTTTCTTTTGTTTAGCCCCTGGTGGAGACAGAGGCAAACAGCAATGCAGTTGCATGATAGAGTATATGTGAGAAATATCACTTAGATCAATCATGAAGAACGAATAGGAACAAGAACGTGTGTGTGTGTGTGTGTGTGTGTGTGTGTGTGTGTGTGTGTGTGTTTTGATGGCCACAGGCAACAGGGTATAAAACATGGTGATTTAAAAAAAAAACGGACAGGAGTTCATTCGAAAGGATGGATGTAGTGTGAGCTTTGCATACATCCTACAGAGGTTCTAGAAGTGGCTGGGGTCTCGGGAAACTTGTAGTTCTTCCAAAAGGCGATGGGTCATGGAAGAGAGGGAGATGGTGAATGTCACGTTGAGGGTGACAAGATGAGAGAGACATGGGGGAGCAGAAGGAGGCGTGTCACATCCACACGGATTGCCACCTACTCCGAAGGGTCCACAGAAGCACCCATTCTTGTTTCCGGTGTTGTTTTGCAGTGCTGACAGTTAACAAACCTTCCAAGGCAACTGAGTTACCATTGAGCTGCGTTTCCCTGGCCTTTCTTGTAAATTTTGAGACTGAATCTCACTTGGATTCCTCCCTCAGTCTCCTTCATGGCTGGGCATACAAGCCTGCGTCACAGAGCCTGGCTCAATCCTTGTTTTAATTCTCCTTTGAGCTTCCACTTTTCACCTTAAAACATTCTTTTTCCATCTAAGCAACCATTAACTGCTTATTTCTGGTTGCTGGCATTTGTGCTTAGGTTTCCCCCCACTGTTCCTTTTTTTTCATCCCATTTTTCCTCCCCTGGAGGTCTGAAACTGGACGGGGAGAGGTAAATCTGCTGCTGACGCTCTAGTTTGCTTTGCATTCCTTTCTGAAATGTCTGCTGCTACCATGCAGATGCCCCAGTCACTTGTGACTTCACAATTCCTCAAGCTTTTCATATACCTCCTTTTGTAGCAGCCATTCATTGTAGAGGCCACACTCAAGAGTGTGTGCTCCCCAGTGGTACAGGGTTCACCTCAGTCGTGGGGAGGTTTTCCTTGGGGAAGTTAAATGTAGTCTTTGGGAAACTGAAAAATGGGAAGGTCATCCCCAGCTTTAGAGCTTCTGGTGGGAAAGGACTAATTCTCTATTACTTGAGCCTGTGACTTGTGGACACATTTTATTTTATTTTATTTTATTTTATTCTCTGTTTTTTCTTCTTCTTCTTCTTCTTCTTCTTCTTCTTCTTCTTCTTCTTCTTCTTCTTCTTCTTCTTCTTCTTCTCTCTTTCTCCTCCTCCTCTTCCTCCTCCTTCTTCTTTTTCTTCTTCTTCTTCTTCTTCTTCTTCTTCTTCTTCTTCTTCTTCTTCTTCTTCTTTTCTCTCTCTCTCTCTCTCTCTCTCTCTCTCTCTCTCTCTCTCTCTCTCTCTCTCTCTCTCTCTCAGGGTTTCTCTGTGTAGCCTTGACTGTCCTGGACTCGCTTTGTAGACCAGGTTGGCCTTGAACTCACATCAATCCACCTGCCTCTGCCTCCCCCAGTGCTGGGATTACAGGTGTACACTACAACACCCAGCAGCTGTGGACACTTATTTTTTTCTTAAATGATTATACCAGCTCTGCTCAGGATAATGTAAGCATTTAAGGAAAGATTTAAAAGAAAGAGGAGGGGCTGGAGAGATAACTCAAGTGTTAAGAGCATCTACTGCTTTTGCAGAAGATAGGGTCAGTTCCCAGCATTCACTTGGGGCCTCACAACTATCTGTAACTTCAGCTCCAGGGGATCTAACCTCAGGTAAATACATGGTACATAACATAGATGAAGGCAAACACTCAGATACATAAATTTTTAAAATCTTTTTTTGTTGATTTTTTTGTTTTTTGTTTGTTTTCTGTTTTTTGTTTTGTTTTGTTTTTGAGACAGAGTTTCTATGTGTAGCCTTGCCTGTCCTGAACTTGCTTTGTAGACATAGTTTATGATGCAGTCACATGGTCTGTTTGTGTATGGTTTATGTGTGGGTGCACACGTGCATTTAGGTGCACATGTATAGAAGGCAGGGGGCAAAGACAGGGTCTCAGCTCACTAATTCCCTGCACTGGCTGGACAGCCATACTCAGGGAGCTGCCTTTCTTTGCCTCCTCAGGTTGGGTTTACAGGTGCATTCCACTGTGCCTGCTTTTTACCTACATATTGGGAGTACACACTCAGGTCCCAATGCCTTTTTTTCAACTCTGCCATGTCCTTAGTCCTTTGTGGTCCTATCGCTTCATATGCTTCATAGCTCTGTGCTGTCCTCCCACCCCAACTCCCATCCCCACCCCCACCCCAACTCCCACTGTGGCTCCACAGATGAGTCAATGCTGGTTTCCTCCAATCAGCACCCGGAGTTGTTTTCTTTACGTAAAACGCTCCATCTCTGCAGAAGGTCTAGTGTGTCTCCAGTGCCTCAGCCAGCACCTTACACATGGTCAGCACTCAATACATTTTAACTGAGTGGATGAAGGAGAACCCTTGTCTCTGTAGAAAAGGCCTGGCATGTTGTAGTGTCCATGTGAGTTTGCTTTGTGTGGGGTTTTTACCCAGGATTCACAGTGGTTAGTTTTCAAGCAAGCTATCCATCCATCTATCTATTCATTTTCATAATTAGTTTGAAATTGTAGGAGGCCTCATATATTTTTTTTCCTGCATTTAGTAGTAATTCCACTTAAAACACACACATACAGGCACGCACATAGGCACGCACATAAGCACCCAGTAGTAAAGAATTATTGTATGTCTGAGGAAGCCTGTGACCACCTGTGAAGGCACAACAGCAGGGGTGCTGGGTGTCTGCCAGCACGGCTTTGTTTCCCCAGCTGCAGTCCTGCAGAGTGGGCTGCATTGCGGCAGCAAGGCATCTTGGCAGTGGTACCCCCAGCATATTTCAGCTGGTGATTTCTGCCTGATTGGGATGAGTTTCTGTATGACAGGCGTCACAACAGAACTATGATGTGACTTGTGTCTAAAGCTATCCATCAGTCGGAGCTGTAGAAACCAGTTTGCATATGTCAACAATTTAATCCTCTAATGTACTTGCCAATGGAAAAGTGACACTGGAATTATTTTTGTGTATTTACTGACTAGAATGATGTGGTTACCAAGTGCACTGATGGAAAAACCCTTCAAATTCCAGTCTTTAAATTGGGACCATATGTGTCTTTTTTTTCCCTAGCCACGTCGGGTTGTACATCCATCCACACATAAGTGTGCATCAACACAGTACAGTCCCAATTATGTGTCTGTGTCTCATCTGTGTGTATTCATATCAAGTTCACACGTGCCTTAGTGTACATTCATAAGCTTTGCCATCCAGGCTCTCAGTAAGGATTAAATTAGTTACTGTGTGTACCGTCCTCACTAACGTGCTTGGTATGTCATACGTTCTGCTTAAATATTGCCTTTTGTTACTTTAGGATTTTGTTTTCTTCTGCCATATACAACAGAAAGGTTGTTTTTGCCTCTACCCTCTCTGCTCATGAAAACCAGACTCCAGAGGCTGGCTGCGCTTAAAATGACTGTTTCATCCACTCGAAAAGTTGGTACCACACAGACATGCCTATGACCCATTTTTCATATACATTTATTTTATTACACATGCATAACACAACTACATACAGCAGAGAGAACCATGTGACAATCACGAGTTCTGTAAATGTTACAGTCATAGTGATTTGGCTATTTGTATGTGACAGACTTGAAGTAACCATCTTTCCTGTCTTGTTGGGTCTAAATTTCTGAATGTAATTCAATATCTATCATATCTCATCCCTGTTAACTTAAATCCTTTTATCTTGATCTAAAAAGATCTTATCCTCTCACCAACTAAACTTGATTGTAAAACTAAACTGTCTGGTCTTCAACACCCCTCTGAGACTTGAGAAGGAATAAAACTTCAATTCCTGAGTGAACTAGCAGTGCAGATTAGCAGCTTCCAAAATGAACAGAATGACTGAGACAGTTTACTGCCTGAACAGTCACCCAACACTCTCTATAACGTTGGAGCCTCATCTTCGACCTTCTGGCCCAGTATCTCTGACGGACTTACTCTCAAGGTAGGAACTATTGAAGACTTACTTACCCTGTCTTGGCAGAATTTGCCTACTATGACCCATTTTTATGCCACACAGAAAACACTAGTATCTACATTTTTAAGTCAAAGTCATTTTTATTAGATAGATTTATATTGGTTCTTATGAGAAAGTTTGCTTCCCTCCCTGCTCCTCTCTCCTTCCCTTGGTCTTTTTTTTTTTTCCTGCCTCGAGTTTTTAAATCTGAGTCTCATGTAGCCCAGGCTGGCTTCCAACACCACTGCATTGCTGAGGATGACTTTGAAGTTCTTCTGATTTTCCTACTTGATGCATGCTGGGCAAACCCTTACCAACTAAGCATCTTCCAAGCCTTGTGTTCCTCCAAGTTTCTAGTTTCCTGAAGCCTTTCAGGAAGATAAGATTGCTATGATTTGTTTTTGGTTTTTTGGTTTTTTGGTTTTTAAACAGGGTCTTGCTATGAAACTCAGGCTAGCTTCTCCTTGTAATTCTCCTACCGTAGACTCCAGGATATCAGGCATATACTACCAGTCTCAACTTGAACATGCCATTTTAACTATTGGTCCAAAGTGAACTTCACTGAAAATCTTAATATATCCTCGAGGTAGAATAAACTTTACATTTATCATTGTTTTAAAAGAGTACGTTGGGTATATTTAAGTCACCAAATAGAAAAATAATACAAAAGAAGATTAGAAGATTGTGGACCTTTCACACTTAAAAGGACAAGGATAAGTTTTCAGTACTCCTGAGGGAAGTGGTGTGAGTCAACACAGGAGGTGGTTGGTCACCTGTGGTGGGAAAGTCTGTTAGTTGGCTATTTTGACTCAACTAATTGCTCCTCCTCCTCCTCCTCCTCTTCCTCCTCCTCCCTATCCTCTCTTCTCCACCTTTCCTTTCCCTGTTAGACTTTTTCCTCTTCCCTACACACACACACACACACACACACACACACACACACACACACACACACAAACACATCTCTATGGTGCTGATTCTTGACTCAAATGATCATCCCGTCTCACCTGGAACTTGTAACTATAGCATTTGTACACAGGGTATAATTGTAGGTTTGCTATTGTTAAAGTGAAAGAGCAGCTCATTTTAGACGCCCGTCTCCAGAGTTGTTGAGCACCAGTATGAATGCCCAAATTGTACAGTTGTGAGTGAAGGGAAGAAGTCAAGGCCCCACCTCCCCGCCACAAGTCCTTTCACTGAGTGAGCGTGAACACGCAACACACTGACTTGAAAGGTGCACCTTAGTTTCCTAAGAGTAACGAACCCCAGCTCGCAGCTGGCTTTTTCCCCCGTGGAGAGGATGTAGATTTCTGTTGTGATGTTGGAGGTTGAATTCAGAGCTTTGTGCCTGAATTTCGTACAGCTTTGTGCACGTGCTGTACAACTGAGCTGCACTCTTATCTCTGTCCCTTTTAAAAATCGTGTTCCCTGTTATCTACTGAGGTGGGGGCAGACGTTCCACAGCATTCTTGCGGAGGAAGGAAGATAGCTTAAGGAGTCATTTCCCTGTTTCCATCGTGCGTCAGCTCTCGAGATGGGCCTCAACTGTGCAGACTTTCTAGCAAGTCCTGTTATCCACTGAGCTAGCACAACAGCCCCCAGCTATTGATAGCTGCCTTTTAAAAAAAAAATTTGTGTGTGTGTCTGTATGTGTGTGTCTGTGTGTGTGTGTGTGTGTATGTGTGTGTATGTGTGTCTCTGTGTGTATGTGTGTGTCTGTAAGTGTGTGTGTGTGTGTGTGTGTGTGTGTGTGTGTGTGTAAGAAGAAAGTCACAGTGCAGGCCTTTTTGTCAGGTTTGGACATGACTGGCAATATGTCCGTCTGTGTTCTCAGATGGAGACCCCTGGAGTGCACTCAGGATCTGTTAGTAATTTAATGCGTGTACTGTGTGTGAATGGGAGACAGACTGTCCTGCGATTGAGCTTTAGCCACAGCCCCAAAACAATTTTATTCATTCTTTGCCTGCATAGCAACAGCCACAACAACAGAAGAAAAGAAGAAAAAAACTGACTTGAGAGACTACTCGCATGTATTATGAACAGTGGTGGTGTATGGGGAAGCAAGGAGAGTGGTCTCTGAGAAGATGCCTCGCTGCCCACTTCTCATGCTGGCGTTCAGTTCAGCGAGGAGCCGGGGCGGGCACAGTTCATGTTAGGATTCACAGTACTGTAATCAGCAACCTGGGGTGTTTGGGTGTTTCCAGTGGTGTCTCCTGTCACTGTAAATCCTCTGTACGTGACCCTAAATGCAACTTGAAGGGATTGAGTGAGATGGTCGTTGTGGCTTGCCCAGATGCTTGTTCATCTAATGGTGAAGCCTCTTTGTGAGTTGACATCCATATCAAGTTGTTAGGAGCTTGTGTTGGGTTGGGGAATTGGAGGGACCTAGCACTTGGGCAATTTAGTGCTTGCCAGCTTTGTAAAACGCGGAAATTGTGGAGGGCCTAAGTGACATCAGACAGGAAGCTCATACCTCAAGCAGTGAGACATCTTGACTAGAAAAACCTGTGTTCTTTTTCCTGTAATAGCTTGAGAGTTAAAAATCCATTCAATGGCCAAGTGACAGGTGCAGCTCTGATTGAAGTACATTGTTCGGGAAGGCCGACAGAGTTCTCCCAGGGCGTCGATTTGCATTTTCTTGGCTGTGGAAATACTCTCTACAGCAGTTCTCAGTAAAAGGAGGATTTCTGAACCAGTGTGGCTTGGTGATGCTGCAGGGGCTTTTCTATGCCAGAGGCTCTGGGTTACATCCGCTCCCCACACACAGTAAGGGTTTTTTCTGAATCGCTTAAAGTTCTGAAAATAAAATTCTAAGTCGTCCCTGTTGTCCTTACTGAAAGGGTATCACTTTGGCACGTGGAGCTTTTGTTTGTAGTCTTGGTGGCAGGAGCTTCTTCCACCATCCAGATGCCTTTGCGTAGTGTATGCATAGGGTGCCAGGAGCTTGTGTGTGCCAGGCCATGAGCTGCTGCCTCATAGTCAGGGAAGGCACAACCCTTTCCTTATAGATGTGGCAAATGAAGCTCTGAAGTGAAGTAGCGTGCCCCTCATCACATCGGTTCTCACTGGTACCTCTTTTCATTGTTTCCTTTTTTAAATCTGTTTTTCAAAAATCTTCTAGTTTTGAAGCAGAGCCTCCTGTATCCCAAACTGCTCTTATATTCTTTATGTATCCCAGGATAACCTTAAACTCATCGTCCGGCCTCCGTATCCTGAGTATTAGGGCTACAGATGTGCCCCATCCAGAACTCAGGGGCACACCAGAAGTTTGTGAACATTAGACAAGCACTCTCCCAAATGGACCACACCATCACTCCTTAAAATGTTGTTTTTAAAATCGTTTTAGGGTTTCAACTTTTCTTTTTTCTTTTTTCTTTCTTTTTTTTTTTTCTTTCTTTGAGATAGGGAGAGGGTGATCTTGTTTGTTGAACTGACTGGCTTGTGACTTGCTATGTAGACTAGACTGGCCCTGAAGTCACATAGATTTGTTCGTGGTTACCTCCCAAGAGGTATATGATTAAAATTATAGGCCAACGGGAATGCTTCTAAGTTCTGTGTCTACACACAACAAAGCAAATATTGACCTAACTCTGAGAGGAATTACATATAAGTAAAAGAGTTATGGGCTGTAACTAATTGTATCTAGCCATTGTGTTATGGATGGCACCTTTTCACAGTGACCAGTACCTCAGATGATAATCTCTAACCCCTAAGTCACCATGTCATACCTGTAGGTGGTGACCACTCAGATGAGCTGCTATGAGACTGATTTCAGGTGACTTTCAGCTAAGTCTGGATGCCTGCTGAGCTGGTATTCCATGGGATCCATTTACCCAGTCTCTTGGCAAATATTAAGAGAGCTTATGCCTGCAGCTTGTGGGTCAAAGATGATGCTTTAGGTAGTGGGAACTTGGCTTCCAGTCAGAATTGAGCAAACAAGCTAGTTTTGGAGCTTTGATCCTAGCCCTGAGGAGGCAGAGGCTGGAGGATCTATGTGAGTTCAAGGACAGCCTGGGCTGCATATTGAGTTTCAGTCAAGTCAGAGCTACATAGTGAGACCCTTCTTTAACAACAACAACAAAAAGATAATAAAGCAAGCAGAAAACACACACCAGATTGCAAGCACACAGTTTCAAACTCTCCAACAGAGGTATTCTTTGTGCTGTTTGAAAGTTTTTTACCACCCTCGTTAATCACTTAAATGTTCTCTTTGACTAATGGAAAAGGGACATCAGAGAATTGTTGTCTGACCTCTTGTATGAAGGACCAGGCTTTTCCTCTGTGCTGGCTCTTATCCTAATATCTGTCATCTCCTCTGTGAAATTATCTCTTATTTATTAGGAAAACAATGTACATGATGACATTGAGTGGGAAGAATATTCTCTAGGACCACATAAGCCTTAAAAAGAGAGAGAGAGAGCCAAAATCTTACATTTTGTGAGTGTGTGTGTGTGTGTGTTTTTTTTTTTTTACACATATTGGTTGCCTAGCCTTATTTTTAATTTTGGTTACCTTTTTTTAACACAAACCAAATGATATACAGATACATATCAAGTATGTACCCGTGATGTTCCTAGCATGACATACAGACAGACATATGAAAAGTACCTGTAAGGCATTTTTCTTTTTCACTCACCATAGTGTCATACCTTATGTTTATTTATATTGGTTTAGTTACTATACCAAATGTTTCTCATTCATTGCCTTGTGTAACTTGAACAGCCTCCTTTTCATGTATGCAGTTACTCTTTTTTTTTTTTTTTTAATTTACACTTTTAAAAAGTGGCTGGGTCAAGATATGTAGCTGCAGTTTGCCTTGCCGCTAAGCTGTCTAAAATGATTTGCTGCTACCTTTCAGCTGAAGGCACTATCAGTTGTGAAGTCTAAAACATATTTAACTCTCTTCAGAGACATGTAAATGCCTCCTAATGCTATCAGGGGAATTTGTTCGCCATCTTTCAAGACCCCAGTAGAATCTTTTCTTTTGTGCTTTTAAATATTTTGTCTTATTTTTAGAACTGTGTCTATTTGTGTGAAAGAGGGGTCTATCTGTAGCATCTGAGTGTTTATGCTGGTGGAGGCCAGATGTATTGAATACTTCCATTTGAGGTCAGGGCTCATGACAGTTTTGAGCTTCCTTGACTTGGGTGCTAATAGACAAACTTGGGTCCTCTTACAGCACATGTGCTTGTAACCACTGAGCCATGTCTCCAGCTGCTCTGTTGATGCTCTTTTGAATGTGGTAGCCTTGCTTTTAGGATTTTCCTGGGCTTTGAAGCAGATTCTTGAGTTATTTTCTCTGCCGTTGTATTGTTAGTGTGCTGTTTGGTGGCTGCTGCGTAGTAGAAGGTAAATAGATGTTTGTGGCTTTGAATGAATGAGTAGTTAATGTTTTGATTTAGGTAGGGATACCTGGTGCAGACTTTAGGCACTGCAGAAGGTCCATTGAAGCAGCAGGTGTCTGTGGCTTCCTTGCCTTTGCATGCTGGGAACTTTTGATTTACCTTCTTGACCATCAGTCATGTGCATGACTGAGTTTGATTTTCTTTTTCTCTAAAACTTAAGAGTGTGCATTTTTTTTTTCTTGGAAAATTGTCAATGCCGCTGCTGTGGTGAACATAATAAAACTGTGAGTTTTAAGTCTGTACAATGTAATTTTTTAAAAATGTGGCACACTGTGCTTGTACCATGCTTTACAAGTAGCTATATGCATCCCAGTGCTCAAAAAAAAATTTGTTTTTCAAAGCTGTATTTGCTGATTTACTGTTGCATGGAGCTGTTCAAGCGTAGCAGCCATCTTCATCAGAGCAGCTATGATTACTTGAGAGAGCCCTGGTGATGCGGCCTGCTAACACTGACACACAGAAACATGTGGGGAGGGGAGGGTCATTGTACCCTCATCTGATCTCAGTCATTCCCTTATGTACTTTCTGTCTGTTTGTATGTAATTCTTCCTTAATTGCTTCTGGCTTGGAGATCTCTCTGGGGACAGAGACCACCGAGGGTTACAAGAATGGAAGTCTCAATCTCTACAGGCATGAAGAGGCCATGCTGGGGTGAGACTTAAAGGCAGTACAGCTGTTTTGGAGTCATCCAGGCCTCTGTAACTAACCCTTCACTCATACTCTCTCAGGAAGCCTAATGAATTCATTGGCTCCCCACATTGGACTTTGGTCAAATTGTCCATTGGTTTGTCATCAGCACCTTATAAGGAAGGAATAGATGTTTATGTCTCCCCAAGAAAAGAGTTCCTGTAACACTTATCAAAATCAGCAAGATCAAGGTAAAACTAGAGATGAGTCTGTGGAGAGCAGTAGCCTTGTTCCCCTATGGATGATGAGACCGGCACCCAAATCCAAGCTGCCTTGGGGTGGAGTATCATGGGGCAACCCCAGTATTGCTGTCTTTGTTCCTGTGGTAAGAGCTGCCATGCCTCACTACTGTAGTTAACAGTCACGTTGCTCCTGCTGTGGGCCATACAATGTATAACAAAGACTGAGCCATCGGGAGGCAGGTGTGTGTGTGTGTGTGTGTGTGTGTGTGTGTGTGTGTGTGTGTGTGTGTGTGTACTCTCAGGATACCTGTCTCCCGTGTGGGTTATATAGTGCTGAGTGCATTTCTTGGTGGTTGGGGTCCCTTGTGTGACTATGGAGACTGCCTGAGTATAGTTGTAGGTCTAGAGCAAATTCCATAGTTCCCAGGAGTAGCACACAAAGGGTGAGAATATAGGCAAGCTGCAGTGGAGGCTCCCTGATGCTGTCCAGGCTGTTTAGAAGGGGAAAAGATACATTGCTGGCATCCTCAGAGTTGGCTTCTGACTTGACAGATACTTTGGATTAAAGCAATGGAGAGATGTAGGTGTTGGCTTCAGGCTGGAGGTCTGAAAGGAGAAGATAGATTCAACCAGTGACCTGCCTATCCCAAGATCCAAATTGAGCGTTAGAACATCCATCATATAACCCGAGGCAGGAAGCCGGGAATCATCCCTTGATGGCCACCATGTGTATCAGGGCCTAGAGGACAGTACATGAGGGGCAAGTAATTCTGAAGGAAAAGGGCATGCTTGGGGTGGTGGTTGATAGCCAGTTGACTGCAAACTTGAGGAAGAAACTTTATCAAAGAGTAGAGCTCCGATGGTGTTGATGAGCCCCGTGGTAGGGAGGGGCTTTGGCAGAGCTAAGTGACCTAGACCAGAAAGAGGTTCAGAGACCGCTAAAGCAATGAGGGGCAGGTGCCAGAAGGGCAAGCCACGCATCACTATGAGGCAGGGGTGGCTAGATGGTTGTTAAACTTGCGTCCTTACGAACGACACTGATGGAACACCAAATGCCGTGCCTGAGGAAAGCTCTGAGACCTGACCAGAGTTTCGCTACAAGTGTAAAAGAAACAGGGAACTGGGGGATGAAGGAGCTCTCCATTGACCACCAGTATAGTGGAAGCTCTCTGGGGAGAGCTGCTTTCCCTGACGGCATTGCCAGAGGCTCATGCAGGTGAGTGCTATTGCAGAGCCTGGTACTGAGGGCTCTCATGCTGAATCATGATTATGTCGTTTGTCTGACCATGGGGCTTAGGAAGGATTGGAGGAATCCGCTGTGAGGCTGTCTGGGGGTTATCCATACTTTGTAAGGAAGCACAATATACGTGTTGGCTCCTCTAGTTGGACTTGGATCGAGCCACACTTCGGTTTGTGGTTGGTGAACTCTAGGAAGCGGGTGCATGTTTTAAGTCTTCCCAAGGAAAGGGCGTGTCTTCTGGAGAGTCCTGTGTCCAAGCAGAAAGGTGAGGATCTTTGAATTAGGCAAATGAACTGTATTCTCCTTCAACCATTTCCTAGGTGTTATGGCTTTGGGTAAGATGGTCAGCTTTTTCCAACATGATTTTTCAAACTTTTGATTCAGTGTTTTACCATAGCAGTACGAAGTAAACCAGGACACACATATACACATACATAAAAATAAAGTTAAAAAAAAAAAAGAGGACCAGAATATCCATGTGCTGGCCCAGTCATTCTGTGCTAGTAAACATATTATCCTTACTTTTAACCCACTGTCCAGGCGAGAGTTGGAGGTTATAATAGCAGGGTAGATAGTAGTAAATTACAAGGGACTTTGCTCACTTCTGAACAGGAGTTGCCCTCAATGCCTATTTTAGGCAGATTTTGGTATTGTTTGATTTATACTTAGTAAAATCAGCTTCACAAAATGGTGGCTAGAACTTCTTTAAAATGCGCCTGATTTTCGTTCATAATAAGTTCAGGCCGATCATGAGGTCTGATATCCATGCCTCTCTCTTTTAGGCAGATTTTGGTATTGTTTGATTTATACTTAGTAAAATCAGCTTCACAAAATGGTGGCTAGAACTTCTTTAAAATGCGCCTGATTTGCGTTCATAATAAGTTCAGGCCGATCATGAGGTCTGATATCCATGCCTCTCTCAGCCACCCAGTTGTAAGAGTCTTGGAGCTGCTGTTGAGAAGCTAGATTCTCCGTGAGCTTCTTACTGGCTGGAATAAGTTGGGACCCCTTCATAGTGTCTCCATCCTGTCACCCAAGGGCCACATGAGTCTCAGGACAGCCACAGATGCAGCACAGCACTTGTAGATGACCATGTTATGGCAGTATCAGAAGGTGGAGCTCATCTTGGTTTCCAGATCTTTCAGAGTAGCAACATTAACTATCTCTCTGAGCTGAGTTAGCCACTGGAATGTCACAAGGGGTGCTTGAGTCATTAGGTTTTTTTTTTTTTTTTTTTTTTTAATTTTAAAAGTAGCGTCGTGATTTTTCAGTCTTCAGGAAGTGGCAATTAATTGCATTTTCCTTGTATTGTTTTTGTCTTTTTTTTTTTAATGCTCTGAACTTACAAGGATAGGCCAAGTTGATATTACCTGATGAAATATGTAGATTGAAGGGGAACTGAGAGCGAGGATAATGGGCCTCAGATAAGGTGGAGTGGATCATCACGGTCCATCCTCTGTCTCATGCCATTGAGCACTCAGTAAATCCACATGGTGAATTAACCAGGTCTCCGTGAGTAGCAGCCAGTAGGATGATGGGCTCTTGGATGCTTTCTAAAGCCACTCTGGGGAGTCTGGCATGCGGTGATTCCAGGATGGAAGCTGGGTTTTCATCTGTTCCCTGGGACTTAACAAGGATCACCACGCTTTCAGCTGGATTTTCCCTGAACGGAAATTCATTTGTGATGATAATTCATTACTCAACAAACCCAAGTAGAAGAGGTTCTTACCTTGGAGAAAGGAATTACGACTCAAACTTACTAGTGATGTGGGCGCTTTTGAAAACCCTGGTTCTCCTCTATCTGGAAAACCAATATTTAAAAGTTTGAGGTTTTGTTTGAAGATGCTGAAAAAAAAATGGATTGTCTTTTGCACTTTTACTAGATTTTAGACAAGAAGTGATCAGATTTTAATTTCTAGTTATGTGTGCATTGCCCCCTTTCCACTTTTATAACTAATTCTAAAGATTGAAGCACTTGGTGTTATTTTTCCCCATTGAAGATAACACGTCTGTTTATCTCCTTTTAAAAATTGTTGAAGAAAGTATAAAATATGCATTAATATTTGTAATGTATACTTTGCCTTTTAAAGATGTTTATGTGGCTTTGGCTTCTTTGTGATTGAAAAAGAGGTTACTGGATTAACCAAGCAGCTTATAATTAAGTTATCAGTGTAATTACAGATTAAAAATATAGTTTATGGGTGGGTGGTGTCGGGGTACTAGTGTTTTCTCTCAAGCGTCAGTGAGGCTCAAGCAATTGGGAAGTAGTAGAAGATGAGCTGTTTTTGTTGTTCTTGTTTACCTCTGTTTAAAGTCTAGGCACTGCAGGGTATTGCAGATCGATGAATTACTCATGCAGTGTGTGTGTGTGTGTGTGTGTGTGTGTGTGTGTGTGTGTGTGTATCCTATGATGTTAAAATATATAATATCCAAACTGAAAGAAACATTTTGCTCATGGCAGCCATAGAAAGCTAGCTGTTATTTTGCACCCACTTACCATGGAGCATGCTCTGCTCAACAGTTTTGTTTGTCCATTTAACTAGTGATGGGTGTGCTTCAGCTGACTCATGTCTTGAGGAGGTTGTGAACGGTGGCTGCACTAACCAGGGAGCACAGGCATCTTTGATGCATGGATTCCATTTCTTTAGATGTGTACACAGAGGTAGGATAGCTGGAGCATGTAGCTCTTAGCCTCATCCAGGGCACCTGCCTACTGTTGTCTGTAATGGTTGTACAAACTGAATTGACCTTTCCAGTTTGTTTCCTTCTTACCATTTAGTGTGTGTGTGTGTGTGTGTGTGTGTGTGTGTGTGTGTGTGTGTGTGTGTGTCTACCAGCAGGTGACCATGCATTGAAGTGTTGGAGATCAAAGCCAAGGGGCTTCTGCATGTCAGGTAAGTATTCTGACGTCATGGTGGCCTTGGTTTACATTTCCTTGATCTTCACTAATGCTGAACATTTTTCAACTGCTTAATGTTTATTTATTTGGATATATGTTTGTGGATGTGTTTGCACCATAATACTCACGGAGATATCACTGTACAACTGGTGGATGTTAGGTCTGGCTGTTTTTTTTTTTTTTCTTCACCATGTGACATCCAGGGATTGAACTTAGGTCAGTTGATACTTAGGAGGTATCTGAAACATTTTCTACATACTTGATGGCCATTTCTTGTTCATCTTTTGAGAAATGTTTATTCAGACCATGTTCCAAATATTATATTGAATTATTTGTTGTTTTGCATAATTTTTAAAATGAATGATTATAGATATTAGTCCCTTGTCAGATGAGCATTTGTTTGCTCCCATGCTTAATTTTTTTTTTTTTAATGTTGATTGTTTCCTTCTTACAAATCTTCTTAGCTTGGTAGAATCCCACCAAAGTTTAAGGCCTTTCCTGCAAAATCATTAGTGACACCAATATTGGGAAGCATTTCTTCTGTATTTCCTTCTCCTAGTTTTCATGTTTCTGGACTGATAGTTATGCATTTAGTCCGTTTCCATTTTGGGGAGGGGGCAGTATGTGGTTAGGTGGTTATATATGCCTCTTGTATGGGAAGACTCCCCATTTTTGCGTGACTTTGAGTTCATTTGCTGAAGAGGTTGTCCTTTTGTTGGTGTGTGTTTGTGTGTGTGTGTGTGTGTGTGTGAGAGAGAGAGAGAAAGAGAGAGAGAGAGAGAGGAGGGGGGACGGATGCACCTCCATTAAGAATAAACTTTCTATAGACTCATGGTTTGGTTTCTGGAACCTCCTTCCTCTTCCCTTGGTCTGGGTGTTGGTGTTATGCTTGGTGCGGCATTGGTTACTACAGTCCTGCAGTGGGTCTTGAAGCCAAGTTATTGTGATGTCTGCTGCTTTGTAATTTTGTCCCAATATTGCTTTGCCGGTGTGGGGTCTTGTTCGCTTCTGTATGAATCTTAGGATGTTGCCTTTTCTATTTACACAAAGAATGCTGCTGATACTTGGACAAGGGCTACGATAGATCTCTATGAATTGTTTCGGCATTATGTTTCCTCTTACAAAATACCTGAGATAATTGGACTTTGGAAGAGAAAGAGAGTTCATTTTGTCTCAAGGCTCTGAAATTTCCAGTCTGACTGAATGGCCTTTTTGCTTTCTGCCTCTGGCAAAGTAGCAAGTCATGGTGAGAGTAAGTGGCCAGTCGCAGCCCAGCCAGAAAGCATGGAAACAATTGGCTAGTCTTCTATTGTCACCAACAAGGGCAGTGACTTAGGGACCTCCCTCTGTGCCCAGCTTCCTGAAGGTTCCATGAGGAAGATACCCCCAACACATGAGCTTTTGAAGGACACTAGTCCAAATGATGACTGGTAATATATGTAATTTAATATTTTTCCAGCTAATGAACATGGGAAGGCTTCATGTTTTCATGGGTGAATTATTTAATTTCTTTTATTGGTGTTTTCAATTGATTTGCAGGCCTTCCACTTCCTTGGTTCAATTTATTCTTGGTTGCTTTATTTTATAGCTAAATGTGAATGAGACCACTTACTTGGAATTTTTTTTTCCAGCAAGATTGTTATTGGATGTAAAAAATGCTACTAATTTTGTTGGTTTTTTTTTTCTGTTGTGTAACTGCTAAATTCATTTGTTTTAAAATCTTGGTGGGGTATTTATGCTTTTCTATATGCAAAATTTGAGAGTCGGTGTATTAAATGACCATGTTCCCTATTTTTTATTTACATACCTGTGATATGGAAAAACATTTATATTTTGAATTTTTTTCTTCTCCTAAATCAGTGGCTGTGTGTAGAGGCGTGTGGTCTGTGTATCTATGCATATTTGCATGTGCTTTGGTGTGTATGTACATGTGGAGGTCTGTCGCATGTACCAGTTGTCTTTCTTGACTGTTCTCTACTGTATTTATTGAGGAAGGGTCTCTGGCTGAACCTGATCACCATTTCCAGCTAGCCTAGCTACCCAGTATTCTCAGTGGTATTTTGTGTATGGAGTGGCATGGTTTCCTTGTTTGTTTATTTGGGGGGATAG
The DNA here is from genome assembly GCF_964271855.1 of Acomys minous. NCBI lineage: Eukaryota > Metazoa > Chordata > Mammalia > Rodentia > Muridae > Acomys > Acomys minous. The sequence goes on from NC_140498.1 coordinate 77,171,828, forward strand.
GGTCTTAGTTGTATTAATTAGCCCAAGGTGGCCTTCAAGCTGGCCATCTTTCTGGCACAGCCTCCCGAGTGCCTTGTTGTTTGATGAGCACTTGGTGAGGATATCTTGTGCTGAGCAGGTGGTACTTAGTGTTGGGACTGGAAGATGGTGGGTGTAGTCAAGTAGTTCTGTAAGCATGCTGGAGGATCTTGAGGAGCTACCTTTCCTCGGGTCCTCTCCTTGCTCGAGAGAAGTGTCTTTTTTTTTTTTTTTAATGCCTATTGTCTTGTGTATCCCACTCTCCTTCCATTTCAGCCTGAAGCCTGGCAGAGCAGAAATCTGTTTCTGAATTTAGTGTGCTCTTTTTCCCTTTCCTCCTATCCTTACCAACAATAAGCCCTCCTGATGGCAGCTGTTGCATTAAGCCCAAGAGCTTAAAAGATTAAAGCAACCACTAACAGCAGGCAGGAAGAAGTTTAAGGGCTTTTTTTTTTCTCCTGAAGGGTTGAGTTTTCATTCTGGTGGTTGAGTGGAAAATTGCAAACAGGCTGTGTTCAGCAGCTGGAATGTGCCCCAGATGCTGGGGCGATCCAGCCTTCTGCTCCCCTCCAGTTCACTGAAGGAAAGCCAGCCTGTGGTGCGAACTGTAGGCACAGACCTTAGAACTCTTTATGTGTCTTAAGTCATTGAAATTTCTTTGTTTATCATATTTTTTTTTTCAGATAAGCACCATCCTTTCCTCCACTTGCTATGTCTGAGTAGTGGCCCCTCCCAGTTGCCTGTATCCAAGCAGCTTTCAGCTCTTGGTGAATTCTCACCTTGGAGGAAAGAATGGCTGTTAAACTTTTGTGTTTACCTCGATAGCTTTTTTTCCTTGGGGACCTACTGTGTGGCTGCAAGGACCCCACTGTGTGGTTGCAAGGACTCTGCCCCCCAAGTCCTATCTCAGTAATGCCTGACTGTTTGAGCCTCTACTATACACACTTACCTGTTATTGTAACTTGTGGGGTGGGGGTGGGGCAAATTCACTATGTAGTTGAAACTGACTTTGAACCTTTGATCCCCCTGCCTCTACCTCTAGAGTGCTGGAATCACAGATGTGCATCACCATGGCTTGATTAAGACGGCACTAGGGATGGAACCCAGGGCCTTGTTCATACTAGGCTGTCGTTTCCCCCGATCTACAGCCCTGTTTACCTCCTCTTCTGTCTGACAACTGCTCAGAGATCCAGGCTGAGGGGATACACATGTCTGCTAAGATTTTTTTCCCCAGCTTCTTAAGCACAATTAAGACAACATTCTTTTTTTTTTCCAAGATGGAGTTTCTCTGTGTAGCCTTGGCTGTCCTGGACTCACTTTGTAGACTAGGCTGGCTTTGAACTCACAACAGTCCTCCTGCCTCTGCCTCCTGAGTGCTAGGATTAAAGGCGTGCACCACCACACCCGCCTAAGACAGTCTTAAAATCAGAATCTTTGGTAGTGAATGTAGGTCACTGTGCCCTTCTTTTTTTTTTTTTTTTTACCTTCAGTTTCCTGATTTCAGCTAAAATATTAGTGTGCTGGATCAACAGCATGGAAACGCCTCCAGTGGTATGCACAGGATGTATTCCAGATTGTGTAGTAGAAAGAAGTGAGTCCTATGATAATGATAGTGTTTGTCAAGTTTCCCCAAGGTGTGTGTGTGTGTGTGTGTGTGTGTGTGTGTGTGTGTGTGTGTGTGCATACGTGCACGCACTAATCTGCCTAGCCAGTGAACCCCAGGGTTCTATCTCTTCCCCCCAGCCCTGAGACTTCAAGCACAGACAACTGTGACCAGCTTTTTACATGGCTGCTGGAGATTGAACTCAGGTCCTTACAGCTTGCAAGCACATCTTCCTCTTAGCCATCTCCCCAGCCTCCCCAGACAGGCTGGTTCTTAAGATGGCATTTTCACTTTTGTACATAGATACTTCATGCCCCACTGGCAGTTTGCTTCCTCTACAATATGAAATTGTCACCGTGAACAAGCTCATCAGCACACACTTAACCTCACATCCTCACCGCCTCTTCTGTGGTGAGAGTGCTTATACACTGACAATACTGTGTTATCTATTCTGTTTTTTTTTTTTTAAAGCAGTGTTCTGGATGGGTTTGGTGGTACATGCCTTTAATCACAGTGCTCAGAAGGCAGAGGCAGATGGATTTCTGATTTCTAGTTCTAGTCTGGCCAGTGCTTTACAGTCAAACCCTGTCTCAAAACAACAACAACAACAACAACCAAACAAACAAGCAACAACAACAAAAAAAACCCAACTGCTAATTTTAATTTTTGGACAACTTTAATATTTTTCACATGGGAAACCAAAATCTCAGAGTATTGCTTTTACTGAGGACCATAGCCTGGTACATTGTGTCCCAAGAGGTATAGAACCTGCTCCTCTTGAGTTATGTTCCAAATCACAAGATCCCAATTTAGGTGATAGTAGTCTCACTGTTCTTCATTCTGTACCAAGAAAGGGGTTAAGGTTTGGTTTGTTTTATTTTAGGATTATTAAATCTAGTGTAGCATTTGAGTAAGCCAAATGGATTTGGACTTGTCAGTAAGAACCTATTGTGATGGCTGCGGCATTAAATTCGAGCTTTCAGGAAGAGCTATAGGTAATTTTTCTGTGATACTCTATGGATTTTCTTGGATTTCCAAGTAAACACAGTTTGCATATGGCTTAAAACTTGAGACTACCTTCAGAGATAACAAAAGCTATTGTATGGGAAGCTAGAGAGATGGGGGGGGCTGATTGTGCAGCGTGTGCACCTATGTGTGTGTGTGCACGCGCACGCACACGTTTGCATATGTGCTTGCCTGTCTATGTGTGCTTGTGTACACGTGCAACTTGTATCAAGCTTGAGAGTTGTTTCTCAGGATATCATCCATCTCCTTTGTGTTTGCTGTGCACTGGGATCTGGTGCTGAGCAATTAGGCTGGGCTGGCAGGCTAGGATACCCCGGGGATCTGTCTATTCCTGCTCTCCAGGCACCCTGCACTGGGATTTCAAGGGCATACCACCATCTCTGGGTTTTGTTCTTGCTTGATGTGGTTTGGTGGTTGTTCTTGTGTTTTAAGTATAGGTAGTGCGGTTTGAACTCAAGTCCTCATGCTTATGTGGCAAGTAACTTACCCACCAAGTGATCTCCCTAGCCCTAGGAAGGCAAATTGTTAGGTGGTATTAATGTGCGTGTGTGTGTGTGTGTGTGTTTGAAATCTGTAGCCTTAAAGGCTGCTACAGAAAAAATGGGAGTGGTATTTCTTTCCTTTATTATGTGGGGGAAGGACAGGACTTTTAGTTTGTGTAAATTCAAGGGTAATGATCTGTGTTGGAGAGTCAGCGGCATCTCTGCTCTTCTCTTGGCCTAGCCAAGGGTGTGGCTGGCTAGACCACTTCAAACTGTGGCTAGTGCTCCTACAAATCTGGTGTTGACTGTGCTGTGTTGAATCTATTTAAGTGTCTCTGCAAATCTGGCATGAACACCTCCCGTGTGTAAGGCATTCTTAGGAGACTTCTGGTTTCCTGGAGCGCCCACAGCCACCTTTGAAGGTAGGTGTCATTCTCCCTCGTTTTTTATGTAAGGAAAAGTCCACAGAAAGTGTCTTCCCTAAATGACACTCTCTGCATAGTCATGACATTCAGATGAAATGTCACCTCCATTTGGGATTCCTTTCCAGCACGCCACAGCTGCTATCTCTGCTTCCTTCACTTGGTATTTCAACCACAGTAAGTCTTCAGACATCCCAGGTGTACGTCCTCTAGAGGTGTGGCTTTCAGAGCCTCCCTGTTCCAGCTTATGCAGCTAGAAATATATTTGAGGGGCTGAAGAGATTGCTCAGCAGTTCCCCGTGTCTACTGCTTTTCCACAGGATCCAACTCTGGCTCCCGGAACCCATGTTGCCTTCTCTAGCTCCAGGGAATCCAGCCTCTTCTTTATGGTACTCATGCTCACATGTACACACCACACACACACACACACACACACACACACACACACACACACACACACCAAACAAATAAACCTTTTAGCAAAGACGACAAGTAATGTCTAAATAATCCCAAGAAACTACAGGAATGAAGCATCTGGCAGAAACCTTAAAGAACAGCAAAGATGGCCATTTCCGGTTTACTCGTGATAAACTGTAATTGCATTCCACCTTGCAGGGTTTCTGTAACCATCCATTTGTCCCAAATTTACCCTCATGGCGTCTGAAGTTTTCCCGTTCTTTTAGGGCAAAAAGGACCTATTGTAGCAAGCTAGCTTCCACAGCCTCTCCGCACCAACCTTCCCAATGCTGATCCAATTCTCATCTGTCTGCTTCATAAATTTCTTGTTGTACAGGTCCTGTTGATCGAGAAATAGCTGCTTTCTTGGTTATACACGGAATGGCTGACATTTAAAGAACTATCGAGAGCCAGACATTTTGCGGGTTCCTCAGAATACCTAACAGTTCTCTGAGATTCTCGAGGGAGTTTTGTTTTCATCATTTTATAAATGAGTTGGTGACTCAGTATGAATATCCAGGTCACATGATCAGCACAACCAAGCTGCTCCTGTGTTCCTTGTGCCCCGCTGGCCCTGAACTGATCACCTGTTTGCTCTCGTGTCCAGAACGTGACCTTGCTGCCACCTAGGACGACTCCTCCTTAGCTCACAAATGCCAATATCCTTTCCCTGCAGCTCACAAGCTAGACAAACCTCACGCTCCTTCTCTGCCCACAGACACGGCTGTCCTCTTAATAGATCTACTGCATACTAAATTGTAAGGATTAGGTCTCTACCAACCTAACTATGTAATAACCTTCTCAGGAATTGCTCTGTCTCTCTCACTTTGTTTCTTGACCCAGTACCCGCAGCGGGCCCTTGGTAAACCTATCTTTAACTGATCTGGGGTGTGTGAGGCCAGCATACTTGTCAGGTATGCTACCTCTATTTCAGGATATTGCCGCTGTGTTCTTACCTCCCTCGGCCTTGAGGTGTGTCTGTTTCACTCGGCGTGGGTGAGGCAGGAATTGTCTAATAGCATATGCCGTTGCTGCGATGCTTCGTGTTATCCCTCTGCACCCAGTGCGCTGTTAGTGAGGGTTCCTCATGCTCTCAGACGGTGGTGTCTCTCTTTTCCAACTTGGGTTCAAACAAAATGATCTGGACAGCCCTGACTACGGTTGGAAACCTGACTTTGTTGATCTCTCTTCCCCTCAGCTTTAAGAAAGTATGCACGGCTGTTGTTACTAATTGCTGTACTCTAAAGCAGGGAGAGATGATGTATATGTTTGTGACAAATTTCCAGAGGGAGAGCTAAGTAACCAGGCTCGTTTTTCCATAATGTGAATGTTATTCACAAACTATTACCATAATTGATGTACCAAGCCACTGTAGGGCAAATAATGTGCTGTGTGTGGGTAGCAAGCTAGTAGTCAATGAATATTAAAGAACAAAGCCCCATTTTAGAAGAGAAGCTTTAATTACAATGATACAGATCCATACTACCAAAAACAGTTAAAATTGCTTGGGTGCCATTTTTCTATGCTGTTCTGTATATAAGGAGGTACATATATAAGTACTTAATAATGTGTTTCTAGAAGTCACAATATTAACTCACCAGCAGCATAGAATGGCAGAGTTGATGTGAGCATGAATGTTAATTGAGTGAAGAGTCTACTGAATTAGCGTCTGTATTTTCTCAAGAGCATCCTTTCCAGAAGGGGTGGTCTCTCACGTCTACCCCCAGTCTACTTCTGTCTGCCCATCCATCAGTGCCTGGGGTGGAGTGTTAATTTATACTTAGGGATTTGTCCTTTGATACAGTAGAGGTCATGTTCTTTTGTATATAATTAATTTCCACACACAGTCCTCACCTTGGTTTAGGTGAGGTTGTGTGCGTTCGTGTGTGTGTGTGTGTGTGTGTGTGTGTGTGTGTGTGTGTGTGTGTGTGTGTAGATGTGGTGTATATATAGTATATATTGTTGTATATGTGTGTATTGGATTGTGGGAGGGTGCTATATGTTTGTAGCGCATATTTGTACATAAGGTATAGGTTCCTAATGTTTTTTAAAGAGTGCCTTTATAGACTAGGGAAATCAAAGGGCTAGACCCCTTTCACTAGAAGTTGAGATTTGCAGCACACATGTTTGAGATAAAGACCAATCGATTGTGGAGAACTTGGATAACCTTATAATTTAAAATAGGTCATAGTGTATCTATTTGTAGAAACCTTTTAGAAAGATCTCAGTGCGTTTGAACACTTCCCTTTAAGTATATAGCCATTCCCTCTACAGTAGGAGCATCTGCTGCCTTTTCCTTTTATAGCAATGAAAATATGGACAAATTTGCATGTGGTTTCTTAGCTCCAAATTCCCTGGTCCTTCATGTCAAAGTCAATTTATTCAACTAGTTTATACAACTGGACATATTTCTGTAACAGAAAGTTGACTAAATAGAATGTTCCTTATCATATGGCTTGTGAAGACAGGGCCCATGTCCTGAGGCTGGTGTAGCTGTTTCTCTAAAGAAGATACATTTCCCATTAGTCCAGACTTGAAGCTTTCTCATGGCATTTTTTTTTTTTTTGAAATTGTGATGCGACATAATAAAATAGAGCTGGAGAGATGGCTTAGTCAGTGAAACGGTTGCTGTGGACGTATGAAGAACTTAGTCTGATCCCTAGACATGTTTAAAACAAAACAAAACATAATTGGTGGCCTGAATTTGTAATCCTAGTGTTGGGAGGTGGAGACGGATGCGTAGTTCCGTGAGGATCACCTTCCGGACAGTCTAGCCTACTTAGAGACTTCCGGGTAAAAGCAAGCGACCCTCAGTTTATTTGGTTTGGTTTGTTTCTTTTGTTTTTCCAGACAGGGTTTCTGTGTGTAGTCCTGGCTGTCCTGGACTCACTTTGTACACTGGGCTAGCCTCGAACTCACAGCGATCCACCTGCCTCTGCCTCCCAAGTGCTGGGATTACAGGCGTGCATCACCAAGCCCGCCCTCAGTTTAAAAAAGCAAAGTAGCGGCTTCTGTGGCGTCCTCCAGCACAGCAGTGTTAGCAGGCCCCTCAAAGCCTAGTCTGGCGTTGAAACACGCAGGAAGACTCAAAGCTTCAGAGGTTTTTGACGCAAGCCCAACTGTGCTCAAAAGGCAAAAGAAGGAAGAAAACCTTAATCCTGGAGTACTTTTTCTGGGCCACCTGTCTTCAGCGCTTACTGAAAGCCATACCTGTGACTCCTTGGCCCAGTTTGGGGCTATTAGCAGATCCAGGCTGTCCAGAAGTAAGTGGACTGGACACAGCAGAGGCGGTGCCTTTTTGGAGTTTGGAGTCTGAGGATGTTGCCAAGATAGTTGCAGAAGCAATGGATAGCTATATTTTTGGTGAAAGACTTCTATCATGTTAATCATTTGCATCAGAAAAAGAAAGCCCATAAAAACCTTTTTAAGGAGTGGAATGTTCCCTTTCCTCAGCCGTCATGTCCAGCATTGAAGCGCTACAGTCAGAAACAGAGACGTTTGCAAATGTTGAAGATGGAATATCGGTTTAAGAAGAAGGAAAATTTTCTCTGGAATAGGCTAGCTAAGAAGGGGATTGGCTATGCTTCCCTTTCACTGGTCTTACCTAACTGGAAGAAAGGGACTTCGAAAGGCTTTCCTAACACTCCTGAGGATTCTGCGGACTCTGAGGTTAACCGGGTTTTACCTACCCCAAGAGAAAGGCTTTCAGGAGGAAGGAGAAGATGTTGAACAAAGGAGTTACCAAAAAAAATTTAGTAAGAAGCATAATAGGTTTAAGAACAAGAAGTTCATGGGCAGCCAGTGTCCCTCACCAGCTTGTATGCCAACATTTTTGGAAAGACAAAAGTCCCAGGTGATGGAAGTCAATAATGATAAAGACAATGAAATCGTTTCAAGACTCTAGCACCTGCAAGCTCTGAGAATAAAATGACAGAGAAAAAGAAGAGCAGCCGGTGATCCCTAAAGCATTGTGTGTGCGTATTTCAGGCAGATGTGATTTTGTTACAAAGGCTCACTATATTTTACTAGGCTCAGTGACATGCAAGCACTGAAGAGACTGTTGGGAGGAAAAATACATGTTTGTATTTTCTGCCAGTGGGAGGCAGAAAAAAGCAAAGTAGATGGCATCCTTAGAACCTCTAGCCTCCCTCCACGGACAGATGTACACATATGATACATAGAAATAAAGTCATAAAAAAATGCAAACAGAATGGTACCGTGTGTATCCTAATTGAACGCTCCATGTCGGAGCACACATGTGAGACTTACTGCTCAACGACTGCATTATTATCTGCAACTAAACATGGCAGGATGCCCCATGCATCTGACTTTGGTGGCATGTGCCTGTTGGCCCTGGGGTTAATTACCAACAGAGAAGTCCGTTATCTGGGGCCATGTCCTGTAGAGAGGCTGGGAGCCCTGCATTGACCCTTACAGAGACTGCCATCCTCCTCATGTCTTCACACATGGTGCGTTGTGTTCCTGGAGGCAGCTCTTCCACCTGGAGCATCCCAGATAGGCCTGCGCCCTACTTGCTTCTAGCACTCAAGAGGACACTTAGATTAGAGCTGGTGCCTTTTGAGTTGATTCTTGGCAGTGGGCCCTAGCTTCCTTCCTGCCGGGCTTAGTGCCTCTTAAGGGCAGCGAGGAGATCCGATCAGATAGCACAAGGCATAATTTCTGCCTTCTGAATCTCTCTCAGCTGAAGAGTGCTTTCCGTCCTCCCAAAGGCTGAAGGAGGAACACATTCATCACGCAGGGTAATGAGCAGAAAAGAGCTGTAGCTTTCTCTACTCCATAGCAGAGTGTGGGGTGAAATCCTTTCTGTTTACGATTCAAGCTGTCTCTTTGTGCTTGGCACGGGACTCGAAGTCATTTTAAGCTGTGCTCTTCTGTACTCACCTTGCGAGCCAGTTCATCTATAAAGTCTTTCTTGGAAGTTCATGGGAAGCTTTTTTGTAAATTATGGAGGAGAGAGGGAGCTGTGGGAGAGGGAGAGAAGGGGAGAGAGAGGAGGGAGAGGGAGAGGCAGAGGGAGGAGAGGGAGAAGGAATATGAATATGCATCTGTGTGTGCATAAGTGCATGGCGTTGGCTGGCTAGGAATCAGGATGTTGACAACAGATGACCAGTTATCTCCAGTCAAGTCAATGCCATGCAGAAATCTGGAAGATGACTGTGGCTCTCCACGGACAAGGGCAAGCCCTTCTGACGGTTTTATAAGCAGGGCAGCCAGTCTGTCTTCTGAGAAAGGGAGAGAGAGGTCTTGAGCGCCTACCATCCCTTTTCAGACTCTGCCAGAGGAAGTGGTCGCTCCAAGTGCAGCTGCGATGAAAAGCGCCTTCTCTCACTGCAGCAGAAGCAGTTCCTCCACATCGCTTATCCCATTTCAACAGTAAACTGTCTGTTTAAAGCAAAACGAAAAAGGCAAGTGGGAGTTAGAAGGAGAAGGAGCTTATGCCAGGAAAGGGAAATGAGTTGCTGAGGAATTGTGTCTTGGTTGTGGTTTCGGAGTTATTAAAAAGGCTCAATTGCTAGTTCGTCATATCTTTGTGTATGTTTCTGGGAACTTCTAATTCTCCAGAAACATTAAGGCTAAAATAGCAAGTCAGACTTTAATTAGAGAACACACCACTGCTGGGAGAAATGGCTGGCTTGTAGGCTTATAAGCCTTAACATCCTGCACCAGTTCTGCCTTCCACGGAAGTAGGTAGAGTTAAAGTGTCCTCTGGTCCCTCCTTCCTTCCTGATGGCTTTGAACTAATCAGAGAGTGATTAAGGCTCTGTCAGAGCAGGTGGCCTTTGCCACTGGCAGTGATGTTTCAATAGTGTTTCCAGCTGGTTCCAGGTATGAAGCAGAGGCTAGGAGTTTGTGATGTCATTTAAAGGTAATTTGTCCTCCCCTTTGATCTAGCTGGAGTGTGAGCCTGCAGCTGTTCCACAGCTGTGTGCCGTTCAGTCTCCACGTTTTAGGGTAGGTTCTGTTTCCCTCATTTGCTGATAGAGAGTGAAGGTGGGAGAGATGGATGGTTACTTGGCATGGTCGCCAAGGAGTCCAAAACTCTTCTGGGCAGTAATCGCTTACTGAACCTATTCTCTCCAGGAAAACACCCGTTCGTCCCCACCTCCCCCTTTTCTCGTCCTCCCCTCTTTCAAGACGACAAATCAATAATCTGTCTGCTCATCTGAATTTCATTTCCTTTCATTTGCAATCTTGGGGAACATCAGACAAATATTACATATTTGGAGGGTGTGGTGGGGTTTTAGCTTTCAACTTGATACAACCCAGAATTCCCGAAGGGAGGGACCTCAGCTGAGGTCTTTATCAGGTGGCTTTGTGGCCTTTTTTGTCAGGGGTTGTCTTTGTATAACTGGTGTAGGGAAAGCCAAGCCCATTATGGGCAGCACCATTCCCTGTGCAGGGTGTTTTGAACTATGTAAGTCAGAAAAAAGCTAGGCGAGAGCAAGCAAGCGAGAGCCTGTTCATTTCTTTTATCTTGATTGTGGATGTGGTGGGGCTAGGTGTTTGAGCTTTTGCCTCGACTTACCCTTAGGTGCTTGGGCTTTTGCCTTGACTTACCCTTAGGTGCTTGAGCTTTTGCCTCGACTTACCCTTAGGTGCTTGGGCTTTTGCCTCGACTTCCCCTTAGTGATGTACAGTAACCTGGAACTGTAAGCCACACAAACACCTCCCCTCTCCTAAGTTGCTTTCAGCCGGGTTATGTTTCACACACCAACAGAAGGAAACTAGAGCGGAGTGTAAACTCTCTCTGCCCTTCTTTCCTCGGCTCTAAGGCAGCTTGCACACTCTTACTAATTCCTACTGTCCCACAGATAAGTCACTAAGATTAAGATACGTGGCACAGTGATAGTCAGAAGACCTAGTCTCACCCGTCTTCTGAGAGAGGTCCTCCCACAGAGGGCAAGAGGAGAGCCAGGGGATCATGGAGACCCTCCTGAGCCACAGGCCAGCGATGAGGCCTCTGTAAAGCCACCGCACCCCTCTGCCCTTCACTTCATCTGTGTGATGTCTGGTCCAAGTTCCCTTTGACTTACAGGGTATTTTCAGATGTGCATTGAAGGAAAGGCTAATAAAATATTAATGAATCAAAAAGCGTTATCCCATTCTTACATTTTGTTTCTCCCTGATGAGTGGATGACTGCTAAAGTTAGTATCTTACCACGTGGAGCTGTTGCTCCTCCTACTTTTTAAAGGACCCTGTTTGTGCAGGTAGAGAGTGATGTGTTTCATAAAATCTCAGGGTCCTTCCCCAGATACAGTGTTCATGAGGCCTGTGGACCAGTCTAGGTTCCTAACCATCGGCAGTTTTAGGATCTTTAATTATTGTTCTTTCCCTCTTCCTGAGCGCTTGTGTCCTTTACGAGAAATGAGAGAAGCCACGAGGAAATGTGCAGACGTTCAAATAAGATGCCCTTCCATAATCTGTCATGAACACACCATGGATTTTTGTCATTGCGTTTGTTTGTTTGGGTGGGTGGTTGGTGTCTGTTCAGTTTTCAAGACAGGGTCTCTCTGTGTAGTTCTGGCTGTCCTAGAACTCTCTGGCGACAAAGCTGGCTGACAACTCAGAGATCTGCCTCCAGAGTGCTGGGATTAAAGGTGTGAACTGCCATACCTCGTTCTTGTCACTGTGTCTTTAAGGGCAAGTGATCATTTCCCTCCCCCCCACCCCCACCCCACACACCTTTCCTGGGAATCCACTGAACCTTTCTTCTTCACCATGATCTCCTTTAGCCTTACTTTCCCCCAGATCCCAGCTATGTGTCTGTACCGCCCACCGCAGGATGCATGCATCCTTCCTTGACACTCTGCCTTCCCAGGACCTTGTTAGCTCACTGGCAACCTTCCATGTTTCAGCTCCGAGTATGAAAAAAACCTGCACGAGCATTATGGATTGATGGAGTCTCTGCACTGTGTGGACTTTTCGGTGTTTCTCCCTCAATGCCGCTACTAGTTCCTTTCTTTTTTTTTTCCCCCCTTGCTGTTAAGTCCAGACTGTTTCCACACACTCTTTAGGGCTTCCGTGATAGTGTATGTTTTCAGACGGCTGTTAGAGGTTGGCGTCCAAGGACATCATTATCCCAGGTCTTGGTACCAGACCTAGATTTTCTTCCCTCCTGTGTACCTAGCTGCCTAGAAATTAGTAAGGAAACATTCACTGTGCCATGCGTATTGCCAAGCCACAGGCTTCTACTGTGATGGAGTTTGACCGAGGACTTGCTGTCAGTGGGCCCCAAATTAAGAGGGTGATACCCAGAAATCAGTGGGCAACAATCATGTAGCCATGATAATACTAAGAAGATTACAAGCTTAGTGTCTTGTATCTGCTTTAGATGTGGGCACAGGGAGAAAGGGGAGAAAAGAGACTGTTAGGAGTCACTGAGGACCAAAAGACAGGCTGGTAAGATGATATGATGGAAGACCATGGAGTTGTTCTGGATGCTGGATGCTGGATGCTGGATACTTTCTTCACTGAGATGCTTGAGGGTAAGCATATAGCTACAGTTAACATGGCAGCAAGAGGCCCTTTTTTTTTTCCGGTGTGAATGCAACATAGCCTCTGTGGTGATTTAAAGGGTTCATGGTCCCCCATAAGCTCATGAATGTGAATATTGGTGGCACTGTTTTGGGAGAGATGATGGAACCTTTAGGAGGTGAGGTCTTCTTGGGAAGAAGTTCATCACTGGGGGTTGGCTTTGGGGTTTATACCATTGCCCCACTTCCTACCTGTTCTCTCTGCTTCCTTTATATGGATTAAAATGTGATCAGCCAGCTGCCGTCACTCCCAGCCACTATAGACTCCATCCTCCTGGAACTGTAAGATGAAATAAATTCTTTCTCCAGAGCATCAGCAAAGTAGGTAGTACAACTTTTTTCCCATCTCTTGCGTGCTCTGCATCCTCTCATATGTCTCAATGAACTCAAATCGGAGTCCACTAAGATCTGTTACTGTGCCCAGTCTTAGGGAATAGGTTTTGACAAGCTTGCTGTCCGGTGTCTCCACAGAGCAGTGTGTGCTATGTAGAGGCCACTCCACTTTCATCATGGATAGGTTTATAATTACCAGAGCGATGGATGTAGGGCTGGGGCCTCTTTTTAGGGCAGCATTTTAGTGATATTGACGTGTAAGATTGTAAATGCTAAATCGAAGCTGGTAGGTTATAAATAGTAGGTGAGAAATGCGTGCATATCCCTTTCTTATGAAGACTCTTGGCGGGAGTGGTGGTGGTGGTGGTGTTTTGGAGAGGTGGCTCAGTAGTTAAGAGTTCATATTGCTATTCCAGGGGGCCTGACGTCGGTTCCCCTCATGTACATTAGGCCCCTCACAACCATGTCTTTCTTCTAACTCCAGGGGGTGGGGGATGGGACCCTGACACACTCTGCTGGCTTCCAAAGGCACCTGAACACTTCTGCATGTGCAGTTAAGAGCACTTGCTGATCTGCTAGAGGACTCTAATGCAGTTCTATGCACTGATGTGGGATTGATCAGTTGATTGCATTCACCCCTAACTCCAGCTCCAGGAGGTCCAGTGCCCTCTTCTGGCCACTTTAAGCGCTTGCACTTACATGTGCGTATTCCCATACAGACACATAGATTTTTTTTTCTTGAAAGAAGACATTTAATAAATGCTAATTTTAGCACTCTGTCAATGTTCTTTCAGACATCTGGAGTTGAAAGCCTGTGCCACAGACACACAGTTTACAGGTCTGTGTGCTACAATGGTAGAGAAGTGAAACATAGGACATAAATGCCCTCAGTCTTATCTGGGCATGAGCCCAGGCTGATTTGGGTTTCTCTGATCACCATGCAGACTAACCAGTAGAACCAAAATAATAGAACCAGTAGCTTCAGCTTTTAATATGTGACCCCAACCCCCCATAAAAAAAAACTTAGGAAGAAAAGTTTCTTTTAGTTGATGGTTCCGTGTAGATAAAGTCTGCAATGGCAGCAGGAGTGGGAAGCAGAGAGGGCACACTCTCATTTATATACAGGAAGCAGAGGAAGAGAACAGGAAGTGAGGTGAGGCTATCAAACCCTCAAACCCCAGTCCCAGATCTACCTCCTAACACTTCCATAACTTGCCTCCAAACAGCACCGCCGTCTAAGAACATGAACCTGTGGAGAAATTTATCACTCAAAGCACCGTGAGGAGTAAAAGTCAGCGTAAAGCAGCCGAGTGGATATCTTTGGCTGTTATGTTCTTGTCTGTGTGTGCGTGTGTGCATCCATGCGTGTGTGTGCATGCAGTTCCTGGAGAGATGGCTCAGGAGTTAAGAGCTTGCTGCCCTTTCAGAGGATCACACTGTTTTTAAAGCACTTTGGCCAGTGCATGCTGGTGAGTGTGAGAATGTAACATGTTTGCCACACTAGTGTGAGGACCTGAGTTTGGATCCCCAGTACCCAAGTCCAAACACCAAGGGTAGCAGTGGTTATCTGTAGGTCCAGCCCCTTGGCAATCGGGCCAGAGAACGGAGGACGGCTGGAGCTTGCTGTCCATCCACTGTAGCCAATTGCAGTTCAGTTCGGTGGCTTCAGGAAGAAATGGTTTACTGGTTAGTTTTTATTGTCGTCTTGACCCAGCATAGAGTCACAGTGGTAGAGGAAACCGTACCTGAAGAAGGCTTAGGGTCAGGTTGGCCCGTGGGCATCTCTTTGAGTGATCCCCTCGACTGTTGATCGATGTAGGAGAGCTTGGATCAGTGTGTGTGGTGCCATCCCCGGCCAGACAGTCTTGGGCTGTATAAGAAAGCGAGGTCAGTGTGAGCTTGTGAGTGAGCTGGAGAGAGAGAGGGACCCAGTGAACGGTGTTCTTTCATGGTGTGCTTTTAATTTCTGCTTAATTTCCTGCCCTGACTTCCCTTAAGGATAGATTGTGACCTGGAAGTGCAAGCTAAATAAGTCCTTCCTCTTCAAGTTGCGTTGGTTCAAGTGTTTGATCACAGCAACAGACTAAAACTAGAAAACCCTGTTTTTGGAACGGCAGTAGCGGAGACACTCGGCATTAAACTCTGAACCCCAACCTCCTCTTTTACCTGTGTGCACGTGCACACACTCCCCTGATGGAAGCCAAGGGCATTCATTGGCCATTGAAATTCACCAGTTTCTCTTTCTCTTTGGTAGTAGGGTAGTTTGTACATCCTCATGAAACCTACTTCTTCTCAATGCAGGTGAATCTTGTAATATTTAGTTTGAAATGTCAGATTGCAAAAATCTAGAATGACCTGGGGAAGAGAGTTTTCAGCTGAGGAATTAACTGGATCAGGTTGGCCTGTGAGCATTCCTGTGGGGGGTCGTCCTGATTGATAGTTAATACAGGAAGACTCGGCCCACTGTGGGTGGAACCGTTTCCTGGGCAGTGCTTCCTTACTGTATGGCACAGGAGAACGCTAGGTGAAGCAAGGAGCCATGAGTGCCTTCCGTTCTCTCTGCCATTGGCAGTGACTGTGTTGGGACTGGCTGCATCAGCTTCCCAATGTGATGGACTGGGGTTTGCAAGCTTCGATTTGGAAGCTGACTAAACCTGCTCCTCCTCCAAAAGATTGTCTTGCTCAAGATGCTTTATTACAGCAACAGAAACAAAATTAGAACAGATCTTAATTATTGACGTTTCAATAAATACTTGTCTTTGCTTGGTTGCGTGCGGAGGCGTAGGAAACAGGGATGTACCGCCATAAGTAGAAGAATATTTATCGTTTTCGTTGTTAACTGTTTTTTGACCTCTTGCTGTGTTGCTCAAGCTGGCCTCTGCCTGAGGATGAAGCTGGCCTTAAACTTTGAGTCCTCCTGCCTCAGCCTTTTCAGTGCTGTGATTATAGGCATGCACCACACCTGTCAAGAACCACTTTCCGTGAGTCTATTTCCAGCTTACTGCTCATAGCGTTACTGAGCTTAGGTGCTTCACACTCACATATGCTAACCCATGTGCACGTATGATTCCACCCGCTGTGTGCTTTATTCTTATAAATAAATGATGATGCCATTCAGAATTTCCCTTAACATTTTGGAAAATCCAGTATAGAAATTCAACAAAACTCAAGGTGCCCGCCTTCTGACTCCAAAAAAAAAAAACGTTATCCGCCAAGTATCAATCATTTTTTTTCAAGATACTAATCTTTATGGAAGAATTATCAGAAGCTGTTTCAGTGACTGGAGGAAGTAGAGACTTCTCTGAAGACCTGAAGATTGTAGTCTGAGTCACTTTGTAAAAGCTACTGAGACTGGACTGTGTTACTGTGGCAGAAGGTCTTCTGTAGGCATGGAAAAAGTTCCCCTCCTAGACTTGATCCAGCTAGGATGGAGTTAAAGCAGAGACAGAGCCTCTCCCCCCCCCTCCACCCCCCCCCCATGCTATGGCTCTGTCAGAATAATGTTTGGCCAGGTGTTAATCTGTGTCCTGAGGGGAGGGCTGGAAATCATTATTCATCCCTGGGGAGACAGGAGGGGAAGCTGAGGCTTGCCTTCTGGGAGGGTTACCAGGCCAGGGCCCTGCCCCTTTGCATACTGACATGTGCCATTTGCAATGAAGACAGCCCAAGTCCATTTGAGGAATTCTGCTGTCAGCTAGCCAAGAGAGAAACTCCGAGGGAGAGGCAGGCAGCTTGGCAAGCAGTCTGGAGTGCAGTTTTCCGGAGCAAGATCACTCCTTGTTGTGGGCAGTGCCGGGGAAGGTGCCGGGGGATTGTGAGGAAGACAAGACGGCCACTTTGGAAACAGTGTGTTTTCCTGTTTACTGCCCAGCGGCTCCTCCTCCTCCTCTCAGTATATCTACAGCTCTTGGAAGCTTGGAGTCTGAAAGAACCCTTTGTGGACACGACACAGCGGGTTTTTTCTGCCCCCCTTTTCCCTCCCCCCTGACTCTTGCTCTTGCCCTGAGGGCAGGAGGTGAGAAGATGATCAAGTCAAGCTGGTTCTATGTCAAGTTCAAGTACTCCAACAAGGTAAGTCAATATGTTTTCTTTTCCCAGGGGAAGCCTGCTTCTCCCCCTGAGGTCTCCTGTTGACAGCTCTTCCAGACATTCTGCGAAGCAGCAGCGAAGCCCCCCCACCCCCACCCCCGGGAGTGTTAACTGTGAATGCGGGGTTTTTTCCCTCTGGCTTCGGGATTCCTGGGTGAAAGCTGGGTTTTAGAGCTTTGAATCTGACTTGATGACCAAGAGGAAGGAACCTTCCCTCTGCATGGAGGAAAAACAGTGAGGCTGCAGTAACAGAGACAGCCTGTGCTGCTTCAGGGTGAATAGAGACCTGGGGGACTTGTTTGGGACACTGGATACATTCGGTTTGGGAAACAGACGGGGCTTTACAAGGTTATCTGGGTGTTGAAACAGTCTCCAACACGGGTCCTGATGATGCACGAGACCACTGCTTTACTCTTTCCTCAGGGGCAACATTTTAGGGAACAAATACATTTTGGCTGTATCTGAAATCTTGGCGTTAGAAGAGTTATTTTTCCTTCCTCTAACATACGATAATCAGTGATTAGGATAAAAGTGTGTGCCTGTATTAGTGTGTGTGCACGGTGCACAGGGATGGAGTTCTTCGTGGCACCTCCATCCACGTCCACCATGCACTTTGCACAATACCCACTCCCCTTCCTGTGTGTCCTCACTTACCTGGGGCCTGTTTGCCATGGCTCTGATTCTGGGTTTTCTGTATTGCTTACTCTTTTAGGAACTGGCCGTGTCTGAAAATGAGGTTATTGTGTGAGTCTGAACATGCGTCCTCTTTGAAATTTTCATTCATTTGCTTGTTCAAAACATAGGAATAGTAACTGTAGAATTATGCTATGAGGGTGGGATGGGGATGTGATAAGAGAGAGAAAAAAAAGACTGCCCCCCTCTCTCTGTGTTTCTATGTCTGTCTGTCTGTCTGTCCCTGTTCATCTTTCTCTTCTTTGTAGACAGGGCCTCCAAGCCCAGGATGGCTTCAAACTTATCCATTGCTGAAGATGGCTTTGAACTTCTGAGTGTCCTCTACCTCCTAACTGCTGGCATTTATGGTTATGCTCCAGCATAAGGGATTTATGTAATGCCGGATACTGAACCACAGGGCTTCGTACTTGCTAGGCAAGGGGCCTGCAAAGCAAGCCACATCCCCATCACTTCTCTGGTGCAGTTTTTTTTTTTTAATGCCTCCTTTTGTTTGGACTTGTTTCTGTTTCTGAATGTTTCCAATGTTGATTTCACCGACAGCAAACTCGTGTGTTTACATACAATGAAATTACACGGTTTTGTTTAAAAGCCCTGTGTTCCATTTTAAAGCCATTTGCTTTAACTGTTAAAGCTGTAACGTATCACCTCTTTGTGCGTGGTGTTGAGAAAGAGTATATCCTCCAGCCTCCATTTATTTATTTATTTATTTATTTATTTATTTATTTATTTTGTCTCTGAGACGACTCCTACCCCATTGTTTGCTGTTAGAAAATTTGATAATTAGATTTCTGCTCTGCCTTTTTAACCCTTTCTTTATATTTTGAGTGTTTCCTCTTGGGAATCTGAAATAGGGAGTTAGGTCAGGTGAAATAACTAACGCTAAGGGGTGGGGATGGGGGGGGCACAATTTTCAAGAAAGGCTCTTCACAGGAAGAAAAAGAAGGCAGACATTAATGGCTTCATTTCAGTCGTCACATTTCACGTCCTTCGGCAAGGAGAGAACGCTTTATATACCAAGACGTGGTGTGGCAAGAATGCAACCTGCATGAGGCTTTAGTACATTAAAGAAGCTCCTCCTTGCTTTTATTGGTAGAGAAGAAAAAAAAATGGAAGCCTCCGGTTCATTTTTGGTAGACATATAGGGCTCCAGATTATCAGTGATCCTCTGCAGAATTTCCATTCTTCAACAGTGATTTTTTAATATATATATATTATA